>NC_141874.1:425510863-425832529 GCF_056163025.1 Triticum urartu | reverse complement strand
TACCGTTATAAATAGGGCTGAGGACCCCTTTCCTTTTCTTTCCGTTGCCTTTCCATCTCTTCTTCCTCCTCGTGACGCCTCTGCACCCGAGCGCCGCCGTCGTCGTCGAGCTTTGCCTCTTCCTCGCCGTTGGCCGCTGCATCAACCTGATCGCACCAGAGAGACGCGGCGCACCTCCGCTGCTTCAACAGCCGCTGTAAGTCTTTCCCTTCTTTCCTCTATAGATTCACTTAGGGTTCATACGAGTTCATGGCGCTCTCTTCTTGTTCTTCGTCAGTCCATAGACAGCAAACCTTAAGCTTCACACGTTCCGTGCAGTAGCTATGGTAGTCCTTATTTCGGCCATCAAACCAAACCCTAGAAACACATAAGAACTTGATCTTGACCTTTTGTGAACTGCTTAAGGACCAAACTTTTTTAGGTCTAAATCTTTTTTCTTTTCCTGACTTGTGGTAGATCCAAAATTCCAATGCAATCTTGTGAAACCTGTTTTTCCTCACTTAGTCATTTTTGCCTTGGATCTGTATCTTCCTGATCTATGTAGGCAGTTTATCCTTGTAGAAAGTAATCTGTCATATGCCATTAGTCCCATTCTAAACCGCTCATCACTTTACCATTTCTAAATGCTCTGTCGTAGGCGGTTTATAACTGCCTCCAGTTTAGCAATTTTGCATGCTTGAATTCCTTTTTTCTCAACCTGTTGCACTTTATGCGTTGTCATTTATGAATCATAAACCGGCGGTAATCTTTTCTAGCTCTTCACTTGCAATGGCCAAACAATTCTATTCCTGTAACTAGGTCCCTTCCCGGGTTACTGAGGAGCAACTAAATGGATGTGTCAAAATTGGCACCTTATCGAAGAAGAACGAAATCCAGTGGCGAGTTCCCAGTCCACAAAACCCTCCCACCCCCAGAGATGGCAAAGTAGTAGTGTTTGCTGATCATATGGGCCGTGGTTTTAAACCGCCTGGATCCATGATTTTCCGGGATGTACTTGCCATCTTTTAGATCCACCCTCAAGACATTGGACCCAACTCTGTATCCAATATCTGCAACTTTCAAGTGTTTTGTGAAGCCTATCTACAAGAAGAGCCGACTGTCGAGCTGTTTCGGGATTTCTTCCACTTAAACCGTCGCACTGAATTCGTAGACGGGCCCAATACTGAACTTGGTGGCGTCTCCATTTAGAAAAGGAAGGATGTTAGCTTTCCTCACGCCAAACTTCACAGTCACCCAAAGGATTGGAATCAGACTTGGTTCTATTGCAAGGATACTTCTCCTGAAGATGAGAACCCTCTGCCGGGTTACCGTGCTCACTAGCTTACCAACACACACCCACTTCCGCAACGACTAACTACCAAGGAACGAGCCTCGTATGCACCACAACTCGCCAAGCTTAGAGCTTTCATGGCCAGCGGTTTGACAGGTGTTGACTTTTTTCGTTGCTGGCTATCCTGGAGTATCTTGCCGTTAAGTCGTCGCTCCAGTTTAATGTGCGAGTATACCAGTGACGTAAAAGACTCCCAACGTCATATTGACATTCAGCTAATAGATCATGAAGTTACTGAATCTGTCAAGAAAATGCTGAATGAACCAGAAGCTGTCTGTAGCAAGACCGGGCTAAGTCCCTTTTATACACAAAACAAACCGCCCGCTGTAAGAATTGTTTTGCTTCCGCTTTATACCTGATATTTTTGAACTGTGCAACTTTTAATACCCTCTGCCCATCTTTTAAACAGGGTGATGACCCATTCTGGAAAAAGAAACCTAAGGAGAAAACGGTTAAGGCTCCTCGTCTTAAAACAAAGGCTATCAAGAAATCTGCCAAGAGGAAGGCAACTGAACCAATCGGTTTAGATCTTGATGACGACCTTGAAGAACCGGAGGCAGAGGTAGAACTTGATTCTCTTGGTTCACTCCCGTCATAGCGGCCAAGTAATCACTTCAACCGGTCTGCCAAATAGTTATGTTTGGAAGCGCCAATCTGAGGTCTCAAATACTTCCAATACTTCTTACCCCAAGGCGGGTTATTTCCGAGGGCCTCTTAATCCATCCGATTTGAATTATCAGGGAACGCCACCTTCATCATCCGGCGAATCAACTGCCACACAGCTTCCACCCCTTAAGACCGTCCATGGGAAATGCCTTAAGTTGTCTCTTTTTGACGCTTTATGCTTATGTGCTATATTGATATGTATGTTTTTCTCTTTCAGAGCCAAGGCCAGACCCAGTAAGAAGGGTCATGTAGATAAACCGGCTGATGACCATGTGACAGTTGGAACCGGAGACAATTCCAGAGCCGGAGAGAGCAAATGCTGACGCCATGCTTGATGACCTGCCACCCCCAGATCATGTCTTTACTGAACAAGTAGAAGTTGATACCGCAGTGCAAGCTGATAAACCGGCAAGTCCAGTCCGTACTGACGATAGATCGTCTAGTCCGGTTAAGGCTACTGATATTCCACCAACTCCACAAAAGACTGCTGGTGACAAGGAAGATGCAGTTATCATTACTGGCGTTGGCCACACCTCCCCCGGCCATCCTGTTGTAGTAGCAAAACATAGCGCCAAAGAAGAACGTGCTGCCATGGAGAAAGGCAAATGCAGCACCGATTTATCAAGCTATGCCCACCTTAACGCCCAGGAGCTCCATTCTGATTTTCTAAACCGCCTGTACACAAACTGTGACTACGAAGCCGGTTTAGTGAACTTGATGAAGGAACGTTATGAGGTAATCACTAATCCTTTTCTCTCTTAAGTCCAATTGCAAGTACTAATTCCAGTAGCTCCCAAGGGCCGATTTATGATAGTAATCAAAAACCGGGACTTCATAATAACACACTCCACTACAAAAAAAATACACTTCCGTGATGATACGTGTTTGTCACAGTAGGTCGCATTTTTTGTCATGCAAGTACATCCATGACAAATTTATGACATAATCAAGACAGTCATACCTGTGCTATCGTAGAAGTGTTCCATGACATTACCAAAATTATCATCACGGAAGTGTCCACTTCCAGGACGATAAATCACGCGTCACAGAAGTGCTTTCGTCAAGGGTGACCGACACGTGGCATCCACCATAACGGAACGTCGTTAAGCTATCGGGTCGGGTTTTGGATCCGATAACCCGTTAACAGCCCCGATCAATGGGGATTTTCCACGTGTAAAATCATCATTGGCTAGAGGAAACACGTGTCGGCTCATCGTTGGGACATATGTCATCCACTCATTGGACAGGAGGCGCCTATGATAGGTCGACACATGGCACGGCCCAACAGTGGCCCATTCCGGTGAAAAAGGCCGGCCCAGTAAAAATTAGCAGGCCGGCCCATATAAGGCCTACTTGTGTCAGGTCCATTTAAGCCCACGGCCCATACGAGATGTGCCAATTCGGCCCATTAAAGATTTGACACCATTGCAGCCCATCGTCAGTTCGAGCCCGTTAACAGCCCGCTATATATTTGGGCTCAATATCGGCCCGATGAGATTTCGTCCTGTTAATGACCCATTTAATGGATGGGCCAATTTCAGGATGTACATCTTTTGGCCTTTTAGCGACCCATTTAAATGTTGGGCTAATTTCCGGCCCGGTGTGTCTTTGAGCCTATTGACAGACCATAAATCTGATGGGCCATTTGTAGTCGGACCTGAGTTTCGGCCTTTTAGCGGCCCATTTAAGTGTTGGGCCAATTTCTGGCCCGGTGTCACTTTCAGCCTGTTGACGGCCCATAAATCAGTTGGGCCAATTGTAGTCGGACCTGAGTTTTGTCCTTTTAGCGACCCATTTAAGTTTTGGGCCAATTCCCGGCCCTGTGTGCCTTTCAGCCTGTTAACGGACCATAAATGAGTTGGGCCATTTGCAGTTGGACTTTAGCTTTGGCCTCTTAACGGCCCATGCCCTTCATGGTCCAATACCAGCCTGGTTTCTCTTTCGGCCTGCTAAAGGCCCACAACACAGTTGGGCCGTTTACAATATGACCTGACTTTCGGCCTCTTAGCGGCCCATGCTCTTCATGGTCCAATACAAGCCCGCTGTCTCTTTCGGCCTACTAAAGGCCTACAGTATAGTTGGGCCATATGCAGCCCAAATTTAGTAATGGCCTGTGAAATAAATTGGGGCCTCCTGTTGCCCGCTTCGATGTCGGCCTGTTAACGACCCGGGAGGTAAGAGGGCCGACCATTAACTTTCGGCCTAGTAACGGCCCATTAACTTAATGGGCCCACTAAAGTTCGTTCATGTCTTTAGGACAAATTAGATAATTTGAGCCCATTACGACGAGCAAAGGTACGGCATACAGGGAATAACGTTGCACATCCAGAATATATTACAGGAAATTACATCCACTTGGCAATCAAAGATTGATGCCAGTGCAAATAAATGAGCAGAACATAACCATCTACAACGTCACAATCTGCAACCTCAGCATAGATGACGCCCATAAGCATGTGGGCAAGTTCTTGCTGCTTTGCCACACTGTATCTGAAAACGTTCATCAGTTGTTGTGTTGCATGACTCTGCACCTCTGATTCATCTACCATTTCCATCATTGCTTCAGCCATTAATTGGTTCACAAACATACATTTATTCCGTTGCATTCGAGATAGAGGATACTGAACAGATTCAGATGGCGATTTTGGCAAGCTTGTATTATTGATAGTGGAGAGTGTCTTGACCACTGCATCATAACATAAATTAGGACGGGAAACAAACATATTAATCATGAGTTATTGCCATATTACCTGGCCTAGATTTACTGGAAAGAAACAATGGGGTTGCCTTGCTATTTTCAGAGTTTGTCTTCTTATCTTTTAGCAGTCGGCACAAAATTAACACACTAGCATTGCTATCATTGGCCAAGTCAGATAATAGGAAAGCAACATTGACACAATGAATGTTTGGGCAACTAGCCTACACCAAATTAACACAATATGGCACAACTATCATCAGCCAGGTAAGGTAATACGAAAGCAACATTGACACAATGAATGAATGGGCAACTAGAGAAGCACTACAATTCAGTAATGTGTGTGATATGAGATAGCACATTCATGCAGCTCAGTACGCAAAACTACCAGGCAGTTTCCTTACAAAAATCAACATTGGCGCCTTTAACATTTTGCTACAACTAATTTTAGATCAGATAAAGGTTAGATTCACGCTGATTAACAAAATACATGCTGATGTAAAAATATAGTGATATACAACAGGTACTTACATCAGCACTGGAGCACAGAGAATTCCCGCAAGATATTTTCCTCGAATACGATCCCAATGGAGGAAGTCTTGTATCGTTTAACCTTATTTTCTAAAAGAGAGACGGGTAAGAAACATGTAGAAAATATGATCAGAATGCTATAAAATTTCATGATGCGAGGATACGCACATGCTTCTTAGAATGGAGTTGACATTCTTTTGCTGGACTGGAGCGGACTAGTTCTTTGGCCACTGGAATCTTCTTATTATTAGTGGGAGTTAGTTTCTCTGTTGTGGAGCAGTATCTATGAAAAATGGAGTTGGTTTACTATCTCCCGGCGTTTGGATCTTTTGCAAAGACCTGGTTTGTAACCCTTCAGATTCTAACATAGCCGCCTTCCCCTTACATGCCTTATATAGAAGAATGGTGATTCGGTTATAAAACATGCTATAGCAGAGATGGAATAGGTACTGAAGAATAGAAAGGCATGGCATATTGACATGTATTCACTCCATCCGGAAATAAATGGATGGGTCTAGGCGTATTTCAGTTCTAGATACATCCAGTTTTATCCATTTCTGTGACATTTAATCCGTACGGAGGGAGTATGATGTAAGAGCTAGGGATACGACAGGACAACACAGTAAAAAAACACTAAAAAACCCACTGCAGAACCAAAGTATTCAAACCCACTGATATGAGATAGTACACTCATGCAGCTCAGGATGCAAAACTACCAGGCAGTTTTCCTTGCAAAAATCAACATTGTGGCCTTTAATCATACATTTTTCTACAACTAAATTTAGATCATATAAAGGTTGGATTCACGCCGATTAACAAAATACATGCTGATGTAAAAATATAGTGATATACAACAGGTACTTACATCTACATTGGAGCACAGAGAATTCCTGCAAGAATCTTTCCTCATAAACGATACCATTGCAGAAAATCTTCTATCTTTTAAGATTATTTTCTAAAAGAGAGATGGGTAAGAAACATGTAGAAAATATGATCAGCATGCTATAAATTTTCATGATGCAAGGATATGCACACGCTTCTTAGAATTGAGTTGACATATTTTTGCTGGACTGGAGCGGACTAGTTCTTTGGCCACTGGAATCTGCTTATTATTAGTAGGAGTTTGGTTTCTCTATGCTGGAGCAGTATTTATAAAAACTGGAGTTGGTTTATTATCTCCTGGCGTTTGGATCTTTTGCAAAGGCCTTGTTTGTAACTCTTCAGATTCTAACATAGTAGTCTTCCCCTTGCATGCCTTGTATAGAAGAATGGTGCTTTAATTATAAAACATGCGGCAGCAGAGAGATGGAATAGGTACTGAAGAATAGAAAGGCATGACATATTGACATGTATTCCCTCCATCTTGAAAAAAATGGATGGGTCTAGGCATATTTCAGTTCTAGATACATCCTTTTTTATCCATTTCGGCAACATGTAATCTGGACGGAGGCAGTATGGTGTAAGAGCTAGGGATACGACAGGACAACACAGCAAAAAAACACTAGTTGAATGTAAAATTGTATGCTAGCGGAATACATAGATAAATAACTAAGGCAACATACACGTGTATGATTGGGAAAATAAGATGGCATTGCAACAGAGCACTAGAACAACACTTCAATGTAAAAAAAACATGGTATGGTAGACAGATGAAGTACATACTGATGAATAACAATGCATAAGATATTCAGAAGCATGATGTCCAAAGTAAGCAGATGGCATTGCGATAGAGTAGAATGACAGTACTTGAATTTGAAAACATGTTATCATGAATGGAATAGGTACTGAAAAACAGGAAGGCATGACATATTTACATGCATGATCAGCATGCTAAGCACATGGCATTGCAACAGAGTAGATACACTCCAGGACATTATATGCATGTTGTACCCATATCACAGTCCAAGTTAGAGCAAGGACCTTCTGGGGTGAAGAGGATTCATCATCTTTCTGCAAGTCTTCTGAAGAACTACCTTTACATGTTCCATCATATTGGGTATCATTGACATCAAGTTTATTTGCCTTTACATTGCTCCGTGAGGTTCTTATGGATATATCAGTGTGTGCAATTATATCTGACATGCATGGAAGACAACTAGTAGTTAGATTTATGTAATGAGTGCCTGTAGGAGACGACATAAATAGTAGGACTGGGGTTAACTAGCAGCAACAGGTCTCATAAACTAAAGGGAGAACACAGATGAAAGCTACAGAATATGTATCGTTTGTACTCGAGATTAACTAGATGGCACACAAAAGTATTAAAGAACAACATAGGAAATACTAGAAGTGGTATAATACTATAATCACCAGCCTGTGGGATAGCATTGGCTGATGGATGATAACTATGGAACAGTGTTACCTAAAGAACAAGTATCTTAGCTGAACTATGGAACAACGTTAACTCCTGAACAAGACCCGTAAGAGATCAGCATGAATATACAGTGAAATGTGATGATCTATTTTTCATGCTTAGATGAATAACAAAGCCATAAATGTTCCACACAAGTAAGATGAGGGTACAACCTATCTGGCTGCCATCCATAGGAGTGAGCATCATGTGCTGACTTGTCGATGGCCCTGCAGTTGTTGTGGCTGTGCATGTTGGGCACGCGCATTCGATGCAGGGAACTGTTGAGTGGGGACTATAGCTCCCTTCTGGTGTATGCTTCCCTTGTTGGAGCAGCTGTGGTGAGTCAGAAGACGGTGTGTCTGAAGATGCAGATAACGCATAATGTTAAGAACGACATATCTCTTTGATCTGAAGAAATACACTAAGAGATCAACAACAAGGTACAAGAGTGGTCACACATCTGTTGACTGAAGACTAGACTAAATTGGGGTCACACGATTTTATTTTATTTTGGTACTGTCCGATCTAGGTCGGATGGCTGGCCGTCTTGTGCCTCCCGGCTGACACTGTTCGGAATCTTCCCCGAAGAGCCAGCGACCAACGGCAGAGCAGCCTGCCTCCGCCTTCCGTGGCCCCGGCCAAAACCCCGCTCCCCGCCCCACCGCACTGCCGTGGTTGTGCCGCCCCCGGGCCAATCCACAAAGACTCCCTGTCATCCAGATCCGGCGGCGGCAGTACCTTCAACCCACGCAACTCTAAAAGATAGCCATCTAAGCGCTGCTTCCGCGGTGAACTTGCGGCACTGCACCCTTACGTTAGCCACTAGCCAACCGGCAACCTAGGAGCTCCGCCGCCTCGAGGGGTGCTGCTTCCCATTGCAAATAGATTGGCCCAGAATAAAAATTTAGACAACGAACGCCTAAATAAAGTTGTTTGAGATGAGGGTGCGACCTATCTGGCGGCATGGTGAAGTAGGCAGGTCCAGCTGCCGAGGCGGTGAGGCCGACGCGGTTGCGGTGGCGACCGGCGGCAGGGAAAGAGCGATGTCGCGACGGTCGACGGCTACGCCGAAGCAGCGCCAGGACTCTGGACGGATCCGAAGTTGGAGCCACTCCAGCACCGTGAACAACGGCGGGGGTGAATCGGCTCCGGTACGGTTCACACGGCCGTCGTCGAGGCAGCACCAGCAGCACGGAGTAAGAGGCACACGGCCCAGTGCACGACAGCAAATGGACAGCGTCTCCGGCATTAGGGAGGCGGGCGGCTATGAAATTGGTGTGGTGGGGGCGTCATGGAGGTGGGGCTGAGGTTTCACGGCTCGGGAGAAGGGAGCTTCTCGGGGAGAAGGTGATTTGGCGCACATGAGGTATGAATGGGGGCAGGCGGGGGAAATTGGGAGGGGAGTGGAACCATGTCTTACGGACGCATTTGTCTGAAATGTGAGGGGGAGTTATAGTTCTATCCTTGCCTATAGGCTTCTCGGCTTGGGTCGGTGTACTGAGGGTCGGGGATAGTAGAGTAATTTTGTTTCTCTGGGCGGGAGCGATTTTGGGCGAGGAGGGCGTGTTTTGAACTATAGTGGGTGCGAGCGATTTCGGGCGAGGAGAGCGTGTTTTGAAATAGTGGGCACGAGCTATTTAGGGCGCGGAGAGCATGTTTTGCCGACCATGGTTTATGAATTATTCGGCACATGTCATTTCGGCCAAGGAGAAGGCGCGCTTGGATGAAGTTACGAACGTACCCTCGATGTACAACGGGCCAATTGATGTGTGTTCCACATAGGACGGTAATTTCGCGTCTCCCATTTATTTGCTCGGGCAAATTCCACCGAGCAGAGAGGATGTTTATCGGTTCGTTCAAATTTTGGGAGAACGAGCATCCACGCCTACTTTACCAAGTCGATTCGGATCAAATTTTGAAATATTAGCTTGCCACTTCTTTTTTAGATGGAGAGATGATGCTCGGGAGTAATGTGTTTTTACATGCTCGTTGCTAGAGATTTACTATATGACAAATAGTTGACCCACTCAAAAACGCGAATAAAACCCAAAATGAAATATCTCGATTCAATGAAATAGCTCGTTCAGTAGGTCAAAATAGTGAACTAAATCCAAAATTGAACACCTCAATCGAGTAGCATGTTGTACAGTATTATAGTACTCCATGAACATGTTGAAAGTCAAATTAATGAACTTTTTTGATATACGCATATATCCGTTCATGTGTGGATTGCAGACAACATGATCTCCAATTTAAATATTTGAATGCAAGTTTATATCGAAACATGGTTTATATCTGTCTTTGATGCATAAAACGCGACCTCCCCCTCTCACGGACTCCTGTTCTCTCTCTCTCTCTCTCTCTCTCTCTCTCTCTCTCTCTCTCGCCGACAATCTTCAATTCTGTCGCACGCATCCGACACAAAAACCTTGTTCGTCCCTCTCCCTTTCTCTCCATCTCTCTCTCTCTTTCTAGTTTGCATGCATATATACACCATCTATCGGTCTCTCTCGCACACTATGTATGATACTCTAGCTAGTCCAAGCTAGATATCTTGGGTGCACTCATCGTACGCACACAGATTCCTTGGCTCTTTGCCTGTAACTCTCTCACGCACCACTATGTCGTCTCGGAGCTCTTCCCCCCTCTCTCAAACTCTCCATCCACCTGGGTCACACATACACATGCATATCTCACTCGCACTCGATAGGCCCATCTAAAACTCTATCTCTCCCCCTCGTTCTCTCTCCATCTCACGCGCGCACACACACAATCTCATGCCCAGCTGGCCAAGTATGATGGTCTCTCACTCAATTGTAGGCACACGCAGTCCCCCCTATATGTATATGACTAGCTAATCTTAGTCTCCATCACAAACATGTGCATGGTCTATCTCGATTTCTCTCGGGCCATCTTTCTATCGCGCACGCACTCCCTAGATCTCCCACCCATATAGTCCCCTCACGATCTCGATGGGATCTCTCTATCACAAACACACCCTCTCTCCCTCCCCATGTGTCCCTCTCGACCTTTATTCCTTGTTGGCCACACCTCTATTGGACATGTGCTACAGGGGTATCTCCTCGCCTCGCTTTTCCATCTCGGAGATGCATGCGTGATATGTTCGCATAAGAAACGAAAAAACACACACTCTCTATAATTTATTGTTTGTTGTCACTTTCTCTTTCACACACATACTCTTTTTGCACACTTACTCATTCTCCTTCACACGCACTTGATCTGTCTCGACTGAGGCACTCTCCTCGGTCCATAGCATATAGATTTATCGAAAAGTCAAACATCACAAAGTTTGACCATGTACGTGGAGAAAAATAATTACATCTAGTACGGAAAACATATACCATTAGATTCACCATGAGATGTAGTTTTGTATGATGTATCTTCGGTATTGTAGATATAAATAACATTTGTGTAAACCTAATCAAAGTTTCCAAAGTTTGACTTCTAAAAAATTTACATGCACTGCATTATCGAGCGGATGGAATATCTCTTTCCCCCTCTCAGCTATCTGACGCACCACTCAGCCTTATCGGAGCTCCTCAATCTCTCTCAAACTTTATTGGTCAGTTTGGTTCGTGACCTGACCCTCATGCATTGATGACCGGTACTGCCTGGTGTGGACGTGAGATGTAAAATATTTCTGCCTGGCCAGGCTTGTGTGGTGCTGAAGCGTTTGGTTCATGCCTGGGCCAGGCAAAGCATCAACCTCCCATCAATAAATCCATGCATCAATTATTTAATGCTAATATCCATCCATGTTCCTGTTAGCCTCGTGGACACACGACCAGGCACGACCAGGCGTTCGAAATCGGTCGCCTGGGCCAGGCTACTTGTAGTGTCTGGAGTTCAGCCAGGCTAATTAAAGTGCAAGGGAACCCAGGCCAGGCGGGCTTTCTTTTTCACAGGGTAGCAACCAAACAAGCGTGCATGAAATCCAGCCACAACCCCAGGCCAGACAAAAGATGCTCATGACGCAAGCCAAACTGGCCTTATATCTCCCTGGTTCACACATACACATGTCTCGCTCGCGCTATACATATAGACCCATCCAACACTCTCCGCCCTTGTTCTCTCTCCATGCGACACGCACCCCCCTAAGTACCATAATCCCTCAATCCATCATAGGCGTAAGCACTCCCTCCCTCCTAAGTATGATTATCTCTTACTAGCCATCAGGAACACACGTATTGTCTCCATCCAGCCATACGTCTATCTCGATATCTCTTGGGGCATCTTCTATCGCGCACACACCTTGTCACTCGATTTCCCACCCATGTAGTCCCATCACGATCTACAGGGGATCTCTCTATGACAAACATACACTCTCTCCTCCCCATGTCTGCATTTTCTCCGTACGTCTCTCTCGACCTCTCTCCCTTGTTTGTCAGACCCCTCTTGGCCACGTGCTAGGGGTCTTGCTCTCTCGGTTCCAAACAACCACACACTATCTCCTCACCTTGCCTCTGTTCTCGAAGATGCATGTGTGATTTGTTTGCATAAGACACGCACGCTTTTTCTCTACTTTTATCGTGTGTTTTCCATGTCTCTTTCACACATGCACACACACTTTTTTCACTCTCTCTCTCTCTCTCTCTCTCTCTCTTTCTTGTTAGGGACTCTGTCACGTCCATAAGCATATGGATGTTTTGAAAAGTCAAACCTCAAAAATGTTTTGACCAGGTATATGTGGAGAAAAACATTTACATCTTGAACGATCATTAGATTCATCACAACATGTATTTACTTCATACTATCATATATCTTTGGTATTGTAGATATAAGTAATTTCTTTATAAACTTGGTCAAAGTATCAAAAGTTTGACTTAAAAAAATGTTGGAACTACATTATCGAACGGAGGGAGTAGCTCTTTCTCTCTCTCTCTCTCTGCTATCTCTCACGGGCCCCCCTCTCACTCGAACTCTCTATACCGACGGATTATACGCTCACTGTGTCAGCGTATAGCTCCGTATATTGTTTAGTTGACCGGTCAACCAATCCACATGCTGCCTTGTCAGCTCGTGTTCTATATCTTCGTGTGCTGGCCCATGTGGCAGTGGGTGAAAATAAGTAAACTAGAGGCCTATCTGACATGCAGTGAAGTAAACAAAGTTGAAACCACTCGGGGTAGCACCCCGCACGCTATTAAGTTGAAACCAAATTACGATGACAAGTGTAGTGTTCAAAACTGCATCTACACACTGCACCGAAAGAAATGTTTTTAGTATTTTTTCTCACGTGATCACCTGCATCGTTTTTATGCTGTACTACTATAGTAGCCTAGGCTAGTCATAGTGGAAAGTAACTTAGACTACTACAGTAACTCTATGGTTACCCTAAGAGCAAGTACTACCTCCGTCCTGGTTTACTCTTCAAATTTTGTAGTATCAAAATTTAACCATAGATTTAACTGACAAAATGTTAAGGCATGTCACTAAGAACTATATCGTTGGATTCGTATTTGAACATAATTTCAAATGGTCTAATTTTTAGTGACATGCATTGACATTTTCTTAGGTAAATCTATGGTCAAAATTTTATACTAAATACGAGGTAGTATTACAAAAGTGGGCTATGTAGGCCAAAACATGTGCCAAATTCACTTGTGATGCATTTGGCATCGATGCCCCTCCATTGCTCACCTGGTGTCCCAATCTGGATCACCTACTTTGCTCCGGTGCCAAATTAACTCACGCAATGAAAAAACACTGCATGGGAGAGAGGGAGAGGACTGAGGAAATAAAAAAACACTTGTTTGGGAGAGTGAGAGGCTGGTGTAGTTGGTTTGGTTGATTTGTTTATACATGTGGGTCTGTGTGCACAACGGAGCAAACTCTCTCACATCGCGAGAGCGGTGCCA
Organism: Triticum urartu; assembly: GCF_056163025.1. Lineage (NCBI taxonomy): Eukaryota > Viridiplantae > Streptophyta > Magnoliopsida > Poales > Poaceae > Triticum > Triticum urartu. Next base: position 425,819,075 of record NC_141874.1, on the reverse strand, counting down.
AAATCTTTTGATTTGACATCGATGCATGTTATGTGGCATACTTTTGCGAAATATGGCATCGGCCACATAGTGGAAGCCAACAAATGCCCAAGATCTTCACGTGCTCCTAGTTAAATGAGAGGAAACAGAAAGAGAGAGAGAGAGAGAGAGAGAGAGAGAGAATATCACTAGCCAGCCCACCCTATCGTATGAGCGAATGATATTGGTACCTCTTGATAACACGAAAATCTTATGCAGCCAGCTGCTCTAACACGAAAATCTTGAGTTAATGCACCGTGCCTAAGTATTTTGGGATTATTTGGTTTTCGTAAGGTGACTTACACAACATTTTTGTTTACATGCATTAACATTAACATCAAAGGTCAAAACTTGGCGCAAAATGCAAAGGGGACCAATAAACCAGTAAACATCAAACTTCTCTCATTTGGCCCCAACTAGAGGTCCCATGAGATGACTATACTGCACCGGCATGGAGGGGGACGCAGCTTCATTGACTTACAGCAACTGCCTTTGGGTGAATGACACGTGGCCCCAGGGGGTGGCTGGCCCACCTATCATACATCCAAAGGCAGGTGCAGTAGAGGGCCGAGGAGTAGTATGAAATCCTACGCACCTATGCACGCTAACCAAGGGCTGAGTGATCATTCGAATCGCAAGATCAGTTGACTAGAAGCTACGCTAGACCCATGGAGGCGATGAGCGCAAGCATCAGCCGGCTATGCCAGATGGTCCATGACGCCGGCCTGCAACCTGGCACCGAGGAACGTCTCCAAGTAGTATTGCTTGAGGTCGCCAGGGCGAGGGGCCGCTTGGACGACAGCTTCGTCTCCTTGTTCGACGAGGTCCTCGTCAGTTTCCTTGACAAGTTCACCGTCATCAAGAAGCTTGCGGGTGACTTTGACGTAAGCCTCCTGCAGACGCACCTAGGCTCTGCGATGCCCGCCACCCTCAACGGCCACTATGGTAACAACCTCTTCGACGCACTGGTGGCCCTGTGACTGCCCGCCGTCGCGCTGGAGAATGTCCACCACGAGGTCGTGCTCACCGCACAGCGCCTGGCGCAGCAAGACACCATCGACATAATCACCCACGTCTACGCGCAAATCATCCACAAGGACTACTACATGCAAGAGGAGGACGATAGGACGCTGGCCTTCTTGGAGCATAGGGCAACCTTGGACGGCACTGTTCAGAAGCACGTTGAGCTCGCCGCCAACGCCGCTGCTCCTCACACGTCGGTTGGTGACCTGGCGCACTAGGGCGTGAGGATGTCATTGAACGTTGATGGATCCGTATGTATTTTTATCTTTCCGTCAAATCCATGTAGTATTATATGATACTTAAGTAATTATCTTACCTTTCGCATCAACTTCATAATTTTCGTACGTACTCCATGCATGAACGGCGCCAGAACCAAACTTCTCATTACTCTAGGCAAAATTGTTATTTTCTATCTATCGGTCGCACCATGCAGCAGAACCAAATTTTACAAGTTACGAGTTCAAAAGGAAAAGCCTGCCATGTTCGCATCGCACCCCCACACGGTTGGTCCGGCATGCCGCTCAAGCGGGAATGCGTGCAGTGTTGCATTTTCACTTACAAGTGGGACCGCAGTTGAGCAAACCGACTATCGACAAACCCCCACCCCGCCCACCGCGCGATGGCTGAGAAAACAGGAGGGAGAAGAGATGGCTGTAGCATGGACTCCAAGAAAATTGGTGTCGGATGGGACTCGTGTGGGTGGCATGTGCCGTACTGCTAGACATGAATGCTAGTTATGGCCCATGACACCCCACTATATCGAGCCTATATCGAGGTACGTAGAACAAATTTCCCGCAGTCCATGCTCAGCCCTCCTCTATCTCTCTTCTCAGCCAACCAGCGGACGCGCGGAGCCCATCGTCTGTATGCTCATATGCGGCCCCACATATCAGTGAAAACGCAAGAGGACCCACCGAACCTGCACATCTTTCACCTCGATGTGCTGGTGATGAAAAACAAATCCAATAAAGATCTACGATGGCCGCTTTTGGAGTTACTCAAGAGTATTAAGATTCTATTTACAGTTTAACCCAAGATGCACATCTCGTGGCTTCCACTACGACTCTATTTTCTTTCATGACACGACCTAGATGCTGGATGTCCCACGTGTCAGCAAAAGGAGGAAGAACCCGACCAAATCGTCGGTTCTGCTCTCGGATTAGACTAGTTGTGCTAACTTAAAAAAATTATTGTGTACTCCCTCCATTCCAAAATACTTGACTTCCATTTTTCCAAAAATGGATGTACCTATATACTAAGACATGTCTAGATACATATATATTTTGACAAATAGAAGGCATGTATTGTGCAACGGAGTGAGTAGAATGGATGCATGTTTTTGTAATGGGAAGAAGAGTACATACATATATTGATAGAGCGCAATTTAGTAGATGTTGTATCACTTTTAGCTAGCACACACGCAAGATCGAGCCTCCGTAGATCAACAACGAATGCATCGAGAAGGCACTAATCCAACTTACAGGAGTAGTAAAATGTATTCTTGTGGTTCTTGTTTTCTTTGCTCTTGCTTTTCTAGTCAAAATTATCATTGGAGTTCATGTAAAACGGAGGTGCGTTTGGGGTCGTGCGTTGGAGTTGGCCTTACAAGTGGGACCGCAGTTAAGGAAACCGACTATCGGCAAACCCCCACCTCGCCCGCCGCACGATGGCTGAAGTTAGAGAAATGACGAGTTTGAAGAGATTGCTCTAGCACGTACTCCAAGAAATAATATGTTGTCAGATGGATGTCATGGTGGTGGCGTGTGCCGTACTCCTGGACGTGAATGCTTGTTCTGGACCATGCCACCCTACTACTCCTACTACTTCCTCCTACTATATAGTACTAGTATTGAGGATTCGAGGTGCTGGTTACGTACAGCGAACACATTAACATATGGCTATAGTAAAAACACCCGCCCGACGCGGGAAGCATGTGAAGCTAGTACAAATTTAGAGAAGCGACTTGAAAGCCATTCATAAATTTAGTAAGTTTATCACATGCATATTATTTTATTACATACAACAGGTCATCAACCGACATTGACAACGAGGAAACATTATAAATACTAATGTTTTCACCACACAACAAATAACAAGCAATGAAATGAACTTCAACTCAACCATTCCTCGGCGTTGGAAACGCTTGCTTTGAACCACAAGTGATTCTCTGGGACGGGCCATCGATTGTAGACCTGGAAACCAATGTGGGACTGATCATCCAGGCTGAAGCGGCCTACTATATCAGTACCAGGGTAGGGAACCACCCAAATGTCCGAGGTATAGACCCAGTTGCTTCTCATAAATGGTACTGTTAACGTTGTGTTGACAGCAGTTGGATCGCCTTTCACCATCATCGGATAGTTTTGTCTAAGGAATTGCGAGTTTTCTCCAAGACTATCAATTTTGTACTAGGGAGAAGAAGTTGGCGCTAGCACACTAGTATCCATCCCGAATACCATGCAACGGGTGTTGGAATAGGTCCGGAGAGTGCGACCATGGGAGACTACACCTTCTTCCTTAGTAGTAACATCATCAGTGGGCTGTATACACACAAGAAGAGGTGATCCATCGGAATTAGTTGCCAGGCGCCACTGAGTATATGGGTTCTGCTCGTCCTCATGCTCGTGATCATCACCATCGTCATCTCCCCCTTGGTTATAAAAAATTTCAAGTATAGGTGGTGGGATGTTCACAGGACCTTGGAAACACAAGAAGAAGGTTAATTAGTAAAGGGAAACTTGCTAACCGGCATGCATGTGGATGAAACAATTATAATTACGGTGGAAGACAAACGTACCGAAACTACGAGGATCCCATGCAAAAACAGGCCACAAGTGGTGGCAGCAAACACAAGGCCCTCATACTGAATTGCATCACAGTACTCATCCGTGTACAGCAACTGATTTTTGAGCAATATCCATCGAGTCGAACCACAAAGGACGGCAACAAGCTTGTCGAAGATAGCAACAACTTGATAGTTTTTGTAATTCCAAGAGCGGTTGGGAACTCGACAAATTGCTATCTTCCGTAGAAGACAGACACCATGATTGTATTTGAACGTGCATACAATACCGGTGTGCTCAACCTCTGGGTAGTCTCCTGAGATTTTTGGAAGTGGAACCCGGTCACGAGTGTACACATTCACAAGTTCTCACTCGCAGTTGCACCCAATGTAAACAACCCAATCTCCATTTGCGACCGCCCAAGCCTTGCCCTCAAGCGATGGCATGTTAACATCATACGTATCATTATCAAGCGGCATAAACTGGCATATGGCGAGGCCTCCGTCATGCCAGCGCCAGTCATCAGGGTCACGTCGAAGAAGATAGGGGAGATCAAACCGCTCCTTGACTCTTGGGTTCTTTTTAATGATGTTATTAGTTGAGTCGAGAATGGGCTTGAACGAACCTTTCATGCTAGCCGAGGTGATGACGTCGCACCAATCAATGAGTTCCTCCACCACGTCATCTTTTAGATCGGGGCAAGAATAACAGGGTCGTTTCCGGCTTGTTCCCTTCATGGAGAAGACGATCGAACAATGGCAGAAGAAAGGGTGAAGGGCTGAAGGAAAATGGAGGAGGGAGAGGAAGAGCGTGCGACAGCAGTTCCAAATCGAGAGGGAGAGGCGAAGAGTCGGTGGACGGTTGCGAGTTTGCCATGGTTCACGAAGAGGCGCCCCAGCCTACACGTCCGTTCGGAAATACTCCTACTACTCGCTGTCGTCTCACTGATATGTTGGAATGGGACCACATGTCAACGAAACATGGTGTGTAATTTCTCGTGCAAAATGCGATCTGGCCGCGTTGGCCCGAGGTGCTGCATTAGTTATCGACCTTTATTTTTTTAATGGCGTGCCGATCAGTTTTGAAGCACGACTAACTGGTACTGTACACAGAGAAAATATAAACTACTCTACCACTACTCCACCTCCAGTACTAGTAGTATAAAAAGATATATAGGCTGGAGCTTGAGCGCTTTCTTGCTAAGGGCTGCCCACTTGCTTCTCACACTACCACCCTCTCTCCAGATCTAAAAAAGACGGCCCCTCTCTCCCTCCTCACCGTGGTCACAGATCCGCCGGGGAAGAAAAGGACGTGCAGTGTTGACGCACTTGTCGTCGGCGAGCGAGGTCACGCATTGATGACAAGGCCGTCCTCTCACACCTAGCGCCCGCGCGGGATGGCCTCCGTCCCCAAGCTTGTTGCCGTAGTGTGTGCGGAGGACGACGACCACGAGCGAAGCCACTTCCCGCTGACCCTCAGGTATGCTACCTCTTTTCGAACCATAACCTTGTTCTATTGCCCATCTGCCACGTCGTTGCATGTGGATCTTTTTCCACTCCACCATCTTCCCAATTTGCTATCCTCTGCTCTGCTGGCCACGTAGACGAAAACCATAATTTGCACTATTAAAGGAAACCCTACTTCATGTAGACTAATCCATGTTTGGGTTGAATAACGAAAGGAAGGGAGACTGTACTGTCCAAGAGAGTAGGCATCGAACCCGCATCTAGGTTGAAAAGGGGAAAATCAGTAGCTAAGGAACGAATCTCGTGTCTCTTGGTTGAAGAAGGGTAGAAAGGCATGACAACGCAATAGAGAATGACCAGGTCGATCAGTTTGTTGTCCTCGCATAGGAAAAAGCTGGTTAAAGAGAACAAAAATGGGACGTAATCCACATATGCTGCCTGGATATTTGTTGCTTTGGGAAACCATACCTCCCTCACCACTCTGCGTCCATGGAGGTACACCATACTAGTGCGCCCACTGTCCGAATGGGCCTCCCATGCTCTTATTGCCACTTTTTTGCTGTTAGTATAACGCCAGCAGTCAAGTCAAGCAATGCTACTGCTAAAGTGATGCCACATTTAACTAATGCCGCTCTCAGTCTAATGCCACCCATAAATTTAAGCAATGTCATTTAATGTCACTGGATTATTTCAGGGTTAGCTGTTGATTGTGGATGTATTAAAGATTTTTCAGCTAAGGCATTCTAATGCTGTTGCACAGCCTGTATACCAACGATGAAACTTGTTACTACCTTCAGATTTTTGCACTGTTAATGCTTATAGATTACATACCTTACTTTCATGAGATAAGTTAATTTTTTGTACAGTGTCACCAAAATGCCAAGGCGCTAATGTCATTTTATTTTGGTTAAACTGCACAGATAATTATGAAGACAAGAGGAAAGGTCAAGAGTGGGCACCTCCTCCGGCTGTTCTCTTGAGGAGGTATGTATGTTTGTCTCTAATGCCTGTCGACTACATACCTGACATCATGATGTAATGTTAAGTCATTTCCTTTTATACAGTGTCACTGAATTGTCAAGGCGGTGATGGCATTTTATTTTAGTAGAACTGCACAAAATTTGCTTAAAAGAAGAGGAAAGGTCAGGAATGGCTCACTTTTCCGAAAAAAACTATGTATGCCTTCCTGACATCAGCCGCTGTTGCTTTATTTATTCCTTCAAAAAGGTGGTTAGAAACAGTCTTGCTACCTTTTCCCATTAAGAAATTGGAATGCTTATATTTGTGAGTCTATGCTTCAACTAGTGCCACTTTTAGAGTAATCACATTTTCAATATCTATGCAAACAGGGATGCTCGATTTTAGTGGAACTGCACAAAAAGTCCAACTAGTTCAACATTAGGAGCATGTTTTTTTCCAAACCTTTATATCCAATTGGTGGCACTATGAGCTGTTCATTACGAAGGTACATGGTTTGCTACTATCTTGCTACTCTTTTTGTACTATCATTAGATAGTAATACTAGTGGTTTGCATGTGAATTTATTGGCAGGGTGGACCTACATTGGAGGTGCAGGACAGGATTCAATGATTGGATGCTCAATTTCGGTTGTATCAATTTCACCTCTTCCATCACTGCGAACATGGATATCCTTGGTCCGATGAAGAATAGGCGCTATATTTCTGCTCTGAGCCAGCAAATCAATTCAGTATGAAATTGTCTAGGGCAAAACATAACTGTATCAGATTGTCCAGTGCAGAACATGACAGATGCTAAGCGGAAGAGACATGTTTAAACCGAAAATACAAGGTGTGGTATATGTTTACTAGCTGCTTGATATTTGTGCAGACAGAGATGTCTGCCCGTTGCTATTTGGGAAACAAACAAACAAAGTGCCCGCAATTTTGGTTGAACTGCACAAGAGAACAGTATAGTCACTGCATGCAGTGCCATTTGAAAATAGACACAGAAAGATTGGATAGTCACTTCATGGACTGCAGAAAAGTTGTATTGTACTATTTATTGGCCAACACTATGTGCTTCATTGCTTTGGTCTGATTATACAATGGGCATCATTTTGCCTAAGTTAAAGTTTGTATTCCGAAAATAGTCTCGCCGTGTGATCGAGAGAAGACCAAATCATATTGCAGTGGATGTTCCTCCATCATGTGTGGTTCATTCTCATGGTTCTAGCTGTTGGTGCAACCACTTACGTTTGCAAGAGGAATTGTAGACTTCACAAACAAATTTTTCTTTTAGTCTGTACTGAATGTTGGCCAAGAGAAGCATCCATGTTAGTAGGAAGAACATATGTTTTTTCTAGATCTTTGCTTTTGGAGCTACATATTTGTATATGATCTGTGAATCATTGAGATGCATTAACATGTTGATCTTATGTACGGGAATCGTACTAGTTAGTTTTAGTTGCGACGCAAGATCCTAAGTGGCTGATCTTTGCTTTTGGAGCTACATATTTGTATATGATCTATGAATCATTGAGATGCATTAACATTTACTTATTTCTGTTCGCTCGGTGTTTACAAGTTACTGATCGATCACTAGCTAGCCTACAAATGCGCTCCTGGCAGTTTTATTTGCGACACAAGATGCAAAGTGGCAGTTTTTTGAATAAAAATGCCTACCTCTAAAGAAACTGACATGCTACACTATCGATCCTACACGGATAAAAATGCCTACCTCTGAAGAAACTGACAAGCTACACTATCGATCCTACACGGATAAATAGCGGATCACGAACGTACTACCTCCTTTCCGGTTTGCATGGATCAATTCAAGAAACGACTTACTCGATCCTACACGAATAAATAGAGGATCACGCACGTACTAGTACCTCCTTTCCGGTTTGCAGGGCTTAATTCAAACCTCTCACCAACCAAGGTACTCCCTCCGTCCGGGATTTATTAGTCCCGTGAGCAAAGCAGCAAGACCAAGGCATGGCAATAAATAATGGCATGCAGAAGTTTAACCCTAATTAGTTCTAGCGATTTAAGTGGCTGCATGCATGCCCTCGGCTGCGACACGTTGCATGCTGCTTCGCGTACCGCCTGCGAGCGATTCTGAGTGCCTACATGCAGCCTGTCGGATTTCGGGTTCCGGCAGACCCTTGAGGTTCGAACACTGGGGTGCGCGCGGAGATTTCGCCTTCTACCTACCTGCGCCCCACCGCCACGCTAAGATCTAAGCTATGGAAAGAACAGCACAAGAGACATGGAGTTTATACTGGTTTGGGCCACCGCCGTGGTGTAATACCCTACTCCAGTGTGTGGTGTGGTAGATTGCCTCTTGGGCTGATGATGATGAGCAATACAAGGAAGAACAGCCTCGCGAGGGTCTGCTCTTGGATGGGGCGATGAACTGCTGGGAGGAGTTCAACCAACCTTCTCTCTCTCTCTCTCTGTGTGTGATGCTACTCGATCCGATCCCAGCTTGTTTCTGGGTTGGCCGATTCTATATCCCCTCTACCCTGGGGGTGGCTAGTCCTATTTATAGGCAAAGGCCCTGGGCCTCTTCCCAAATATTGAGCGGGAAGGGCACCAACAATTGGCCATTTTGATGGGGAACATCTAGTACACTTATCCTGACTAAAGTTGGTCCTCGCCTGCCAAAGGCTCTGGCGGTGACGCTGGCTTGGGCTCCACAATGACTTCCTCCCTGCCGTCGGGCTGGTCTTGGTCTCGTTGCACCGAAACAGGTGCCTTTCCTTGATGCTCTCGCCTGCGCTTGCTCCCTTTGCACCAAAGAGGAAAGGAGGACACTGCGCGGGCTGGCTGTAAAGCCCCGAGACCGATGTGCCAGGTGTCTTCCAGTTATTCGCCGTCGTTGCCATGTCTTTTGCTTGCGTGTTGCATCTTGCCATGTCATCATGTGCATTGCATCATCATGTTTGCAAAACTTGCATCTGTTCGGGTTCCCCCAGTTCTCTCCGTTGTCCGTTCTGAGCCCAACCACACTTGCACGCGCCCGCGGCATGTCCGAAATAGTATTTTATAAGTGGCCGGAAAATGTTCTCGGAATGGGATGAAAGTTGGCATGCGGTGTTGTTTTGTTGTTAGTAGACCGCCTGCCAAGTTTCATCGCGTTCGGAGTTCGTTTGATAGCCCAACGGATAACTATAGAGACATTATAGTCGGTCTAAGTCGGATGTTTTCGGTCTCCGGAAACTGTCGCCGGGTCTCTCTCTCTCTTCTCTTCTGTCAGCCCTAAGCTTCTGCACAGTCCGCTGACAACCGCCAGGTCCAACCTAACCTCTCTCGTCAGCCCGCAGCCCCCCTTGTGTGCGTCCGAAACTGTCCCGGACCCGACCCGGACAGTTGCCACCGTTGGTCTCAGATCATCCCCAAACATCTACAAAATGTCACCGTTTTCTTGTTTGGACTCCCTATCTATTTTTTTCTGGCCGTCTGATTACGATCGGAGGGACGGATTAGCCCCTACCCAAATATCCACTCGCTATATATTCTAGTCTAACCCTAAGTTTTAGGCTAGTTGTCCCATCTTTCCCTCACCAGCCGCCGCCACACTCCCGCATCCACTTAGGGATCCTCCCAGATCGGATCGATCCAATCAACCAGCACCACATCGCCTCCTGCTACATCCTCTGCTGCTCCCTCGCTCGACCCCCCCTTGCGTCCCGTGCCTTCCCGCGCCGGCAACCGAGTTCCCCCACGCAGAGCGATGGATCCAGAGGCCCTGCCTCGTGCAGCCGCGCAAGGAGCACGAGCTCCCATGGCCGTCGCCGAGCCGCTCGAGCACCTACTCCTTCCTCCCGTCGCCTCGCCGCTCCGGCAACCAGGTCATGCCACCGCTCGCCGTCTCCTCCTCCTCCCCCTCTCCTTTTACTGCTCTCTCTCCCGAGCTCATCTCTCTCTCTCCCACCCGTTCTGCAGGAAGCCACTAGGACGGTGCCGCCATGAACGGAAGCCACCTCCTGCCGCCGTTCACCTCGTCTTGCGCCCGACCTCCCCTGACCTGAGGCCGTCGCCCTCGACCGCGCCAAGTCCCTCCTCGCGCGCCTCCTGCACTCCTCCCGCACGAACCCGGCGAGGCCCTCCTCACACCTGCACGCGCACTAGCGCCGGAGGATCTACACGCCATGGCTGACAGCCTCCTCTCAAGCCCGGCGCCGCCATGACTGATCCCCTCGCCAAGTTCCCCTCGTTGAGCCGCTGCTGCTCTTCTTCGTCAAGCCCACCGCCACCGGGAACGGGCTCCCCGCACCCTGGAACCGTTCGTGCCGAGATTCCCCATGCCTGAGAGCCCACGACGGCCTTCTTCCTTGTCAGAGTGCCCCGTTTCCTGCCTCCTCTGCAACCGGGGCATCCTCTGCTCGTTGTGGTCGTGGGCACGTTGACCACGCCCTGCCTACTGCTTCGATCACGCCAAGGCCCAGCGCCAAGCCAGTCGGCCTCCTGATCCACCGAACTGGGCCGCCTCCATCGACAGGCGCCAAGGCTCAGCGCCGCCCCAGCTTCATCCAGCCCAGCGCACGGCCCGAGGCCCAGAAACGCTATCGCCGGCCTCGTCTGCTTCCAGCTGGGCCGAAGCCCATGGTGAGCTGCCCCCACCTATACATCGCACTGGGCGCAACATGCTATTCCGCGCCCATGCTCCTGTTCTAGGTTCGGCCCGTGATGTTTTTTTCCAACGCCTGGGATTTTCCTAATTATCCAGAGTTTTCCAGTTTTGCAGAAATGCCCTTGTGGATCATGCATATAATAACTCACAATTGGTGCATCGGATTAAAATGAATTATATATGAAAGTTGCTTAGAATTTTGTCTAGTTTAATAATATGCAACTTTCGCCCATGTCTGAAATGTTTAAAAAGCTGTTTGTTTAAATTTTTTTAAATAACTTTCTAAAATGCTTTATTTCATAACTAAATAACCGTAGCTCCGAATTTAATAATCTTTATATGTAAATGGGGTAGAAATTTGCATAGTTTAACATGGTGGCATCACTTTGCATGTTTAACAACTATAAAATATGGTTTAGGGCATAACAGTACCAAACCTAATATATGCATATGGGGACTTACCGGAATTGTTGTTCGTTGCTTCCGGCCTCATTTAACCTTGACTAGATAGGTAGTTTTACTTTGCTTCACCCTCTTTCCATGTTTAACAACATTTAATATTGTTGGGTACATAACCGAGAGAGAACTAAATAATTCATGTGGTGTTTCGTCAATATGCAACTCCGTTGCATAATGAGCTCCACTTAATTTGTAGGATTGTTTGTGCACTTTGCCATGCCATGCCTCATTAAACCGGATATGCATCATACTTGATTTTGCATCATGCCATGTTATGTGATGGTTGTTTACTATGTTGCGTGCTTCTTTCCGGTGTTTGCTTCTTCGGGTTGGTTCCAATAACGTCGCGTTTGTGAGGACCCGTTCGACTACGCCCGTTTGTCTTGTTCATGGACTCGTTCTTCTTCCTTGCAGGATTTCAGGCAAGATGATCATACCCTCGAAATCACTTCTATCTTTGCTTGATAGTTGCTCGCTCTTTTGCTATGCCTATGCCGCGATACCTACCACTTGCTTATCAAGCCTCCCATATTGCCACGCCAAACCTCTAACCCACCTTGTCCTAGCAAACCGTTGTTTGGCTATGTTACCGCTTTGCTCAGCCCCTCTTATAGCGTTGTTAGTTGCAGGTGAAGATTGGAGCTTGTTCCGTGTTGGAACATGGATATATTTTGTTGGGATATCACAATATCTCTTATTTAATTAATGCATCTATATACTTGGTAAAGGGTGGAAGGCTCGGCCTTATGCCTGGTGTTTTGTTCCACTCTTGCCGCCCTAGTTTCCGTCATATCGGTGTTATGTTCCCGGATTTTGCGTTCCTTACGCGGTTGGGTTATAATGGGAACCCCTTGATAGTTCGCTTTGAATAAAACTCCTCCAGCAAGGCCCAACCTTGGTTTTACCATTCGCCACCTAGCCTTTGTCCCTTGGGAGTCGCGCATCCCGAGGGTCATCTTTATTTTAACCCCCCCCGGGCCAATGCTTGTCTAAGTGTTGGTCCAAACTAGAGCCACTTGCGGCGCCACCTCGGGGAAACTTGAGGGCTGGTTTTAGCTGTACGTAGTGTTCATCTGGTGTTGCCCTGAGAACGAGATATGTGCAGCTCCTATCAGGATGTCGGCGCATCGGGCGGTCTTGCTGGACTTGTTTTACCATTGTCGAGGATGTCTTGTAGAACCGGGATACCGAGTCTGATCGGAATGTCTCGGGAGGAGGTCTATTCCTTCGTTGACCGTGAGAGCTTGTCATGGGCTAAGTTGGGACACCCCTGCAGGGATTTGAACTTTCGAAAGACGTGCCCGCGGTTATGTGCAGATGGGAATTTCTTAATGTCCGGTTGTAGAAAACCTGAAGTTGACCTTAATTAAAATGCATGAACCGCGAGTGTAACCGTGATGGTCGCTTTACGGCGGAGTCCGGGAAGTGAACACGGTGTTGGAGTTATGCTTGACGTAGGTGGTCTAGGATCACTTCTTGATCATACTTTTATCGACCGTGCTTTGCCTTCTCTTCTCGCTCTCATTTGCGTATGTTAGCCACCATATATGCTAGTCGCTTGCTGCAGCTCCACCTCATACCTTTACCTTACCCATAAGCTTAAATAGTCTTGATCGCGAGGGTGCGAGATTGCTGAGTCCCTGTGGCTCACAGATACTTCCAAAACCAGCTTGCAGGTGCCGTTGAACCGTGGAGGTGACGCAACCAAGCTCAAGGAGGACTTCGATGAAGATCTTGTCCTTTGTGTTGTTTCATTCTAGTTGATCAGTTGTGGTGCCCAGTTGGGGTCGATCAGGGACCGTGTCGCATTTGGGGCTCTTCTTTTATTTTGGTTCCGTAGTCGGACCTTGATTGTATTTGGATGATGTAATGCTTTATTCATGTATTTGTGTGAAGTGGCGATTGTAAGCCAACTATTTATCTCTTTCCCTTATGTATTACATGGGTTGTGTGAAGATTACCTCACTTGCGACATTGCTTTCAATGCGGTTATGCCTCTAAGTCGTGCTTTGACACATGGGAGATATAGCCGCATCGAGGGCGTGACAAGTTGGTATCAGAGCCTTCCCCGACCTTAGGAGCCCCCACTGCTTGATCGAATTAGCGGACGAGTTGAGTCTAGAATTTTTTTTTGAGTCATTCAGGAATTATATAGCGGAGAGTTAGGAATTCTTTTTACTCCTCAGTCCCTTCATCGCTCTGGTAATGCATCCTGACGTAGAGTTTTGACTATTCTCTTCTCAAATTTCACTAAATTTTTTTTAGGATCACGCGGGTATCTTGGAATAATTCCGATGGTTTTGTGACAATATCATTGTTCTTGGTGCCTCCTGTCATTTAGGGGTTGTGGCAGTGTCCCGGGGAGTTGAGCTCCGAGGTGTTGTCGTCACAATTTTATCGTTGCAGTTCTAGAATACCTGAGTTTAGTACGCCGACATCGAAAATCTCTTTTATGCAGTTGTTGGTGAGATAACCTCGACGCCACCTAGTACTGGGGCGGGAGTTCGGGAGTATTGCCATAACTTGTATAACGGATGCTTTTCGAAGGTTGAGGTAGATGATTTCCGAAGGTTTCTTGGTTATGTGTTAAAGGATGGATACAGCTGGATGTAGAATTTGCTAGTTTGGGTGAGATATTATGCTTCCCCTGGATCCCCAACACCTGATTGCATAACCGGAAAGTTTCGGGAGTTTATAAGTGGGAATTCAAGTAGCTCTTAGGATATCTTTCTGACAGATGTATGATATGAAATTGGGGTTCGACATCTAGTGGTCCGCCTATTCACGGTCGGTTTTACAGTGGTCTCGTTGTGTCTTAAAGAGTCCTTGGCTATGCCGACTCGGGGACGCTTCCTATGTCATGTGCACTGCCTTGTACATGATGGTGCTGTACGATCGAGCCCGTGTAGGCCCCACCACGAAAACTTCAGACGAAATCTCTATCATATGTTTGTTTCGGCTTATTCTGCAAGCCAATCCTTTGTTTTGTTTTGAGTTGTGGTATTCGAGTTGCTTCGAAGTCAAATGTTGATTCCATACTTTCTCTAAACGATGTTCTCATATTTCTATGGGAATACTAATCCGTCTTGATCATTCAGATTGTCATGACAATCCTTTTCAACCGGTGTGTTTCTCTTCAAGTGGATCCGATCATTTCAATTTCCGCAAGATCAAGTATCAGTTCTTCTCAACGGTGTTTGTTTCATCCGTCTCCAAGTTGCCTTTGTTTTTCCCGCCCACCCACCCTTTTTCCTCAAGGACTCAGATGTCTTAATCAAAGTATCCATTTTATTCATGTGAAGTCTCTCCATTCTTTTCCTTCAATGTTCTTACCCGGTGATGCTCATGAAGATTTTAACGGAGTTTCTAGTTCACTATTATTCATTCTTTTTTCTTCTCCGGTGGATCCAATTCAAACATTGTTGATCACATACTTTCCTCGTTTTAAATGTCTTCTCTTGCCGGCGTACCTCTCAATCATTCCCCGTTTGCTATTCAATTGTTCCGGAGTGCTGAAGATGTCTCGAAGATTCGTGCTTCCACTCTGCATTCGTTCAAGCTCCTTCGAGGATGTTCCCTCATTCAAGTCATTTAATTCAACCGGTGCTTTCTCTCTTTTGAATCGTTCTACGGTGTTTCTTTTGAGTGGGCCCTAATCCACAGGCCTTTTTCCCAGGATCTTACCTGACTCTTCTTATTTTCCCGGAGTTATTCTCAAATTGTTTTCAAAGTTTGACATAAGAAGGATTTATCATCAGTCATATGTCTTCCTCCAAGATCTTTCAAATTCTTTTCATCGTTGGATCAACATTTCCATTCTTCATTCTGGAGTGCCTCAACAATTCTTGATGGTGTTTCTCGTTGTGATTCTCATATTATGAAGACCGAAGAATAATTTTCTCTCAATCTTGCTCTTCTCTCTTCAAGATTCGTGGTTCTAGTTCAAGGCCATCCTCTCATAATTGTTTTCGATTGTCAGAATTCTTTTCACCCATCCGGAGTAATTCAAAGTATTTTTAGTTGTGTTATCTGGAGCCCATCATCTAAGATTTATTTAGTCAAGCTTTCAGCTCGCATACTCTAAATCTTACCGGTGTCTAAATCAAGGATTCTCTAATCAGCTCGTAATCTTTTTGTTCTCATGGGTCTAAATTCTCTCAAGCATCTTCGTTTAATTGTTAATTCTTCCCGGTGTGTCTTCATGTTTTAATTGTTCTTTTCAATTCTTACGGTGGTTCGTCCAAGAGTTTTCTTCCTTCGTGTATCACATCAATTCATTCGTTGTTTCCTAATCCTACCGGTGGTTCATTGAAGACCTTCTCAAGTTTGCGCAATATCTCTCTTAATCTTTTCCCCGAGAATAAGTAGTGTGCCAAATCGATTGGTTGCCATCAATTAAATTGGTGAAGGGTAATCATAATATAATTCTTATCCCTGTTTCATTGAGTGAACTCAATTCCGTATTTCGGAGGCTCATCAAATTCTTGGTTTCAATAGCTCATCTTTCTTTCCCGGAGTTCCAAGCTCTTTCAATTATATCACCACGAGGATCCATCCAAATCATTACAAGGTTTCACCTTGTGTTTCCAACTTCTCTTTATTTTCGTTATTCTTTTTGGTTACCGGAGCTCTTCATGAAGGTTCTACATGATGGTTCATAAAGGATTTAATTCCTCCTCGAAGTGTTCATCGAGATTCTTTTCAGAGGAGCTCAAGTTTTCTTCATCTTGCAATCCGGAGTGCAATTCTTTCTTCTGTATCATTGGAGGTGGTATAAAGTCATTCTTGATAATTTGAGTTCATGCTTCATGATTCACATGTTGTTAAGAATGAGATATTTTAAATCCATCAATCTCGTCATTTGAGTTATCTTGGGTTATATTTCACCTAAATCTTTCCCTAAGGATTTTGCTATTAATGGTGATAATATATGATCCAAGTTCTGCATCTATCCTCCCGGTGAAATAATTCTCTCGTCTCATCGGTCATACCAATCCAATTTTTTTTCCCGTGAGTGGCAGGTTGTCACCTCATAATTTGAGATGTATTCCATAAGACCATATCAAGCTTATTCTTTTTGTTGTTGGTTTTTTCCAACAACTCTGTTCTAGCATTTGTTGTAAGCGTGCTCTCTCAAGATCTTGGTTCCCTTCGTTCTTACCCATTGTTCCATTCATTCAATAGTTCCGGAGGCAGTATGTTGTTGATCTCTTCAAGTATCCTCCCATCTTGTCAAGTTCATGTTCTTTTCCTTCCATTCTCAGACGAAGGTGCTGTCCAAATTATATCATTCTTAATCCTTCTCTATCTTGACTTAACCGGAGTGGTTTCAATATATATCTTTCCCTTCAATCTCAAGGTTTTTTCGCAATGTTCTTTGTCCCTCTTTTCTAACGGAGTGTTTTTTGACCTTGTTCACCTTTGTTGTATTCTTTTCTCGAATTGTTCAACCTCTCAAGGTTCTTTGGTTTCACTCATTTGTCAAAGAAGCAACTTAGTTTTACCTCTTCTCTTTCTCTTCCGTTTTTCTCTCCGGTGTTATTCTAGATCTTGGGACGAGATCCTCTCATAGTGGTGGAGTGTTGTAACGCCCCGAGACCGATGTGCCAGGTGTCTTCCAGTTATTCGCTGTCGTTGCCATGTCTTTTGCTTGCGTGTTGCATCTTGCCATGTCATCATGTGCATTGCATCATCATGTTTGCAAAACTTGGATCTGTCCGGGTTCCCCCAGTTCTCTCCGTTGTCCGTTCTGAGCCCAACCACACTTGCACGCGCCCGCGGCATGTCCGAAATAGTATTTCATAAGTGGCCACAAAATGTTCTTGGAATGGGTTGAAAGTTGGCGTGCGGTGTTTTTTTGTTGTTAGTAGATTGCCTGCCAAGTTTCATCGCGTTCAGAGTTTGTTTGATAGCCCAACGGATAACTATAGCGACATTATAGTCGGTCTAACGTCGGATGTTTTCGGTCTCCGGAAACTGTCGCCGGGTCTCTCTCTCTTCTCTTCTCTCAGCCCTAAGCTTCTGCACAGTCCGCTGACAACCGCCAGGTCCAACCTAACCTCTCTCGTCAGCCCGCAGCCCCCCTTGTGTGCGTCCGAAACTGTCCCGGACCCGACCCAGACAGTTGCCACCGTTGCCTCAGATCATCCCCAAACATCTACAAAATGTCACCGTTTTCTTGTTTGAACTCCCTATCTATTTTTTTCCGGCTGTCTGATTACGATCGGAGGGACGGATTAGCCCCTACCAAAATATCCACTTGCTATATATTCTAGTCTAACCCTAAGTTTTAGGCTAGTTGTCCCATCTTTCCCTCACCCGCCGCCGCCACACTCCCGCATCCACTTCGGGATCCTCCCAGATCGGATCGATCCAATCAACCAGCGCCACATCGCCTCCTCCTACATCCTCTGCTACTCCCTCGCTCGACCCCCCTTGCATCCCGTGCCTTCCCACGCCGGCAACCGAGTTCCCCCACGCAAAGCGATGGATCCAGAGGCCCTGCCTCGTGCAGCCGCGCAAGGAGCACGAGCTCCCATGGCCGCCGGCGAGCCGCTCGAGCACCTACTCCTTCCTCCCGTCGCCTCGCTGCTCCGGCAACCAGGTCATGCCACCCCTCGCCGTCTCCTCCTCCTCCTCCTCCTCCCCCTCTCCTTTTACTGCTCTCTCTCCCGAGCTCATCTCTCTCTCTCCCTCCCGTTCTGCAGGAAGACACTAGGATGGTGCCGCCATGAACGGAAGCCACCTCCTGCCGCCGTTCATCTTGTCCTGCGCCCGACCTCCCCTGACCTGAGGCCCTCGCCCTCGACCGCGCCAAGTCGCTCCTCGCGCGGCTCCTGCACTCCTCCCGCACGAACCCGGCGAGGCCCTCCTCAGACCTGCACGCGCACGAGCGCCGGAGGATCTCCATGCCGTGGCTGACAGCCTCCTCTCAAGCCCGGCGCCGCCATGACTGATCCCCTCGCCAAGTTCCCCTCCTCGAGCAGCTGCTGCTCTTCTTTGTCAAGCCCACCGCCACCGGGAACGGGCTCCCCGCGCCCTGGAACCGTTTGTGCTGAGCTTCCCCATGCCTGAGAGCCCGCGACGGCCTTCTTCCTCGTCAGAGTGCCCCGTTTCCTGCCTCTTCTGCAACTGGGGCATCCTCTGCTCGTTGTGGTCATGGGCACGTTGACCACGCCCTGCCTCCTGGTTCGATCACTCCAAGGCCCAGCGCCAAGCCAGTCAGCCTCCAGATCCACCGAACTGGGCCGCCTCCATCGATAGGCGCCAAGGCCCAGCGCCGCCACAGCTTCATCCAGCCCAGCGCACGGCCCGAGGTCCAGAAACGCTATCGCCGGCCTCCTCTGCTTCCAGCTGGGCCAAAGCCCATGGTGAGCTGCCCCCACCTATACATCGCACTAGGCGCAACATGCTATTCCGCGCCCATGCTCCTGTTCTAGGTTTGGCCTGTGATATTTTTTTCCAGCGCCTGGGATTTTCCTAATTATCCAGAGTTTGCCAGTTTTGCAGAAAAGCCCTTGTGGATCATGCATATAATAACTCACAATTGGTGCATCGGATTAAAATGAATTATATATGAAAGTTGCTTAGAATTTTGTCTAGTTTAATAATATGCAACTTTCACCCATGTCTGAAATGTTTAAAAAGCTGTTTGTTTAAATTTGTTTAAATAACTTTCTAAAATGCTTTATTTCATAACTAAATAACCGTAGCTCCGAATTTAATAATCTTTATATGTAAATGGGGTAGAAATTTGCATAGTTTAACATGGTGGCATCACTTTGCATGTTTAACAACTATAAAATATGGTTTAGGGCAGAACAGTACCAAACCTAATATATGCATATGGGGACTTACCGGAATTGTTGTTCGTTGCTTCCGGCCTCATTTAACCTTGACTAGATAGGTAGTTTAACTTTGCTTCACCCTCTTTCCATGTTTAACAACATTTAATATTGTTGGGTACATAACCGAGAGAGAACTAAATAATTCATGTGGTGTTTCGTCAATATGCAACTCCGTTGCATAATGAGCTCCACTTAATTTGTAGGATTGTTTGTGCACTTTGCCATGCCATGCCTCATTAAACCGGATATGCATCATACTTGATTTTGCATCATGCCATGTTATGTGATGGTTGTTTACTATGTTGCGTGCTTCTTTCCGGTGTTTGCTTCTTTGGGTTGGTTCCGATAACGTCGCGTTTGTGAGGACCCGTTCGACTACGCCCGTTTGTCTCCTTCATGGACTCGTTCTTCTTCCTTGCGGGATTTCAGGCAAGATGATCATACCCTCGAAATCACTTCTATCTTTGCTTGCTAGTTGCTCGCTCTTTTGCTATGCCTATGCTGCGATAGCTACCACTTGCTTATCAAGCCTCCCATATTGCCACGCCAAACCTCTAACCCACCTTGTCCTAGCAAACCATTGTTTGGCTATGTTACCGCTTTGCTCAGCCCCTCTTATAGCGTTGTTAGTTGCAGGTGAAGATTGGAGCTTGTTCCATGTTGGAACATGGATATATTTTGTTGGGATATCACAATATCTGTTATTTAATTAATGCATCTATATACTTGGTAAAGGGTGGAAGGCTCGGCCTTATGCCTGGTGTTTTGTTCCACTCTTGCCGCCCTAGTTTCCGTCATATCGGTGTTATGTTCCCGGATTTTGCATTCCTTACGCGGCTGGGTTATAATGGGAACCCCTTGACAGTTCGCTTTGAATAAAACTCCTCCAGCAAGGCCCAACCTTGCTTTTACCATTCGCCACCTAGCCTTTTTCCCTTGGGAGTGACGCATCCCGAGGGTGATCTTTATTTTAACCCCCCCGGGCCAGTGCTGGTCTATGTGTTGGTCCAAACTAGAGCCACTTGCGGCGCCACCTCGGGGAAACTTGAGGGCTGGTTTCAGCTGTACATAGTGTTCATTCGGTGTTGCCCTGAGAACGAGATATGTGCAGCTCCTATCAGGATGTCGGCGCATCGGGCGGTCTTGCTGGACTTGTTTTACCATTTTCGAGCATGTCTTGTAGAACCGGGATACCAAGTCTGATCGAAATGTCTCGGGAGGAGGTCTATTCCTTCGTTGACCGTGAGAGCTTGTCATGGGCTAAGTTGGGACACCCCTGCAGGGATTTGAACTTACGAAAGTCGTTCCCGCGGTTATGGGAAGATGGGAATTTGTTAATGTCCGGTTGTAGAAAACCTGAAGTAGACCTTAATTAAAATGCATCAACCGCGTGTGTAACCATGATGGTCGCTTTCCGGCGGAGTCCGGGAAGTGAACACGGTGTTGGAGTTATGCTTGACGTAGGTTGTCTAGGATCACTTCTTGATCATACTTTTATCGACCGTGCTTTGCCTTCTCTTCTCGTTCTCATTTGCGTATGTTAGCCACCATATATGCTAGTCGCTTGCTGCAGCTCCACCTCATACCTTTACCTTACCCATAAGCTTAAATAGTCTTGATCGCGAGGGTGCGAGATTGCTGAGTCCCTGTGGCTCACAGATACTTCCAAAACCAGCTTGTAGGTGCCGTTGAACGGTGCAAGTGACGCAACCAAGCTCAAGGAGGACCTCGATGAAGATCTTGTCCTTTGTGTTGTTTCGTTCTAGTTGATCAGTAGTGGTGCCTAGTTGGGGTCGATCGGGGACCGTGTCGCATTTGGGGCTCTTCTTTTATTTTGGTTCCGTAGTCGGACCTTGATTGTATTTGGATGATGTAATGCTTCATTCATGTATTTGCGTGAAGTGGCGATTGTAAGCCAACTATGTATCTCTTTCCCTTATGTATTACAAGGGTTGTGTGAAGATTACCTCACTTGCGACATTTCTTTCAATGCGGTTATGCCTCTAAGTCGTGCTTCGACACGTGGGAGATATAGCCGCATCGAGGGCGTGACAAGTTGGTATCAGAGCCTTCCCCGACCTTAGGAGCCCCCACTGCTTGATCGAATTAGCGGACGAGTTGAGTCTAGAATTTTTTTTGAGTCATTTAGGAATTATATATCGGAAAGTTAGGAATTCTTTTTACTCCTCAGTCCCTTCATCGCTCTAGTAAGGCATCCTGACGTAGATTTTTGACTATTCTCTTCTCAAATTTCACTAAATTTTTTTAGGATCACGCGGGTATCTTGGAATCGTTCCAATGGTTTTGTGACGAGAACATTGTTCTTGGTGCCTCCTGTAATTTAGGGGTTGTGGCAGTGTCCCGGGGAGTTGAGCTCCGAGGTGTTGTGGTCACAATTTTATCGTTGCAGTTCTGGAATACCTGAGTTTAGTACGCCGACATCGAAAATCTCTTTTATGCAGTTGTTGGTGAGATAACCTCGACGCCACCCAGTACTGGGGCGGGAGTTCGGGAGTATTGCCATAACTTGTATAACGGATGCTTTTCGAAGGTTGAGGTAGATGATTTCCGTAGGTTTCTTGGTTATGTGTTAAAGGATGGATACAGCTGGATGTAGGATTTGCTAGTTTGGGTGAGATATTATGCTTCCCCTGTATCCCCAACACCTGATGGCATAACCGGAAAGTTTCGGGAGTTTATAAGTGGGAATTCAAGTAGCTCTTAGGATATCTTTCCGACAGATGTATGATATGAAATTGGGGTTCGACGTCTAGTGGTCCACCTATTCACGGTCGGTTTTACAGTGGTCTTGTTGTGTCTTAAAGAGTCCTTGGCTATGCCGACTCGGGGACGCTTCGTATGTCATGTGCACTGCCTTGTACATGATGGTGCTGTACGATCGAGCCCGTGTAGGCCCCACCATGAAAACTTCGGACGAAATCTCTATCATATGTTTGTTTCGGCTTATTCTACAAGCCAATCCTTTGTTTTGTTTTGAGTTGTGGTATTCGAGTAGCTTCGAAGTCAAATTGTTGACTCCATACTTTCTCTAAACGATGTTCTCATATTTCTATGGGAATACTAATCCATCTTGATCATTCAGATTGTCATGACAATCCTTTTCAACCGGCGTGTTTCTCTTCAAGTGGATCCGATCATTTCAATTTCCGCAAGATCAAGTATCAGTTCTTCTCAACGGTGTTTGTTTCATCCGTCTCCAAGTTGCCTTTGTTTTTCCCGCCCACCCACCCTTTTTCCTCAAGGACTCAGATGTCTTAATCAAAGTATCCATTTTATTCATGTGAAGTCTCTCCATTCTTTTCCTTCAATGTTCTTACCCAGTGATGCTCATGAAGATTTTAACGGAGTTTCTAGTTCACCATTATTCATTTTTTTCTTCTCCGGTGGATCCAATTCAAACTTTGTTGATCCCATCCTTTCCTCGTTTTAAATGTCTTCTCTTGCTGGCGTACCTCTCAATCATTCCCCGTTTGCTATTCAATTGTTCCGGAGTGCTGAAGATGTCTGGAAGATTCGTGCTTCCACTCTGCATTCGTTCAAGCTCTTTCGAGGATGTTCCCTCATTCAAGTCATTTAATTCAACCGGTGCTTTCTCTCTTTTGAATTGTTCTATGGTGTTTCTTTTGAGTGGGCCCTAATCCACAGGCCTTTTTCCCAGGATCTTACCTGACTCTTCTTATTTTCCCGGAGTTATTCTCAAATTATTTTCAAAGTTTGACGTAAGAAGGATTTATCATCAGTCATATGTCTTCTTCCAAGATCTTTCAAATTCTTTTCATCGTTGGATCAACCTTTCCATTCTTCATTCCGGAGTGCCTCAACAATTCTTGGTGGTGTTTCTCGTCGTGATTCTCAGATTATGAAGACCAAAGAAGAATTTTCTCTCAATCTTGCTCTTCTCTCTTCAAGATTCGTGGTTCTAGTTCAAGGCCATCCTCTCATAATTGTTTACGACCGTCAGAATTCTTTTCACCCATCCGGAGTAATTCAGAGTATTTTTAGTTGTGTTATCCGGAGCCCATCATCTAAGATTCAGTCAAGCTTTCAGCTCGCATACTCTAAATCTTACCGGTGTCTAAATCAAGGATTCTCTAATCAGCTCGTAATCTTTTCGTTCTCATGGGTCTAAATTCTCTCAAGCATCTTCGTTTAATTGTTAATTCTTCCCGGTGAGTCTTCATGTTTTAATCGTTCTTTTCAATTCTTATGGTGGTTCGTCCAAGAGTTTTCTTCCTTCATGTATCACATCAATTCATTCGTTGTTTCCTAATCCTACCGATGGTTCATTGAAGACCTTCTCAAGTTTGCGCAATATCTCTCTTAATATTTTCCCCAAGAATAAGTATTGTGCCAAATCCATTGGTTGCCATCAATTAAATTGGTGAAGGATAAGGATAATGTAATTCTTATCCCTGTTTCATCGAGTGAACTCAATTCCGTATTCCGGAGGCTCATCAAATTCTTGGTTTCAATAGCTCATCTTTCTTTCCCGGAGTTCCAAGCTCTTTCAATTATATCACCACGAGGATCCATCCAAATCATTACAAGGTTTCACCTTGTGTTTCCAACTTCTCTTTATTTTCGTTATTCTTTTTGGTTACAGGAGCTCTTCATGAAGGTTCTACATGATGTTTCATAAAGGATTTAATTCCATCTCGAAGTGTTCATCGAGATTCTTTTCAGAGGAGCTCATGTTTTCTTCATCTTGCAATCCGGAGTGCAATTCTTTCTTCTGTATCATTGGAGGTGGTATAAAGTCATTCTTGATAATTTGAGTTCATGCTTCATGATTCACATATTGTTAAGAATGAGATATTTTAAATCCATCAATCTCGTCATTTGAGTTATCTTGGATTATATTTCACCTAAATCTTTCCCTAAGGATTTTGCTATTAATGGTGATAATATATGATCCAAGTTCTGCATCTATCCTCCCGGTGAAATAATTCTCTCGTCTCATCGGTCATACCAATCCAATTTTTTTCCCGTGAGTGGCAGGTTGTCACCTCATAATTTGAGATGTATTCCATAAGACCATATCAAGCTTATTCTTTTCGTTGTTGGTTTTTTCCAACAACTCTGTTCTAGCATTTGTTGTAAGCGTGCTCTCTCAAGATCTTGGTTCCCTTCGTTCTTACCCATTGTTCCATTCATTCAATAGTTTCGGAGGCAGTATGTTGTTGATCTCTTCAAGTATCCTCTCATCTTGTCAAGTTCATGTTCTTTTCCTTCCATTCTCAGACGGAGTGCTGTCCAAATTATATCATTCTTAATCCTTCTCTATCTTGACTTAACCGGAGTGGTTTCAATATATATCTTGCCCTTCAACCTCAAGGTTTTTTCGCAATGTTCTTTGTCCCTCTTTTTTAATGGAGTGTTTTTTGACCTTGTTCACCTTCGTTGTATTCTTTTCTCGAATTGTTCAACCTCTCAAGGTTCTCTGGTTTCACTCATTTGTCAAAGAAGCAACTTAGTTTTACCTCTTCTCTTTCTCTTCCGTTTTTCTCTCCGGTGTTATTCTAGATCTCGGGACGAGATCCTCTCGTAGTGGTGGAGTGTTGTAACGCCCGAGACCGATGTGCCAGGTGTCTTCCAGTTATTCGCTGTCGTTGCCATGTCTTTTTCTTGCGTGTTGCATCTTGCCATGTCATCATGTGCATTGCATCATCATGTTTGCAAAACTTGCATCCGTCCGGGTTCCCCCAGTTCTCTCCGTTGTCCGTTCTGAGCCCAACCACACTTGCACGCGCCCGCGGCATGTCCGAAATAGTATTTTATAAGTGGCCAGAAAATGTTCTCGGAATGGGGTGAAAGTTGGCGTGCGGTGTTGTTTTGTTGTTAGTAGACCGCCTGCCAAGTTTCATCGCGTTCGGAGTTCGTTTGATAGCCCAACGGATAACTATAGCGACATTATAGTTGGTCTAACGTCGGATGTTTTCGATCTCCGGAAACTGTTGCCAGGTCTCTCTCTCTCTTCTCTTCTCTCAGCCCTAAGCTTCTGCATAGTCCGCTGACAACCGCCAGGTCCAACCTAACCTCTCTCGTCAGCCCGCAGCCCCCCTTGTGTGCGTCCGAAACTGTCCCGGACCCGACCCGGACAGTTGCCACCGTTGGTCTCAGATCATCCCCAAACATCTACAAAATGTCACCGTTTTCTTGTTTGGAATCCCTATCTATTTTTTTCCGGCCGTCTGATTACGATCGGAGGGACGGATTAGCCCCTACCCAAATATCCACTCGCTATATATTCTAGTCTAACCCTAAGTTTTAGGCTAGTTGTCTCATCTTTCCCTCACCCGCCGCCGCCACACTCCCACGTCCACTTCGGGATCCTCCCAGATCAGATCGATCCAACCAACTAGCGCCACATCGCCTCCTCCTACATCCTCTGCTGCTCCCTCGCTCGACCCCCCTTGCATCCCGTGCCTTCCCGCGCCGGCAACCGAGTTCGCCCATGCAGAGCGATGGATCCAGAGGCCCTGCCTCGTGCAGCCGCGCAAGGAGCACGAGCTCCCATGGCCGCCGCCGAGCTGCTCGAGCACCTACTCCTTCCTCCCATCGCCTCGCCGCTCCGGCAACCAGGTCATGCCACCACTCGCCGTCTCCTCCTCCTCCCCCTCTCCTTTTACTGCTCTCTCTCCCAAGCTCATCTCTCTCTCCCTCCCGTTCTGCAGGAAGCCACTAGGAGGGTGCCGCCATGAACGGAAGCCACCTCCTGCCGCTGTTCACCTCGTCCTGCGCCCGACCTCCCCTGACCTGAGGCCCTTGCCCTCGACCGCGCCAAGTCCCTCCTCGCGTGCCTCCTGCACTCCTCCCGCACGAACCTGGCGAGGCCCTCCTCACACCTGCACGCGCACGAGTGCCGGAGGATCTCCACGCCGTGGCTGACAGCCTCCTCTCAAGCCCAGCGCCGCCATGACTGATCCCCTCGCCAAGTTCCCCTCCTCGAGCCGCTGCTGCTCTTCTTCGTCAAGCCCACCGCCATCGGGAACGGGCTCCCCGTGCCCTAGAACCGTTCGTGCTGAGCTTCCCCATGCCTGAGAGCCCGCGACGGCCTTCTTCCTCGTCAGAGTGCCCCGTTTCCTGCCTCCTCTGCAACCGGGGCATCCTCTGCTCGTTGTGGTCGTGGGCATGTTGACCACGCCCTGCCTCCTGGTTTGATCACGCCAAGGCCCAGCGCCAAGCCAGTCGGCCTCCAGATCCACCGAAATCGGCCGCCTCCATCGACAGGCGCCAAGGCCTAGCGCCGCCACAGCTTCATCCAGCCCAGCGCACGGCCCGAGGTCCAGAAACGCTATCGCCGGCCTCCTCTGCTTCCAGCTGGGCCGAAGCCCATGGTGCGCTGCCCCCGCCTATACATCGCACTGGGCGCAACATGCTATTCCGCGCCCATGCTCCTGTTCTTGGTTCAGCCCGTGATGTTTTTTTCCAGCGCCTGGGATTTTCCTAACTATCCAGAGTTTGCAAGTTTTACAGAAAAGCCCTTGTGGATCATGGATATAATAACTCACAATTGGTGCATCGGATTAAAATGAATTATACATGAAAGTTGCTTAGAATTTTGTCTAGTTTAATAATATGCAACTTTCACCCATGTCTGAAATGTTTAAAAAGCTGTTTGTTTAAATTTGTTTAAATAACTTGCTAAAATGCTTTATTTCATAACTAAATAAGCGTAGCTCCGAATTTAATAATCTTTATATGTGAATGGGGTAGAATTTTGCATAGTTTAACATGGTGGCATCACTTTGCATGTTTAACAACTATAAAATATGGTTTAGGGCAGAACAGTACCAAACCTAATATATGCATATGGGGACTTACCGGAATTGTTGTTCGTTGCTTCCGGCCTCACTTAACCTTGACTAGATAGGTAGTTTTACTTTGCTTCACCCTCTTGCCATGTTTAACAACATTTAATATTGTTGGGTACATAACCGAGAGAGAACTAAATAAGTCATATGGTGTTTCGTGAATATGCAACTCCGTTGCATAATGAGCTCCACTTAATTTGTAGGATTGTTTGTGCACTTTGCCATGCCTTGCCTCATTAAACCGGATATGCATCATACTTGATTTTGCATCATGCCATGTCATGTGATGGTTGTTTACTATGTTGCGTGCTTCTTTCTGGTGTTTGCTTCTTCGGGTTGGTTCCGATAACGTCGCGTTTGTGAGGACCCGTTCGACTACGCCCGTTTGTGTTCTTCATGGACTCGTTCTTCTTCCTTGCGGGATTTAAGGCAAGATGATCATACCCTCGAAATCACTTCTATCTTTGCTTGCTAGTTGCTCGCTCTTTTGCTATGCCTATGCCACGATACCTACCACTTGCTTATCAAGCCTCCCATATTGCCACGCCAAACCTCTAACCCACCTTGTCCTAGCAAACCGTTGTTTGGCTATGTTACCGCTTTGCTCAGCCCCTCTTGTAGCATTGTTAGTTGCAGGTGAAGATTGGAGCTTGTTCCGTGTTGGAACATGGATATATTTTGTTGGGATATCACAATATCTCTTATTTAAATAATATATCTATATACTTGGTAAAGGGTGGAAGGCTCGGCCTTATGCCTGGTGTTTTGTTCCATTCTTGCCGCCCTAGTTTCCGTTATATCGGTGTTATGTTCCCGGATTTTGCGTTCCTTACGCGGTTGGGTTATAATGGGAACCCCTTGACAGTTCGCTTTGAATAAAACTCCTCCAGCAAGGCCCAACCTTGCTTTTACCATTCGCCACCTAGCCTTTGTACCTTGGGAGTCGAGCATCCTGAGGGTCATCTTTATTTTAACCCCCCCGGGCCAGTGCTTGTCTAAGTGTTGGTCCAAACTAGAGCCACTTGCGGCGCCACCTCGGGGAAACTTGAGGGCTGGTTTTAGCTGTACGTAGTGTTCATCCGGTGTTGCCCTAAGAACAAGATATGTGCAGCTCCTATCAGGATGTCGGCGCATCAGGCAGTCTTACTGGAATTGTTTTACCATTGTCGAGGATGTCTTGTAGAACCGGGATACCGAGTCTGATCGGAATGTCTCGGGAGGAGGTCTATTCCTTCGTTGACCGTGAGAGCTTGTCATGGGCTAAGTTGGGACACCCCTGCAGGGATTTGAACTTTCGAAAGTCGTTCCCACGGTTATGGGCAGATGGGAATTTGTTAATGTCCGGTTGTAGAAAACCTGAAGTTGACCTTAATTAAAATGAATCAACCGCGTGTGTAACCGTGATGGTCGCTTTACGGCGGAGTCCGGGAAGTGAACACGGTGTTGGAGTTATGCTTGACGTAGGTTGTCTAGGATCCCTTCTTGATCATACTTTTATCGACCGTGCTTTGCCTTCTCTTCTCGCTCTCATTTGCGTATGTTAGCCACCATATATGCTAGTCGCTTGCTGCAGCTCCACCTCATACCTTTACCTTACCCATAAGCTTAAATAGTCTTGATCGCGAGGGTGCGAGATTGCTGAGTCCCTGTGGCTCACAGATACTTCCAAAACCAGCTTGCAGGTGCCGTTGAACCGTGGAGGTGACGCAACCAAGCTCAAGGAGGACTTCGATGAAGATCTTGTCCTTTGTGTTGTTTCATTCTAGTTGATAAGTTGTGGTGCCCAGTTGGGGTCGATCAGGGACCGTGTCGCATTTGGGGCTCTTCTTTTATTTTGGTTCCGTAGTCGGACCTTGATTGTATTTGGATGATGTAATGCTTTATTCATGTATTTGTGTGAAGTGGCGATTGTAAGCCAACTATTTATCTCTTTCCCTTATGTATTACATGGGTTGTGTGAAGATTACCTCACTTGCGACATTGCTTTCAATGCGGTTATGCCTCTAAGTCGTGGTTCGACACGTGGGAGATATAGCCGCATCGAGGGCGTGACAAGTTGGTATCAGAGCCTTCCCCGACCTTAGGGGCCCCCACTGCTTGATCGAATTAGCGGACGAGTTGAGTCTAGAATTTTTTTTTGAGTCATTTAGGAATTATATATCGGAGAGTTAGGAATTCTTTTTACTCCTCAGTCCCTTCATCGCTCTGGTAATGCATCCTGATGTAGAGTTTTGACTATTCTCTTCTCAAATTTCACTAAATTTTTTTAGGATCACGCGGGTATCTTGGAATCGTTCCGATGGTTTTGTGACAAGAACATTGTTCTTGGTGCCTCCTGTCATTTAGGGGTTGTGGCAGTGTCCCGGGGAGTTGAGCTCCGAGGTGTTGTCGTCACAATTTTATCGTTGCAGTTCTAGAATACCTGAGTTTAGTACGCCGACATCGAAAATCTCTTTTATGTAGTTGTTGGTGAGATAACCTCGACGCCACCCAGTACTGGGGCGGGAGTTCGGGAGTATTGCCATAACTTGTATAACGGATGCTTTTCGAAGGTTGAGGTAGATGATTTCCGAAGGTTTCTTGGTTATGTGTTAAAGGATGGATACAGCTGGATGTAGGATTTGCTAGTTTGGGTGAGATATTATGCTTCCCCTGTATCCCCAACACCTGATTGCATAACCGGAAAGTTTCGGGAGTTTATAAGTGGGAATTCAAGTAGCTCTTAGGATATCTTTCCGACAGATGTATGATATGAAATTGGGGTTCGACATCTAGTGGTCCGCCTATTCACGGTCGGTTTTACAGTGGTCTCGTTGTGTCTTGAAGAGTCCTTGGCTATGCCGACTCGGGGACGCTTCATATGTCATGTGCACTGCCTTGTACATGATGGTGCTGTACGATCGAGCCCGTGTAGGCCCCACCACGAAAACTTCAGACGAAATCTCTATCATATGTTTGTTTCGGCTTATTCTACAAGCCAATCCTTTGTTTTGTTTTGAGTTGTGGTATTCGAGTAGCTTCGAAGTCAAATTGTTGACTCCATACTTTCTCTAAACGATGTTCTCATATTTCTATGGGAATACTAATCCGTCTTGATCATTCAGATTGTCATGACAATCCTTTTCAACCGGTGTGTTTCTCTTCAAGTGGATCCGATCATTTCAATTTCCGCAAGATCAAGTATCAGTTCTTCTCAACGGTGTTTGTTTCATCTGTCTCCAAGTTGCCTTTGTTTTTCCCGCCCACCCACCCTTTTTCCTCAAGGACTCAGATGTCTTAATCAAAGTATCCATTTTATTCATGTGAAGTCTCTCCATTCTTTTCCTTCAATGTTCTTACCCGGTGATGCTCATGAAGATTTTAACGGAGTTTCTAGTTCACTATTATTCATTCTTTTTTCTTCTCCGGTGGATCCAATTCAAACATTGTTGATCACATCCTTTCCTTGTTTTAAATGTCTTCTCTTGCCGGCGTACCTCTCAATCATTCCCCGTTTGCTATTCAATTGTTCCGGAGTGGTGAAGATGTCTCGAAGATTCGTGCTTCCACTCTGCATTCGTTCAAGCTCTTTCGAGGATGTTCCCTCATTCAAGTCATTTAATTCAACCGGTGCTTTCTCTCTTTTGAATCGTTCTACGGTGTTTCTTTTGAGTGGGCCCTAATCCACAGGCCTTTTTCCCAGGATCTTACCTGACTCTTCTTATTTTCCCGGAGTTATTCTCAAATTGTTTTCAAAGTTTGACATAAGAAGGATTTATCATCAGTCATATGTCTTCCTCCAAGATCTTTCAAATTCTTTTCATCGTTGGATCAACATTTCCATTCTTCATTCTGGAGTGCCTCAACAATTCTTGGTGGTGTTTCTCGTCGTGATTCTCATATTATGAAGACCGAAGAATAATTTTCTCTCAATCTTGCTCTTCTCGCTTCAAGATTCGTGGTTCTAGTTCAAGGCCATCCTCTCATAATTGTTTTCGATTGTCAGAATTCTTTTCACCCATCCGGAGTAATTCAAAGTATTTTTAGTTGTGTTATCTGGAGCCCATCATCTAAGATTTATTCAGTCAAGCTTTCAGCTCGCATACTCTAAATCTTACTGGTGTCTAAATCAAGGATTCTCTAATCAGCTCGTAATCTTTTCGTTCTCATGGGTCTAAATTCTCTCAAGCATCTTCGTTTAATTGTTAATTCTTCACGGTGTGTCTTCATGTTTTAATTGTTCTTTTCAATTCTTACGGTGGATCGTCCAAGATTTTTCTTCCTTCGTGTATCACATCAATTCATTCGTTTTTTCCTAATCCTACCGGTGGTTCATTGAAGACCTTCTCAAGTTTGCGCAATATCTCTCTTAATCTTTTCCCCGAGAATAAGTAGTGTGCCAAATCGATTGGTCGCCATCAATTAAATTGGTGAAGGGTAATCATAATATAATTCTTATCCCTGTTTCATCGAGTGAACTCAATTCCGTATTTCGGAGGCTCATCAAATTCTTGGTTTCAATAGCTCATCTTTCTTTCCCGGAGTTCCAAGCTCTTTCAATTATATCACCACGAGGATCCATCCAAATCATTACAAGGTTTCACCTTGTGTTTCCAACTTCTCTTTATTTTCGTTATTCTTTTTGGTTACCGGAGCTCTTCATGAAGGTTCTACATGATGGTTCATAAAGGATTTAATTCCTCCTCGAAGTGTTCATCGAGATTCTTTTCAGAGGAGCTCAAGTTTTCTTCATCTTGCAATCCGGAGTGCAATTCTTTCTTCTGTATCATTGGAGGTGGTATAAAGTCATTCTTGATAATTTGAGTTCATGCTTCATGATTCACATGTTGTTAAGAATGAGATATTTTAAATCCATCAATCTCGTCATTTGAGTTATCTTGGGTTATATTTCACCTAAATCTTTCCCTAAAGATTTTGCTATTAATGGTGATAATATATGATCCAAGTTCTGCATCTATCCTCCCGGTGAAATAATTCTCTCGTCTCATCGGTCATACCAATCCAATTTTTTTCCCGTGAGTGGCAGGTTGTCACCTCATAATTTGAGATGTATTCCATAAGACCATATCAAGCTTATTCTTTTCGTTGTTGGTTTTTTCCAACAACTCTGTTCTAGCATTTGTTGTAAGCGTGCTCTCTCAAGATCTTGGTTCCCTTCGTTCTTACCCATTGTTCCATTCATTCAATAGTTCCGGAGGCAGTATGTTGTTGATCTCTTCAAGTATCCTCTCATCTTGTCAAGTTCATGTTCTTTTCCTTCCATTCTCAGACGGAGGTGCTGTCCAAATTATATCATTCTTAATCCTTCTCTATCTTGACTTAACCGGAGTGGTTTCAATATATATCTTTCCCTTCAATCTCAAGGTTTTTTCGCAATGTTCTTTGTCCCTCTTTTCTAACGGAGTGTTTTTCGACCTTGTTCACCTTTGTTGTATTCTTTTCTCGAATTGTTCAACCTCTCAAGGTTCTTTGGTTTCACTCATTTGTCAAAGAAGCAACTTAGTTTTACCTCTTCTCTTTCTCTTCCGTTTTTCTCTCCGGTGTTATTCTAGATCTTGGGACGAGATCCTCTCATAGTGGTGGAGTGTTGTAACGCCCCGAGACCGATGTGCCAGGTGTCTTCCAGTTATTCGCTGTCGTTGCCATGTCTTTTGCTTGCGTGTTGCATCTTGCCATGTCATCATGTGCATTGCATCATCATGTTTGCAAAAGTTGGATCTGTCCGGGTTCCCCCAGTTCTCTCCGTTGTCCGTTCTGAGCCCAACCACACTTGCACGCGCCCGCGGCATGTCCGAAATAGTATTTCATAAGTGGCCGGAAAATGTTCTTGGAATGGGATGAAAGTTGGCGTGCGGTGTTGTTTTGTTGTTAGTAGATTGCCTGCCAAGTTTCATCGCGTTCAGGGTTTGTTTGATAGCCCAACGGATAACTATAGCAACATTATAGTCGGTCTAACGTCGGATGTTTTCGGTCTCCGGAAACTGTCGCCGGGTCTCTCTCTCTCTCTTCTCTTCTCTCAGCCCTAAGCTTCTGCACAGTCCGCTGACAACCGCCAGGTCCAACCTAACCTCTCTCGTCAGCCCGCAGCCCCCCTTGTGTGCGTCCGAAACTGTCCCGGACCCGACCCAAACAGTTGCCACCGTTGCCTCAGATCATCCCCAAACATCTACAAAATATCACCGTTTTCTTGTTTGGACTCCCTATCTATTTTTTTCCGGCTGTCTGATTACGATCGGAGGGACGGATTAGCCCCTACCCAAATATCCACTCGCTATATATGCTAGTCTAACCCTAAGTTTTAGGCTAGTTGTCCATCTTTCCCTCACCCGCCGCAGCAACACTCCCGCATCCACTTCGGGATCCTCCCAGATCGGATCGATCCAATCAACCAGCGCCACATCGCCTCCTCCTACATCCTCTGCTACTCCCTCGCTCGACCCCCCCTTGCATCCCGTGCCTTCCCGCGCCGGCAACCGAGTTCCCCCACGCAGAGCGATGGATCCAGAGGCCCTGCCTCGTGCATCCGCGCAAGGAGCACGAGCTCCCATGGCCGCCGGCGAGCCGCTTGAGCACCTACTCCTTCCTCCAGTTGCCTCGCTGCTCCGGCAACCAGGTCATGCCACCCCTCGCTGTCTCCTCCTCCTCCTCCTCCCCCTCTCCTTTTACTGCTCTCTCTCCCGAGCTCATCTCTCTCTCTCCCTCCCGTTCTGCAGGAAGCCACTAGGATGGTGCCGCCATGAACGGAAGCCACCTCCTGCCGCCGTTCATCTTGTCCTGCGCCCGACCTCCCCTGACCTGAGGCCCTCGCCCTCGACCGCGCCAAGTCCCACCTTGCGCGCCTCCTGCACTCCTCCCGCACGAACCCGGCGAGGCCCTCCTCAGACCTGCACGCGCACGAGCGCCGGAGGATCTCCATGCCGTGGCTGACAGCCTCCTCTCAAGCCCGGCGCCGCCATGACTGATCCCCTCGCCAAGTTCCCCTCCTCGAGCAGCTGCTGCTCTTCTTCGTCAAGCCCACCGCCACCGGGAACGGGCTCCCCGCGCCCTGGAACCGTTTGTGCTGAGCTTCCCCATGCCTGAGAGCCCGCGACGGCCTTCTTCCTCGTCAGAGTGCCCCGTTTCCTGCCTCTTCTGCAACTGGGGCATCCTCTGCTCGTTGTGGTCATGGGCACGTTGACCACGCCCTGCCTCCTGGTTCGATCACTCCAAGGCCCAGCGCCAAGCCAGTCAGCCTCCAGATCCACCGAACTGGGCCGCCTCCATCGATAGGCGCCAAGGCCCAGCGCCGCCACAGCTTCATCCAGCCCAGCGCACGGCCCGAGGTCCAGAAACGCTATCGCCGGCCTCCTCTGCTTCCAGCTGGGCCGAAGCCCATGGTGAGCTGCCCCCGCCTATACATCGCACTGGGCGCAACATGCTATTCCGCGCCCATGCTCCTGTTCTAGGTTCGGCCTGTGATGTTTTTTTCCAGCGCCTGGGATTTTCCTAATTATCCAGAGTTTGCCAGTTTTGCAGAAAAGCCCTTGTGGATCATGCATATAATAACTCACAATTGGTGCATCGGATTAAAATGAATTATATATGAAAGTTGCTTAGAATTTTGTCTAGTTTAATAATATGCAACTTTCACCCATGTCTGAAATGTTTAAAAAGCTGTTTGTTTAAATTTGTTTAAATAACTTTCTAAAATGCTTTATTTCATAACTAAATAACCGTAGCTCCGAATTTAATAATCTTTATATGTAAATGGGGTAGAAATTTGCATAGTTTAACATGGTGGCATCACTTTGCATGTTTAACAACTATAAAATATGGTTTAGGGCAGAACAGTACCAAACCTAATATATGCATATGGGGACTTACCGGAATTGTTGTTCGTTGCTTCCGGCCTCATTTAACCTTGACTAGATAGGTAGTTTTACTTTGCTTCACCCTCTTTCCATGTTTAACAACATTTAATATTGTTGGGTACATAACCGAGAGAGAACTAAATAATTCATGTGGTGTTTCGTCAATATGCAACTCCGTTGCATAATGAGCTCCACTTAATTTGTAGGATTGTTTGTGCACTTTGCCATGCCATGCCTCATTAAACCGGATATGCATCATACTTCATTTTGCATCATGCCATGTTATGTGATGGTTGTTTACTATGTTGCGTGCTTCTTTCCGGTGTTTGCTTCTTTGGGTTGGTTCCGATAACGTCGCGTTTGTGAGGACCCGTTCGACTACGCCCGTTTGTCTCCTTCATGGACTCGTTCTTCTTCCTTGCGGGATTTCAGGCAAGATGATCATACCCTCGAAATCACTTCTATCTTTGCTTGCTAGTTGCTCGCTCTTTTGCTATGCCTATGCTGCGATACCTACCACTTGCTTATCAAGCCTCCCATATTGCCACGCCAAACCTCTAACCCACCTTGTCCTAGCAAACCATTGTTTGGCTAAGTTACCGCTTTGCTCAGCCCCTCTTATAGCGTTGTTAGTTGCAGGTGAAGATTGGAGCTTGTTCCATGTTGGAACATGGATATATTTTGTTGGGATATCACAATATCTCTTATTTAATTAATGCATCTATATACTTGGTAAAGGGTGGAAGGCTCGGCCTTATGCCTGGTGTTTTGTTCCACTCTTGCCGCCCTAGTTTCCGTCATATCGGTGTTATGTTCCCGGATTTTGCATTCCTTACGCGGTTGGGTTATAATGGGAACCCCTTGACAGTTCGCTTTGAATAAAACTCCTCCAGCAAGGCCCAACCTTGGTTTTACCATTCGCCACCTAGCCTTTTTCCCTTGGGAGTCACGCATCCCGAGGGTCATCTTTATTTTAACCCCCCCGGGCCAGTGCTTGTCTATGTGTTGGTCCAAACTAGAGGCACTTGCGGCGCCACCTCGGGGAAACTTGAGGGCTGGTTTCAGCTGTACGTAGTGTTCATCCGGTGTTGCCCTGAGAACGAGATATGTGCAGCTCCTATCAGGATGTCGGCGCATCGGGCGGTCTTGCTGGACTTGTTTTACCATTGTCGAGGATGTCTTGTAGAACCGGGATACCAAGTCTGATCGGAATGTCTCGGGAGGAGGACTATTCCTTCGTTGACCGTGAGAGCTTGTCATGGGCTAAGTTGGGACACCCCCGCAGGGATTTGAACTTTCAAAAGCCGTGCCCGCGGTTATCGGCAGATGGGAATTTGTTAATGTCTGTTTGTAGAAAACCTGAAGTTGACCTTAATTAAAATGCATCAACCGTGTGTGTAACCGTGATGGTCGCTTTCCGGCGGAGTCCGGGAAGTGAACACGGTGTTGGAGTTATGCTTGACGTAGGTTGTCTAGGATCACTTCTTGATCATACTTTTATCGACCGTGCTTTGCTTTCTCTTCTCGCTCTTATTTGCGTATGTTAGCCACCATATATGCTAGTCGCTTGCTGCAGCTCCACCTCATACCTTTAACTTACCCATAAGCTTAAATAGTCTTGATCGCGAGGGTGCGAGATTGCTGAGTCCCTGTGGCTCATAGATACTTACAAAACCAGCTTGTAGGTGCCGTTGAACCGTGCAGGTGACGCAACCAAGGTCAAGGAGGACCTCGATGAAGATCTTGTCCTTTGTGTTGTTTCGTTCTAGTTGATCAGTAGTGGTGCCCAGTTGGGGTCGATCAGGGACCGTGTCGCATTTGGGGCTCTTCTTTTATTTTGGTTCCGTAGTCGGACCTTGATTGTATTTGGATGATGGAATGCTTTATTCATGTATTTGTGTGAAGTGGCGATTGTAAGCCAACTATGTATCTCTTTCCCTTATGTATTACATGGGTTGTGTGAAGATTACCTCACTTGCGACATTGCTTTCAATGCGGTTTTGCCTCTAAGTCGTGCTTCGACACATGGGAGATATAGCCGCATCGAGGGCGTGACACTGGCGCCCGCCTGGCACCCTTGGTCGTCATGGCTTGCGTCACGGGCACCTCGTGAGGTACCCCGCCTTGATCTCTCCGCCTCCTTGGGAGCCAGCCTGATGAGGCCGTGCCTGAGGAAGCTCTGTGTCGTCCGCCTTGCGAGGCTTGACCCCTCGCGAGGATCTTGGGTCTGTGTTGATGAAGATGGGCCGTGCTGGGCCCCTCCTCGAGCCACGCCGCAGGCCGCAGGCAGGCAAGTCTAGGGACCCCCGTTCACAGAACGCCAACAGTAGCCCCCGGGCCCAAGGCATGCCCGGGCTTGGCCGTGCTGGGAGGCGAAAGGGCAAGAGCGAAGCGCCGCAGGCCCTAACAACCTGCGGCCTTGGGCGCCGCGTGGCGGTTGATTGGACATGGGCGTCTCCACTTCCCCACGGCGCCTCGGCAACTGCACGGATTGGACAAGTCCCTGCATGCAAAGCGGGTCATGATTACCTGCGATCGTGGGGGCCGACGATTGGCCCTCGCCGGTTATAAGTACGGATCGGCGTGCGCCCTTCCAGTTCATTCCCCCTTGCTTCTCCTTCTTCTTCATGGCCCCGCCGAGGAGGTTCTCGGCCGCAGAGAAGGGGAAGGCGCACCAGGTTGAGCCTGCCTCTCCCCCGCCCAAGCGCGGCCGAGGGCGCCCTCGCAAACATCCTGTGGCCACCACGGCAGCTCCCCGCGGCCGTGGAGACGATTTCTAGCATGGTGACGGGCGGACTGCTGCGGCCGGGGGGCGCGCTTCGGTCACGCGTTCCCCTAGGCCACACTTTCGCACTGCAGAGGTGTTGCCGGAGTTCGTTGTGTGGTCGGCGGAGCCGACTAGCACCCGGCTTCAACTTCCTCGCTTCCTCCTCGGCGAGCTCCCGGCCGGCGCCCCAGGCGGCCTCTGGCTTCAGGCAGACGGCTGCTGCAGCCGGGCCTCATGGGCTTCACTGGAGGTCTCCGCAGCCGGGAGCCTGGCCTTGACCCGCGGTTGGCAGACGTTTGCCCGCGCGCGTGGCCTGAGCCGTCAGTGCACCCTGCACTTCAAGTTTGACGGCGATGCCACCCTCTACGTGAGGGTGTTTGGGGAAGATGGTCGCCGGGCAGGGTGCTGCCCTGAGGACGACGGCAGCGGCCGGGAACCTAGCCCCGGCGATGATGGAGAGGACAGCGCTCGCGTGATTGGCGGCGCTCAGGGTTCCCCAAGCTTCATCGGTTCTTCTTCAGGCGGCGACTCTTCTAGCGGTCGCCGTGGTCAGCCTCCATGCCGCCGTACTTGCTTGGGAGGTGGTAGCGTGTCTGCCCGCCGTCGCGCTTCGGTGAAGCGCGAGAGGGAGTCTGCCTGAGCCCCGGAGGCAGCTCGAGTCTTCCCTGCAGGCCGGTGTGAGGCGAGCTGCGCCTGATTTGTTCTTTCTTTTCCTTTTTCCTGCGTAAAAAGACAGTAGCGTGGAGCCCCGCGGGGGCGTGTTTGGGTTATTGCTGTTAATCATCACTTTGCTTCCGTTATCGTGCCTTCCGGCTATGTGCCCACGCGTGGATAGTTCCCGGCCCCAGCCGTGGGGGGGGGGCGACTGACCCAAGCCCTGTGTTCGTGTCGCGGTGCCCATGGGGCACGGACTGGAGGGGTGCTCCTGTAATGGACCCAGGTCGCGAAACCTTTGAACGACTAGGACAGGAACACTCGCGAGGGCGCTCGGCTGCCCCCCTCGCGAGGCCTTGCATAAGAGAAATCAAGGCAGGAGAGTGAAAAGTGGAAGAACCATGAGCCAAAGACGGCAACAGCTTCAATAAAACTTCGAATGAGAATGAACAAGCCAACTGCGGAAAGCAAATGAAAAAGCCGCGTCCGGCACCTAATCTAGTCTTCGACGTCTTCTCACCAGCGCGGAGCTAAGTGCTTCCACGGGGCGTGGGAGGGAGCCCCAGGGCCTGAGGCCGGCGCTCCTAAGACTCCGGGGCATGTACAGCCCCAACTCATTATTACGTGAGAGTGTCACAGGCGGCGAGCTTCACAGGCGTTGGCCTTCTTCACAGGCTCCGGGCCTTTCTTGGGGGAAGCAGGCTTCACGGGCATTTGCCCTCTTCACAGGCTCCGGACCCTTTCCAAAATGCGACAGCTTCATAGGCATTCGCCTTCTTCACAGGCTCTGGGCCTTTTCCAAAACGCGTCAGCTTCACAGGCATTCGCCTTCTTCACAGGCTCTGGGCCTTTTCCAAAACGCGACAGCTTCACAGGCATTCGCCTTCTTCACAGGCTCTGGGCCTTTTCCAAAATGCGACAGCTTCACAGGCATTCGCCTTCTTCATAGGCTCTGGGCCTTTTCCAAAACGCGACAGCTTCACAGGCATTCGCCTTCTTCACAGGCTCTGGTCCTTTTTAGGGGTAGAACCTCCGGAGGTGCGGATGTTCCATGCATTCTGGACCGGCACCCCCTCCTGAGTCTCCAAGCGCGCGGAGCCGGGCCTGGAAACATGAACAACCTTGAACGGGCCCTCCCACATGGGAGAGAGCTTGTGCAGTCCCTCCCTGGAGAGAACCCGCCTGAGCACGAGGTCTCCTGCCGCGAGAGTTCTGGGGTGGATGTTGCAGCAGTGATATCGTCGCAGTGCTTGTTGGTACCTCGCCGCTCGTAGCGCGGCTTCTCGGCGACGTTCCTCCCCCAGCACGAGGTCCATCCCCCGCATGGCATCCTGCCGCGCCTCGTCGAACGCCAGGACCCGCGCGGAGCGACGTCTGACCTCATGAGGGAGGACCGCTTCGGCTCCATAGACCAGGAAGAACGGGGTCTCTCCAGTCGGCTTGTTCGCGGTTGTGTGGATGGACCACAACACGGACTGAAGCTCGTCGTACCAACCTCTGCCGCAGGCCTCCAGCTTCGGGGGTGCGCCAGCAAAGCGTAGCATATCTGCGTTCCAAGGTTAGCACAGTATGTTTTGAAGAGGTTACTGGTGAACTGTGAACCGTTGTCTGTGATGATGCGGTTCGGCACCCCGAACCGGCTCACGATGCCCCTGATGAACTTGACCGCAGAACCCGCGAGTATGGTGCGGACGGCCTCTACTTCAGCCCACTTGGTGAACTTGTCCACGACGACGTAGAGGTAGCGGTAGCCCCCTGGCGCCCGAGGAAACGGGCCCAGGATGTCCAGCCCCCAGACTGCGAATGGCCACAAAAGGGGTATAGTCCGCAGGCCTCCTGCCGGCTGATGGATTTGCTTGGCGTGGAACTGGCAGGCCTCACAAGCTTTCACCAGTTCGACGGCATCGTTGAGTGCAGTGGGCCAATAAAACCCACTGCGGAACGCCTCGCCGACGAGGGTCCGTGATGATGAATGATGTCCACAGTCTCCGCCGTGTATATCTTCCAGCAGTTCCTTTCCTTGCTCCCTAGAGATGCCGTGCAGGGATACATCGTTTGGTCACTTCCGGTAGAGCACTCCATCCTTGATGCAGTATGCCGTGGCCTGCTATGCCACACGCTCCGCTTCCTCCTCCTTCTCAGGCAGGGTCCCTTGCGTTAAGTAACTCCGGAGCTCCGTGATCCAGCACCCCTCCTGAGGTTCCATCGTCAGGAGCAGGCGTGCTCCTGAGGCCGGGCCACAGACCGGGGCTCCTGAGGCAGGTGGCTGGTGGAGCTCCTCCCAAGGCTGAGCCGTGTTTGACAATGACGGCAGGGCTGAGGGCTTGAAGAGCCGCTCCTCGAAGACGCCAGGCTCCTGAGGTAACCGCCTGGACGCCCGTTTGGCGATGTCGTCGGCCTCCTGATTGGTTCCATGGGGCACATGCTGCAACTCCAACCCCCAGAACTGCTTCTCCATCCTGCAGACCTCCGCAAGGTAGGCTTCCATGTGCTCATCTTTCAGCTCGTACACCTTGTTGGAGAAATTGACAAGGAGCTGCGCATCACCCTTGATGGTGAGGCATTTCACCCCCACGACAGCTGCGGCCCTCAAGCCTGCTATTAAACCTTCATACTCCGCTATGTTGTTGGAGACCTTTTCACCTTGCTGGAAACAGAGCTGTACAGCGTAGTAGAGCTTGTCCTAAGTGGGCGATATAAGCACCGCCCCAGCCCCAGCGCCATGCCTGGAGAACGCCCCATCGAAGTACATGACCCAGCCTTCTGGCGCCTCGCTTCACGGGGAGAGGGACCGATCCTTGTCGGCCTTGAGGCCTGGTGCCTTCGTCCATTCTGCCACAAAATCCGCTAATGCTGCTCCCTTGATGACTCTGGTCGTGCTGAATTCAAGCTGAAATGCTTGAAGTTCTATGTTCCACTCAGTGACCCTTCCAGCTGAGTTAGGGCTGCTGCGCACTCTCTCTAGGGGGTATGACGAGACGACCTTGATGGGGTGACCCTGAAAATAGTGCCGCAGCTTGCACGAGGCCACCAGTAGGGCGAGGAGGAGCTTCTGAGCCATGGGGTACCGTGCCCTCGCGTCCCGCAACATCGTGCTGACGAAGTACACTGGGTGCTCAACGAGGTTGGGTGTGTCAGTGTGCTGGTGGCGCCCTCCGGAGACCACGGCGCCTCCTAAGGCGATGAGGCCTCCTAAGGATGGCCATTTTGGAGAGGGGCCTCTTCCGCCTCCGGTGCACTCCTCTGCGGCGGCTGATCCTCCTCAGCCACGGGGGCGGTTTCTGTGGGCCTTCCTTGTTCCTGTTTTGCCTTATCCCGGGCTGCTGCTGTGGTTTTGATTCGACGCTCCTCCCTAACCGCCACCAGGGCTGCGCTGGCAGAGTAGGGAGTGGCGGCGAGGTAAAGCACCAGGGGCTCTTGAGGGCGCGGAGCCACCATGACCGGAGGGCTGGTCAGGTATCTCTTGAGATCCTGGAACGCCTTGTCGGCCTCTTCAGTCCATTCAAAGGGCCCCTTTTTCTTCATTAGCTGGAAGAAGGGTAGCGCTCGCTCCCCCAACTTGGAGATGAAGCGCCCTAGTGCGGTCACGCGCCCAGTGAGCTTCTGCATTTCTCTGAGGGTCTTTGGCGGGCTCATGTCCTCGACCGCCTTGACCTTTTCCGGGTTAGCCTCGATGCCTCGGTGGGACACTAGGAAACCCAAGAGCTTGCCCGAGGGGACTCCGAACACACACTTCTCTGGGTTGAGCCGCAGGTTCACCGCGTTGAGGCTCGCGAAGGTTTCCTCCAGGTCTTGTATCAGGGTCCTGGCCTCCCGAGACTTCACCACAATGTCATCGACGTAAGCCTCAACATTCTTCCCGAGCTGCGGGCCCAAAGTGATGTGCATCAGCCGCTAAAAGGTCATTACGCAGCCCGAATGGCATGCATGTGTAGCAGTACACCCCACACGGGGTTAGGAAGGCTGTCTTTTCGACGTCTTCTACCGCCATCTTGATCTGGTGATACCCAGAGAAGGCATCCAAGAAGCATAGCAGGTCGCATTCTGTGGTGGAATCGACGATCTGGTCGATGCGGGGGAGCGGGAACGGATCTTGAGGGCATGCCTTGTTGAGGTTGGTGAAGTCGACACACATGCGCTCCTTCCCTCCCTTCTTTGGCACAACCACAGGGTTGGCCAACCAATCCGGGTATCGGACCTCGCGAATGACCCCAGCGGCTTCTAGTTTGCGGGTCTCTTGGACGATGAAGGCCTGCTTTTCTGTGGACTGCCGCCTTGCCTTCTGCTTCACAGGGCGCACGTTGGGGCACACATTGAGGTGATGCTCGATTACGCTCCTAGGGATCCCTGCCAACTGGTCAGGCTCCCAAGCGAATACCTTCTTGTTTGCGCGCAGGAACCTGAACAGGGCCTTCTCCTGCTCGGGCTCGAGTTTGGCGCCTATGGTGAAAGTGGCATTGGTGGACCCGTCCTCATCAACGGGTATCTGCTTGGTTTCTGCCTTGTCTTGGGTGAGCAACTGTTTCTTCTTGGCAGGTGCAGCCCCCTTGGGCTCGGGGGTCTCCGAGTCGGCAGGCTGTGCTGACGCCGCCGTCTTGAAGGCGAGCTTGAGCACTCGCAGTGCGTCTCCGGTGTCCCCGTGCACGGTGAGGACACCGCTGCTCCCGGGCATCTTCATGAGGTTGTACGCCGGGTGCGTCGCGGCCATGAACTGGGCCAGCGCTGGGTAGCCGAGGATGGCGTTGTAGGGGAGGCCGGTGGGGGCGATGTCAAAGTCAACCAGCTCCGTGCGGAAGTTGTTGTAGGTGCCGAAGGTTACTGGGAGCTGAATCTGTCCCAAGGAGCTGGATGATCCGCCCCCAACGCCTGAGAAGGGCCGACTGGGTTGCAGCCGTTCCAGGGGTATGCAGAGGAGGTTGAAGGCCTCAACCGAGAGCATGCTGAGGCCCGCACCGCCATTGATGAGAGTTCTGGTGACGGCCACCAGGCAGATGGTGGGGGGGCACAGCATGGGGAGCGCATCCGAGCAGGCCGAGTTGGAGGGGTTGTCCTCCGAGCTGAAGGTCAGGCCGGCCCTGGGCGCCGCCCGGTCCGGGAGAGCCCGCTGCCGCGTGGAAGCGGTGCTGACCCGGCGGATGAATGTCTTGACGTGGTGACATGTAGGCGGCGCCTGCGAGCCGCCCAGGAGGGCCGCGACGACCGGGGGTGTTGGTGTAGCGTGGTGGGTGGGGAAGAGGCTGCGGAGCTCTTCCCAAGAGGCCACAGAGGCTGCCGGCAGGTGGAGCAGCCAGCGCGCGGAGTGCCGGTGAGGGCCGTGGGGAGCCAGTTGGCCATGACCCTATCGTCACCTCTAGC
The DNA here is from genome assembly GCF_056163025.1 of Triticum urartu. Classification (NCBI taxonomy): domain Eukaryota; kingdom Viridiplantae; phylum Streptophyta; class Magnoliopsida; order Poales; family Poaceae; genus Triticum; species Triticum urartu. The sequence goes on along the minus strand of NC_141874.1, from coordinate 425,775,423 downwards.
TTTGAGGATGGCCTCCTCGTACGCCAGCAAGAAGGGCAGCGGATCAGTCGCGCCGCTGTAGCATGGCAGCGTCGTTGGCTTGAACTTATCCGGCCACCGTACTCATTGCAGGGCTGGGGCCAGGTCTCGGAGCCCCCTGGCCCCGTGCTGGCGCTGGCGGCCGGAGCGGGCGACGCGCTACTCATCGCGAAGCAGGTAGTGGCGGTGGCGGTAAGGAAAACTCCGGTGTACCCCTACCTGGCGCGCCAAATGTCGGATTTCGGGTTCCGGCAGACCCTTGAGGTTCGAACACTGGGATGCGCATGGAGATTTCGCCTTCTACCTACCTGCGCCCCACCGCCACACTAAGATCTAAGCTATGGAAAGAACAGCACAAGAGACACGGAGTTTATACTGGTTCGGGCCACCACTGTGGTGTAATACCCTACTCCAGTGTGTGGTGTGGTGGATTGCCTCTTGGGACTGATGATGATGAGCAATACAAGGAAGAATAGCCTCGCGAGGGTCTGCTCTTGGATGGGGCGATGAACTGCTGGGAGGAGTTCAACCACCCTTCTCTCTCTCTGTGTGATGCTACTCGATCAGATCCCAGCTTGTTTCTGGGTTGGCCGATTCTAGATCCCCTCTACCTTGGGGGTGGCTAGTCCTATTTATAGGCAAAGGCCCTAGGCCTCTTCCCAAATATTGAGCGGGAAGGGCGCCAACAATTGGCCATTTTGAAGGGGAACATTTGGTACACTTATCCTGACTAAAGTTGGTCCTCGCCTGCCAAAGGCTCTGGCGGTGATGCTGGCTTGGGCTCCACAATGACTTCCTCCCTGCCGTCGGGCTGGTCTTTGTCTCGTTGCACCGAAACGTGTGCATTTGCTTGATGCTCTCGCCTGCGCTTGCTCCCTTTGCACCAAAGAGGAAAGGAGGACACTGCGCGGGCTGGCGCCCGCCTGGCACCCTTGGTCGTCATGGCTTGCGTCACGGGCACCTCGTGAGGTACCCCGCCTTGATCTCTCTACCTCCTTGCGAGCCAACCTGATGAGGCCGTGCCTGAGGAAGCTCTGTGTCGTCCGCCCCACGAGGCTTGACCCCTCGCGAGGGTCTTGGGTCTGTGTTGATGAAGATGGGCCGTGCTGGGCCCCTCCTCGAGCCACGCTGCAGGCCACAGGCAGGCAAGTCTGGGGACCCCCATTCCTAGAACACCGACACAGCCGGCCATAATTAAGGCAGCTAAGTGATGCGAAAAAAGATATGCTTTAAATCCGTGGAATCATTATTGACAAGGAGGGAGATGATTTGAGTGCACTCGTTTGACCGCCATGCCGGCGTGCGACCCAGATGGGACGGGACGACACAGTCATAATTTCAGTTTCTCTAGTTTTCCACGGCAAGCTGGCGCGCTAAGCCATTATGCATTGAATTCCGATGACCGTCGCGCTACCTTCCACCTATAAGTACTATTTCTCGGCCTTCTCAGGTGCCACTGTGACCCAACTCGCCATATCCTCATCAGCCCCCACCCGCCTGATGTCGCTCGCCACGTCCGCCATGCCCCCGCCTGTCCGCGGTAGGCGACGCTGGAGGCGGTCACTGCCGGAACTAGTGTTCGGGTTTTCACCAGAAGGCAGACGGAGGGAGGAGGCATTCTATCTATCTTTATATGGCAATGCGGAGATCGAGGAGTTGTGGGAGCGCGACTGCATGGCGGAGGAGCAGGAGTTGTTGGAGCGCGACCGCCTGGCGGAGGAGCAGCGTATCGCCGATTTGCGCCGCCAGCGGGACATGGAGCAGCAGCGCACCGACGCTCTGTGTCGCGAGCAGAGCGCCCGCAACTGGGCCGACTACGTGGAGGCCGGCGCCCGACAAATAGCCCTGGAGGCGGTCGGGGATGCACGCGTTCGCGACGCCGATTTTTACTACCAGCTCATCAAGTGGGTTTCCCGCTTAGAAGCCAAAGCTTAGGTGGACCATGCCGGCATGGAAAGGGCCAACGCGCGCGAGCAAGGCGCCCTATCGCACCTCTGGCAAGTCCGATGCGAGGCGGAGGACACCGGTGCCGGCGTTTAGCATGGACAGCAGAAGGCGGCCGGCATCGTCTAGTTAGCTAAGAGTAAGTTAGTACTTGTACACTATTAGAGTGTTAGTGGGAGTAGATAGTTAACTTGGCTATGATGGTTGTCAACGTGGAAGTTCAGTACTATACATGTGGATCAGACCTGTTACTTTGCTCTGAAAGTTGAACTTTCCGTTTGAACGTATGGAATGGGCTGTTATTTTTTTAAATGGGTTGTATTTTTCCTCCACGGTTTAGAGGCTGACTTGTGGGCCTAGCAAGTTGATGCGCACACAATTAGGAGATGATTGTACGTGGAGAGGATGACAGCAGGGACCCGCCAAGGTCCTGGCAGTACGCAAGCAAGTGCCTCCATATTTCAAGCCAATAAAAAATGGCTCCTCCTAGTGGATTTCTGACATCTGGGTCCCATGCCATTGTCAACGTAGTCAATAAACGAGAGAATTGCACAACGAGCGGCTGACACCAGGGACCCAACAGCTCGCCCAGTTATTTTTGTTTTGGGTTAATTTGATAAATGCCACTCCAAATCTGGTGTATCCGAGAAATGCCACTGCAATTTCCAAACTTTGAAAAATGCCATTTCATGCCATTTCTAGTGGCATTTTTCGAAGTCTGGAGTGGCGTTTTTCAAAGTTTGCAAACTGCAGTGGCATTTTTCAAAGTTTGCAAAAATTGTAGTGGCATTTTTCAAAGTTTGAAAATTGCAGTGGCATTTTTATGAATCGCCATAATTGGACTGGCATTTATCTAATTTGTTTTTGAGACGGAAGCAGAGTGTCAACTGGGCTGTGCGGGACACTCTGGCCTGTCTAGACAGCCTTTTCTTTTATGTTTACCACAGACCAGTCCAGTAGTTTTCTTTTCTTTCTGAAAATGGCTAGCCCAGTTCTTTTGTGATTTGTCAAGTAAGTCACTTTATCAGGCCTGTTGGGCTGCAAATCTTTCAAGACGAGGAGAGCTTCATTCGGCTGGCCGAGAAAATGGCCTATCAGTAATGAGAAATGGGATGTACATTTTTAAAACACATCAAACCGGTAATTATTTTCAAATATCTTTTTTTCATTTGGAGATTTTAAATTGCATTGATTTTTATGCGTGGACAATTTATTGGATTTTATATTGATATACATTTATTTTTAAAATCAGTTTGAATGTGACTCGAAATTTCAGGATTAATAACAGTTCAGACCGCACTGACATATGCAAAATTTTGTATAATTTTTTAACCGTGGCCACAATATCGGCTGAAATGCTAACATAAAGAATATGGGCTCCAAAAAAACCCGTAAGAATTAGCAAATGGGCTTTAAATTATTTGAAATAATGGCAGATGGGCTGTATGCTGTTTTCCACAGATTTGAGGCTTTCAACAGATGGCCTGTATACTGTTGGATGTCCATCCAATGGCCGTTGTGCTTCTTCAATCTCTGCTCTTCCTGCTCCACCTGCTCAAACAAGCGCCGGTGAGACTGCCTGCTCCCTCCTCCCCGCGGCCAGCTGTGCTGCCGCGCAGGCCTCACCGCTCGATCGTACTCCCATCGCTGGCCTAGCCATCCCTCTACTCACCCACACCTGTTGTTATTCTCCGGCGACGGCAGACGAACCAGTAAACCCTCGTACAGTCATACTCCCCTCCGCGTGGGAAACAAAAAGAATGGCTGAGTCTTCCCTGCCTCTGTGTCATTCCCTTCCTAGGCCTCACCGTCGTCCACCGCCCTGGTGCTCTCGGCGTGGCGTGGTCAGCGTGGTCAACGACCAACATGCATCTGAAGTGGATTGTACATGGAGAGGCTGACAGCTGGGTCCACGGCCACACGCAAGGAAATGCCTCCTTATTACGCGCAAAATAATGATTTCCTCCACCTGACATCTGGGACCCACCGAAACAGCCTTTGTATTTTGCGAAAAAAACGTTACCGCCACTGACAGCTCGGACCCACCAGCTATATCTTCACACGCAAGGAAGTGCCTCCTTATTACGCACAAAAAAATGAATACTCCCCCTGCTAGCTGGGACCCAGTATAGTGGCCTACTAAGTTGACGGGGACGAAGGGCTTTATCAACTTAGTCAATATGCACGATTCTAGCTCGACTGACCGTACGATGTCCATCCAACAGCCATAGTGCTTCTTGAACCTCTGGTCTTCTTGCTCCAGCCAGCCAAAGCAGCGCCGGTCGTGCCGCCTGCTCCTGCCTCCCGTGGCCGGCTGTGCTGCCACGTAGGCCTCACCGCCCCCATACTACACCCACCACTGGCCAGGCCATCCCTCCACTCCACTCACCCACACCCTCTGTTATTCTGCGGCGACGGCAGCGCAGCCGACCCAGTGAACCCTCGTACTCCTCTCCGCGTGGGCATCCACTGCCGCGTCTTCCCCGGCTCCGTGTCATCCCCTTCCTACGCCTCGCCGTCGTCCACCGCGGTGGTGCTGTCGGCGCGATGTGGTCAATGTGGTCAACGACCAAATTCCATCGGGATACTGTTCATCTCCACCGTCGACCCTCTCCATCCTCCACGAGCTACTGTTCATCCACCGTCGACCTGCTCCAGCCTACACCTGCGACTGTTCATCCACGGGCTCCTGTTCATCCAGCCTCCACCGCGCGCTACTCCATCGGCTACTATTCAACCAGCCCTCTCCACAGGCTCCTGTTCAACCACCCCTCCACGGGCTACTGTTCATCCTGCCCTCCACGGGGTGGTCCTGTTCATCTAGCCCTCCACGGGGTCCTATTCATCCAGCCCCAACCGGCTCGATCGATCGTGGTCCTGTTCATCCAGAGGCAACACCACATGGTCCTATTCATCCACCCCCACCGGGAACTGTTCATCCAACCCCCCCCCCCCCCCCCCCGCGCGCAACGCTCACTGTGCTCACTGTTCATCCAGAGGCAGCATCGATCGGCTTCAGTTAGCAGAAGTAGTGAAGGAATCGCTCGATCGGGTTCAGAGTTAACAGCCATCGATCGATCGCTCGGGTTTAGTAATGCGTAGCCTGTAGTGCAATCGCTCGGGTTCAGTTAGAGCCAACGCCTCGCACACACGCGCTTTCGTGTACGAGAGAAACGCGCATCGCTCGGCCCCCGACCTCCCACCGTAACCAGGAACTCCTCGAAATTTTCCTCGCCCTCGCTTCTACCACGGTTTTTTCCATCATGCACGGCCCAAAGAATGTCATGCAGCTGCGTCTCCGGCCCGCCCAGGACGAAAAGCCCATTTTCTGTCATGATTCTTTGTCATAGAAGTAGGAGCCCACCACATCTATGATGATATCGGGTTTTGTCACAATTATCGTCATAGAAGTGTCATATGTATGACAGAAAAAAAATTCGTTCGGCCCAAAATGTCACGGATGTGTCTTGTTTTTGTAGTGCTTCTGCATACTTATCTTCCAAGGGTCAGTTGATCCTTTTTAAAATGAACCGATACTTTAGCATTGTAAGCTTGTAACTTTCGCCTGTGTAGTCCCCAAGGGTCGGTTTATCTTTCCAAGGTGAACCGGGACTTTAACCACTTTTACTTTGAGCAGATGTACATTAGCCCCCAAGTGCCAAGAATAATGCTTGCATTATACTTGGGACTTGAAATAATTTTGTAGAATGAAGCGAGTAGGCATTAGCCCCCAAGTGCAAAGTGCATAACTTGTTATACGCTTGGTACTTCAAATATATACAGCCCGTTGCTAACATGTCTGTTCTTTATAAGCTGAGCTGAGAAAAAAGGACGCCCAAACAGCTGATCTTCAAGAGAACATCAAATCTCAGCAAGTGGAGGCTTCGAAAGCCAAAGAGGAACTGACCAATGCCTTAACAGCCATGGAGAAGCTGAAGGAAAACTTTAATAAGGAACGTGCAGGTTGGGAAACGAAGAAGGCCGCCTTAGTAAAGAAGGCCGAAGACGTGGAAGTAGCCCTCAAACTGGTGGTCGAAGAACTGACCGGTTTAAAGCGGCAAATAAACGCTATGACCTCGGCTGTATTTGGTAAGTATCCTCATCTGATGTTTTTCAAGTCATTTTACCGTATCAATTACCGGTTTACTGATGTTTGCAATGTCACAGGGACCTGCATTACCCATCTGGGCTCTGACATGCGGATGAAGCTGAAGGCGGCCTATATTTTGATAGAGCAGCTATATTCCTGATCCCAATGGGCTATTTGCATTGCTGCTTATAACAAGCATCCTCCAACGTTGATAAAAGAAACCATCGACAAACTGTCAATGTTGCCTGCCCGGTTGGATGAACTTAAAAGATCAGCGGTAAGGTCAGGCAGATTGACTGCGCTAATCCAGGCCAAGGCATGGATTCAAGATCTTGAACCGGCAGATATTGGCCAAGGCTATCCCGGTGTGAACGAAGACGGTTCAAAATTCAATAATGATGATCTTCGAAGGCTGACAAGGGAAATGTGTCTTATAGCGAGCAAATTGGCGGATGAAACGGATCTGTCACATTATCAGCCGGTTTATGATGCTGATCAGAAAAGATATCCTGCGCCCACACATGATGTAGAAGATCTTGTTCCGCCAATTTGTAAGAACACTTATGCCCCTGACATTGATCCTTCCACCCTTATAAGTGAAAAGGTCGTGTTCCAAGCTTTAACTGGAATCGATTGGACAACGAGGATTTCCAGCCACTGGGTACAGAGGAGGAGGATGCACCGACTCAAGATGACCCTCAATCTTCAAGTCGTCGTGATGATGAATCCTGAACCGGAGGCCGGTTTAATCTGTCGCCACCTACCATTCTTAGTGAAACAATTATCCCGTGTAGGCATTAAAACGCCTTGTAATAGGCTAGTTCAAACACTTGTCTATTATGCCATCGAGCATACTTATTTTGCTTGATACTAATAACTCGCCATGCTTTTGGGATCTTTATTATATGCATAATCCGAAGTGGTTGTATTTTAACTTGTTCCTGCATACAAGAGATAGAAAGGGTCCTTCGTTGTTTGACCCGTGATTGTTATAAAAGGGTGATAACACCAAGCTAGAGTATAGATGACTCCTTCCCGATTTGCCGGTTTACAATAGAACCGTACCGGGTCATGATAAAACACCGGTTTTACCCATATAATACTGGTGACTTATAGTCAAAACCAGACCGGAACAATAAAGGACGGATTATAGCTGATCATGTACTAACAATTTAGCATTGTAAGCCATGCCGGGTTGTGATAAACGTCGGTTTATTAGAAAACACTTATGAATTTTATCAAAAGAGAAGAAAAGCTTTGCAAAAAATACAAGAAAAATATGCGAGGCTTTTCATGGGCTGTCAGGCCCTAAATCGAGGCTTTTCATGGGCTGCCAGGCCACCGAGTTAAACCATTTTACAAAGCCTTTTAAGATGGACCTCAATCTTTAAGCAATCATCGTTTTAACTTTGACAAGTTCAGGGTCTATGAGATTGACTTGTCAAACGTTGGACGGGTCATACCAGGTTTACCTGGATGGAGTGGCTTACTTAAAGAGGCAGGATAACCCGGGGTTTTAGGTGAACTTTGACAAGTTCAGGTCTGAGATTGACTTGTCAAACATTCGACGGGTCATACCAGGTTTACCTAGACGGAGTGGCTTAGTGAAAGAGGCAGGATAACCCAGGGTTTTAGGTGAATACACATGGCTTCCAAGCCTGGCTTGATAGCCTATTGCAAGGGTGCAGACTCTTTGTTCTTTGAGAAGGAAAGAGCCCCCAAGCAATATTTGAGCTGTGCTCGGTGGGTGCCTATGTTTGAGTTGTGCTGGTGCAACACTCTCTTTGGCCCCACATAATTTCCTTTTGGCCTTAAGACTACCAAGAGGTGTAGCTATGGTGTGAATACAACCAAGCCCCCTAGTGATATCCCTTTGGCCTTAAGCCGATCAAGAGGTGTAGCTAAGGTTCTGATATGACAAAGCCCCCTAGTGATTTCCTTTTATGTGTGTGGCTTTACAAGCCGGATCAATAGAACCCTGCTTTGTAAACAAAAGCCTCCATGTAAACACACATGATGTAGAAACAGCAGAGACCCCGCATTAGCTGACGCTCCGGTTCATTATATTGATCATAATATATACATTGTCATAATTATGTACATAAAAAAGAGCCTATGGCTCAAGTATAGCAAGGCCAATGATGAGCTATATTCCACGGCCACTAGGTCTCCTCCTCCGATTTACGTGAGTCCTTGTGCTCTCGAACATCGATAAGGTAGTATTATCCGTTGTGCAAATTTTTGCTGACCACAAAGGGCCCTTCCCAAGGTGGGGATAACTTGTGCATATCAGTCTGATACTGGATGAGCCGGAGCACCAGATCGCCTTCTTGAAAGGTTATGGTTTTAACCCGGCGGCTGTGATAACATCGCAGATCTTGTTGATAAATCGCCGAACATGCCGCCGCAAGATCACGCTCCTCATCTAACAGGTCCAGTGAGTCCTGACGTGCTTTTTCATTATCAGCTTCAACATAAGCCGCCACACAGGGCGAGTCATGACGTATGTCACTAGGGAGAACTGCCTCTGCTCCGTAAACCATGAAGAAAGGCGTGTAACCCGTAGATCTGTTTGGTGTGGTGTTGATACTCCATAACACGGAAGGTAACTCCTCCACCCAACAACCCGGCGTCAGCTTTAAAGGAACCATAAGCCGGGGTTTGATGCCTCTCAAAATTTCTTGATTGGCCCTTTCTACTTGACCATTAGATTGGGGATGAGCCACTGATGACACGTCAAGCCGGGTGTGCTCATGTTGACAAAATTCTTCTGTAGCACCCTTGGACAGATTAGTACCATTATCAGTGATAATGCCGTGTGGAAAACCAAACCGGAATATCACCTTTTTGATGAATTGAACCGACGTTGCCGCATCACACTTCCTGACTGGCTCTGCCTCTACCCACTTGCTAAACTTATCAACCGCCACCAGTAGGTGGGTCTTCTTGTCCTTGGGTCTCTTAAAAGGTCCAACCATATCGAGCCCCCAACTTGCAAATGGCCAAGTTATTGGAATCATTCTTAATTCTTGAGCCGGAACATGAGCACGACGTGCAAATTTGTGACAACCTTCACACCTCCTTACCAAATCCTCAGCATGAGCATGAGCCGTCAACCAATAGAAGACGTGACGAAAAGCTTTAGCCACCAAGGACTTTGAACCAGCGTGGTGACCACAATCTCCTTCGTGGATCTCACGCAAAATCTCACAACCTTCTTGAGGAGACACACAACTCTGAAACACTCCTGTGACACTGCAATGATGTAGCTCCCCATTGACAATGGTCATAGAGTTAGATCGTCAGATTATCTGCCGGGCCAAGGTTTCATCATCTGGTAACTCGCCCCAGTTCATGTATGCCAAGTATGGGACCGTCCAATCCGTAATAACATGAAGAGCCCCCACCAATTGACCCTCGGGGTCAGGGATAGCCAAATCCTCCTTCATAGGTATCTTGACTGACGGATAATGCAGCACATCTAGAAAGGTATTGGGTGGAACTGGTTTACGTTGAGAACCTAAGCGACTTAAAGCGTCTGCCACTTCATTCTTTCGCCGGTCTATATGGTCAACTTGATAACCCTTGAAATGACCAGCCACTGCATCCACCTCTCGTCGATATGCCGCCATGAGTGGGACCTTGGAATCCCAAGTGCCAGATACCCGCTGAGCCACCAGGTCTGAGTCACCAAAGCACTTAACCCGGCTTAGATTAATTCCCTTAGCCATCCGAAGACAATGGAGCAAGGCCCCATACTCAGCTGAATTGTTAGTATAAGGGAACATTAAACAGAGAACATAACAAAACTTATCACATCATGGGGAAGTTAATATGACTCCAGCCCCCGAGCCCTCCAATTGCCTGGACCCATCAAAATGAATAGTCCAATAAGTGTTGTCTGGCTTTTCCTCTGGTGCTTGCAACTCTGTCCAATCATTGATGAAGTCCACGAGTGCTTGGGATTTCATTGCCGTGCGAGGCGTATACTTTAGCCCGTGAGCCCCAAGTTCAATAGCCCATTTAGCAATCCGGCCAGTTGCTTCTCTGTTTTGGATGATATCTCCCAAGGGGGCTGAACTAAACACTATGATAGGATGACCCTGAAAATAATGCTTGAGCTTCCGGCTTGCCATAAAAACCCCATACACCAGCTTCTGCCAATGTGGGTATCTCTGTTGGCACTCAATAAGAACCTCGCTGATATAATAAACCAGCCGTTGAACCGGATATTCTTTTCCAGCCTCCTTGCGCTCCACAACAATAGCCACACTAACAGCCCGGGCATTAGCAGCCACATATAGTAATAAGGGCTCCTTGTCAACCGGAGCCGCAAGGACATGTGGCTTGGCTAACTATCTCTTCAAATCCTCAAGCGCTTTATCAGCAACATCACTCCAGATGAAGTGATCTGTTTTCTTTAGCATCTGATACAAAGGGATAGCCTTCTCTCCAAGGCGACAGATAAACCGACTTAAGGATGCAATCCAGCCCGCCAAGCATTCTCTCCAAGACAAAGGGATAGCCTTCTCTCCAAGACATATGATCATCATCATAAGAGAAATATCAAGGATTAGTCATAAAAGGATCATCCCTTGCATGTATCCAAATGGAGTTCCTACTCCAAGTTTGAGGCATCAATCATATTCAATTCACCTCTCAAACGGCAAAATACTTTCTTATCAAGTGGTTTAATGAATATATCCACCAATTGCTTACCAGTATGAACATGTTTAAGATTGATATCTCCTTTAGCAACATGATCTCAGATGAAATGATGATGAACTTCCATATGCTTGGTTCGAGAATGTTGCACGGGATTGTGAGCAATCTTAATTGCACTTTCATTATCACAAAGCAACAGAACATGTTTCACATGTATCCCATAATTCTTAAGGCTTTGGGTCATCAAGAGTAATTGAGCACAACATGATCCGGTGGCAATGCATTCCGCTTTGGCAGTGGATAAGGATACTGAGTTTTACTTGTTGGAGGACCAAGATACAAGGGATCTACCAAGAAATTGACATGTACCCGAAGTGGACTTTTTATCAACCTTGTCACTGGCATAGTTCGAATCGGAGTAGTTAACAAAATCAAAAGATGCCCTCTTAGGATACCAAATGCCAAAGTTTGGTGTATGAATTAAGTATCTAACTATCCTTTTGTCGTGGGAAACCATGACCACCTATGGGAACAAGGGTCCCTTGCTGGTTCGGCAGAGGGGATGTCACGTTGCACAAAGATCAGAAGAGCATGGGGCAGCACGACAGAGATCACACGAGCGATTTTACCCAGGTTCGGACCACCGTGAGGCATAAAACCCTACTCCTGCTTTGGTGGATTGATGGTGGAAGAATGATGGTAGAGTGTAGTACACTTGCCCCGCAGGGTTGCCTAGGGGCAGCAGTGGCTACACCATTAGGAATGCGTGGGGATTCATCCTTCTAACCCTTTCTACAGTTTTCATGGGCCTCCTTTTAAAGGTTAAGGGTTCACCACAATGGCAAAGTAGTCATTATGCACTGATAAGATAGCAAACAGTGCTATCATACCTAACCCTGCAGGCTAACAGGGTGCATTAAATGCACCGCTCGATGTCACATCGTCTCTTGCCTGACATATCTTGCCACCTTCACACCTACTTGCTTGACACGTCACAGGACGGGTGTTGCCTATAGGCATCCCCTGTAGAAAGTGGCCACCATGTGGTGAATGGCTGTCACTTAGTCACTTTGCGGCTTGACACTGCATCGATTGACGACGTGGGTCATAGCGAAGTAGTTGGGTGAGGTGGTTTTGCCTCCCCGAGTCCCGGCAGGCCCTACTAGGTCGTCTTCAATGTTCTCTTTCGAGGTTGACCCCGCCCTCGCAGAGTTCACCTGCCCAGCAAGGGAGGATTTTCTCCTGGTGACATCTTACTCCTCTGGCTTGATCTTGGTCCTCTTGATATGCATGTTGGTCCTTCGAAAATCTTGTTCTCTGGTACTCTAGTATGGCCTGGCACTGTAATCTCGTTCCTGTGCCTGTGCACAGTTCGGGCAATAGACCCAGGGTTTGTTGCACCGACAGAAGCCCGCGGGCCTGCCCGAACATGCTGCCGAGCATCATCAGGGTAGGTCCTAATAAGTGCACAGGCAGGGGCATGGAAGAGGCTGATCTTCTTGAGGTCTTCTTTGCTTCTTCATTAGTCTTGAGTCTTGGCCAGTTTCTAGTTTCTCTGCGCGTCGCGTAAAGCCAATAGTGGTGGTGTCACCCTTGTAATGGCCCGTGAATGACTTTAATGCATGGGGTAGAAACTTCCAATTTACTCTTCCCACTACGCCCTTATCCTTAGCCACGTATGTTGCATGCATTGCGCGAGGTAGGTAATAGAGGCGTGTGGCGCGGGAGAGAGTCAAGGCGAGGGCCCGGTCTTCTTGAATTTCTAGAGGAGGACGGTGGTCAATCGTCGAGGGAGCGGCTCCCCTCCCCGTCTCGCCTATAAAGGGAGGGGCGCAGGGAGGCCGGAGTCACTCATCTATGTGCTTCTTTTCCTCTATCTTCCACTCCCTACTGGTTATGTTGAAAGGGAGAGCCTGCGGCCAGGCCCCGGGCTCAAGCTTGTGGTTGATGACATCAAATGATGGTGTTGATGTTTGGGGAGTGAGTCTGGTCCAAGATTGGAGAAGACGCGACGGACAAACCGCCCGTGGCATGGGAGATATCAAGCTTTCCCATTGTGGGAAAAAGCTTGCTTCTCCCGCCATGGTTGGTTTGCGCATCGGGTGGTGCGGCGTTTGGCCTTGAGCCTCTGCTGCTTGTGGTCCCGATGACTAGGTCTTCGATGTCTTCGGGGCTTGCCCGGGAGGCAGTGCTGGGGATCGTTGGTAATACCAGCATTTCCCCTTATGGAGGTCTTGGGGCTGATGTCGACGGGAGGCGCGCCTTTCTGCCCGCCAAGATGGGGAGCAGCGCGTCCCGAGCCCCTTGGTCGTCCTGGTCGTTTGCCGTCTCTCTGGAGAAGCCGCCGGGCCCGAGTCCTGGCGCATTCCCAGAGCAACGGTGATGAGGGGAAAATGTGGGAAGATGGAGAAGGCGGGTGGCGGGGGGTCAGGTCGGAGTACGATGGCGTGGATGCCTTTGCCCCCAACCGGCGACCTGCCGCCTCGTCTTTCCGCTCTTCCCGTCCCTCCCCAGCACCATCATCACCAGCCTCTTAGGGTGATAGCCGGGGAGGGATGTTCTCTTGGTGCCTTCGCCTCCCCCTCCAGCAGTCTTCCGGCTGAGCTTTGGTGGATGACTCCACCGGTGCTCAAGCTAGGGCTTCTTGCTGGCTCTGGAGGTGGTGACCAGAGGGACGCCGTCCTACCCTCCGTGCCCCTCCTTCACAGCCTCGCCACTCCCAACCTTGTCAGGTTGCGCCCGGCGGTTCGTGGCCGGATAGAGATGGGCTCCTGCTTGGATGCCTTTCTTGTCTTTTCCTCCCACCGTAATGCCTGGCAGGAGGGAAAACAAAAAGAGGAGATTACAAGGCACTTATCCTTTTTCAATCTTAAACTTGTCAACACTTGCCAAATTTCAATTCAAATAATGTAATCTCTCGAGTCCATGTTTGTTTTCTATAGGATTTGTACTTGTAATATCAGCATATTAATGAAAAAGATGAACCTTGTCGGGAACTCGCTCATGTATATGTCCATGCAGAGGTGGGATGCATCTTTAGTTAAATAAATGAGTCTTCCCCGGCAGGCTATCCTGCCGGTACCCTTCTTATTTTGCTTGCTGGAGGGCCGAGCCTACTAGTCAAAAATTAGAGGGACCAGCCCCCCTCCAACCACCTTTCGACAAAGGCCACTGCGACCATCCTGAATAAAGCAATGTTCAAGTCAAGGATAGGAGCACCTAAGTTTCAAAGGGGCGATGAGGTTTCCTCATGCACAAGCTTCGACTTACAGAACACTTTATGGACACGAGGTAGAACTTATCTATTTGGCTTGTCGGAGATCCCAGTGCTGGTTCACTTCCTCATCTCCCTGTACAGGCCAAGTTCACGTCAGGAACCTGCAGCTTCATGCAGATGGGAATGATGCAAGATACGATCCTATCTATATACATATGAAAATGCTTATGTAATGCTCTTGGAATGCTCATGCATGCATGCAACTTGGTTGGGGCCCCCAAGTGCTTCGTATATTTCTCTAGTGCTCTAGGGCATCGTATGGCTTCGTACAAGGGGTTATAGGCAACTGAGGCAAGGCATGTACAAAAGTGTGGCTACCGGGCAGGGTCCGACAGTCGCGCCTTACGGGTAGAACTTGCGGAGATGCTCAATATGACATGAGTCTTGCCGATTAATGCCATATCCGGTCTCCAGATGGACTGCGCCGGGTCTGGTGACTCGTACTACCCTGTATGGGCCATCCCACTTCGGCGTTAACTTGTTTGTACCCTTGGCGGACTGAACGCGCCTAAGGACAAGGTCGCCTTCCTCAAAACATCAGGCATGAACCCTGTGGCTATGGTAGCGACGCAGGGCTTGCTGATAGCATGCGGCACGTCTAGCAGCCCGGAGACAGTTCTCCTCGAGTAGCACAGTGTCATTATGCCGCTGCTGATCTTACGCTACTTCATCGTAGGCAAGCACTCGAGGCGACTCATAAATGAGTTCCGTGGGGATAACTGCTTCTGCCCCATCGACTAGGGAGAATGGAGTCTGCCTGGTAGCTCAATTTGGTGTCGTTCTGAGGGACCACAGAACTACTGGCAGCTCATCGATCCACCGCCTGCTGTGCTTCCGCAGCGTATCCAAGGTTCTTGTCTTCAGTCCCCGCAGCACTTTAGTGTTCGCCCTCCCGGCTTGTACATTGCTTCTGGGATGTGCGACAGAGGGAAATGAGATATTGCTTCCGAGGGTATGAACATATTGCATGAAGGCACGACTCATGAACTAGGTGCCGTTGTCGGTAATGATCCTTGTTGGAACACCAAAACGACACACTAATTCTTTCAAGAACTTGATAGCTGATTGAGCGGTCACCTTTCGCATGGCAGTCACTTCTGGCCAGTTTGTAAACATGTCGATAGCAATGAACAAGAATTCAAAGCCCCCGATTTATGAGGGGAAAGGGCCGAGGATATCAAGCCCCCAGAAAAAAATGGCCATGATAAAGGGATTGTCTAAAGAGCTTGGGCAAGCAGGTGTATATTCTTGGAATGGAACTGGCAGGCTTCACAGCTAGTGACTAGCTCGACCGCATCTTGGAGGGCTATGGGCCGAAAGTATCCTTGCCGGAATGCTTTCCCAACCAATGCCCTTCATCCAATGTGGGAGTCGCACATGCCTTTGTGTATCTCAGCCAGCAGTTCCTTTCCTTCTTCCCGGCAGATGCACTTCAATTTCACACCATTGGGCCTCCTTCTGTATAGAGTGTCATCAACAAGCTGATAAATACTGGCCCTCCGGGCTACTCTTTCAGCTTCATCCTAGTCGTCGGGAAGTTCTCCGGTTTGGAGAAAGTGGACTATGTGCCTTGCTGAAGTTGGATCCTGGGGCTCGGCAATGAGGACTAGTGACACCTCCTCAAGTGCGGGGGCACATTTCTCATTCGCAGGGACCACGGGCCCCGCTGTAGGGTGCGGTCCGGCAGGTGATGAGGAGTTGTTTCCGGTAGAGTCTCTGCCAGGAGCGGAAGGCTTTACTGGGAGATACTTACCGAAGTCCATCTTTCTCCTTTTCCGGGCCATTGTTGCTCGGGATACAGAGGGCTGAGTATAAGATGGAGAACAAAAGTCCCTGGTTCCACAGGAAGCTTCTGTGCAGCACACTTTGATAGATGATCAGCTGTGCTATTTTCCGCACGGGGTACGTGCTCTATTTGTAATCCATCATAGCGCTCCTCCAATCTCCTCACTTCCTCAATGTATGCCTCCATCAATGGGCTTTGATAATCCTTGTTGACTTGTCCCACCACAAGATGTGAATCTCCTCGAAGGATCAGCTTCTTAATTCCCAGTTATGCAGCAATCCTGAGCCTAGCAAGGAGCCCTTCATACAGGGGCGGAGCCAGGATTTGAGTATGAGGGGGGCGAAGAGGCTAATACCAAGAAATCGTATATAACATATATAAAATGCAATTATAGGCGTCTTTTAGATATATATCACCGGGATCAAATTGCAATGACATATACTCCCTCCGTTTCTTTATCTAAGGTGCATTTTTTATAATTTAAAAGAAAATGACACTTTTATTACTATAAATATAATTCTAGACGGCAAAAATATCAAACAAATCAACAGTATCACTCTCGGAATATATAGCAAACTGAAAAGTAAATATTAGAACTTTATCTTGACGTATAGTTGTTATATAACTTTAAATATTGTAGTAAGAAATGTAACAATAACATTACCTAGTAATTTGCATAGTCTAGTTGTATGTTGGATATACCTTTAGATTTGGTCTAGCTATGACAACATGAGTCATGGGACTGGATAGTATAGGATTTGATACTGACCGAGAAGCAACAACTGCTTCATTTGGATGAGCCGGTGATGACCGTTGGAGGAGACACAAGAACGAAAGGGCAGAGCTTCCTTATGTGGATGATGGCAATGCGGCAATGCCCTAGCGCGCACAGGCGATCGATCCCAAAATCAAAACAAAAATACTAACAATCAGACTAAGGTTTGTATTCATAAAAAGAAATTACTGCCAATAGCTGCAATCAGGTGCGGAGTATATTGATAATACACTAGTACCTACTTGTATCCATAGGCTGGCCTCCTAGCGCGTAGCTGTATAGCGTTGTCGTGAGCGACGGCGGTGGCGGCGCCCATCTACAGTCAGGCGCACGTTCGATTGATCTGATTGATAGCATTAGGGCTAGGACCTGGCCTCGACCAGCAAAACAATTACACACATGAGGCAGGCCACGATCGTACATGGGCTACTGGGCTGGGTCTGATGCGTACTAGTTACAGGATAAATCAGCTGGGCCATCATTAATCAAGTCATTACTCGGCCATTAGCACACGTAATACACTAGTGCGTATACCAGAAATTTTCAAGGGGGGCGAGCGGTTGGGGGGTGTCTAGCCCCTGCTCGCCCCTCCCCCCCCAGTCTCCGCCCCTGCCTTCATACTCTGATGTATTGTTGGTTGCCTCTTCCCGGGCAAAATACATTTGGACGACTTACTTCAAGTGCTCCCCAGAGGGGGCAACGAGAAGCACGCCAGCCCCTGCACCTTGCAAGGAAAAGGCACCATCGAAATACATAATCCATTCTTGGGGCGCCTCCTTGACGGGGATAACTGTTTTTGGTACTTCTTCATCAGGGGTTGGCGTCCATTCTGCAATAAACTCTGCCAATGCCCCGCTTTGAATTGTTGATATGCTTTCAAACTTCAGACCAAAACTAGATAACTCCAAAGCCCACTCCACTATTCTGTCGGTAGCCTCAGGGTATCGAAGTATCGTTTGCAATGGGAAGCGAGTGACAACTGTGATCTCATGGGCTTGGAAGTAGTGGCGCAGTTTCCTTAAGGCCATGATGAGACCAAAGATCAACTTTTTCACGCCAGAGTACCTCGACCTAGCCCCTTGTAGTAAGGAACCGACGAAGTACACTGGGCGCTGCGCCACTTTCTTCCTTTCTGTGTCCTTGGGGTTGCTTTCGCTGTCGTGCTTATTTCTGTCCTGATCCTTCTCTAGCTCTGCCGGTCCTTTCTCACTCTTTCCCTCATCCACTTACCTCTGTGCCACCAAGGCTGCACTGCCCACTTGGGTGGTTGCCGCCAGGTATAGCAGCAACAGTTCTTGTGATTTGGGGGAAATCAAGGTGGGGACAGAGAACAAGTACGTCTTCAACTCTTGTAAGGTTGTGTCTGCTTCTGGGGTCCGCTTCATGGGTCCTTCCTTCTTCAGGATTTTGAAGAATGGAAGGGCGTGCTCGGTAGACTTGGAAATGAATCTGCTTAGTGCGGCAACGACCCCGTCAGGCGCCTTACCTCCTTGACTGTCCTCGGTGCCTGGATCTGCTCGATAGCTTTAATCTTGTCAGGTTTGGCTTCGATCCCCCGATGGGACACAAAGAACCCAAGTAGCTTGCCGGATGGAACTCGAAAAACACACTTCTCCGAGTTGAGCTTCAAGTTGATCTTGCACAGATTGGTAAATGTCTCCTATAAATCTTGGCTAAGGGTTGCTCTGTCCTTGGTCTTGACCATAATATCATCCATATAAGCTTCAATGTTTCTGAGCAGCTATGGCTCGAAACCAATTTGGACTGCCCTTGCAAAATTAGACCCGACACTCTTTAATCCGAATGGCATGCGGACAAAACAGTACGTACCACATGGGGTGATGAACGATGTCTTCTCTTCGTCTACTTTGGACATGAAGATTTGATGATATCCAGAATATGCATCCAGAAAGGAAAGGAAATCGCAGCCTAAAGTGGAATCCACAATCTGACCGATGCGTGGCAAGGGAAATGGGTTCTTCGGGCAAGCTTTTTTGAGATCTGTGAAATCTATGCACAGCCACCATTTCCCGTTAGCCTTCCGAACCACCACTGGATTTTCTAACCATATTGGATGTAGCACTCCTCTGACTAAACCAGCTGTTTCAAGCTTCTTGATTTCTTCTACAATAAACTGCTGCCTCTCCAAGGCCTGCTTCCGGACTTTCTGTTTGACAGGTCGGGCATGTGGGTAGACAACAAGGTGATGCTCGATTACCTCCCTGGGAACACCTGGGATATCATATGGTTGCCAGGAAAACACATCGACATTCGCGTGTAGAAAGGCAATGAGCGCGCTTTCCTATTTGTCATCGAGGGTGGCGCTAATAGTGAAACTACCATCCACACCAGCCAGCCCTATCGGGACCTTCTTCACTGGGGGTGATAGTGAAAGTGCCATCAATGCTAGCCAGCCTTGCCGGCAAGTCATCAACAGGCGCAGCGTGTTCCGAAGAGGTACGCTTCCCAGATTGCTTGCCAGTGTCCTTGCTATCCTTCTTCTTTCCTCTATCCTCCTTGGCGAGAGCTGCTACTACCGCTGCCTCCGCTGCGACTGCATCCCGGTACATCTTGTCCACGCAAATGATTGCGTCCTTCTAATTTGATAGAATGGAAATGACTCTTGTCGGCCCAGGCATCTTCAAGGTGTTGTAGGCATAGTGGGATGCCGCCATGAATTTTGCCAGGGCTGGGCGTCCAAGGATCCCATTATACGGCAAAGGGAGGTCAACCACATCAAACACAATCTTCTCAGTCCGACAGTTTAGCTCTGCCCCAAATGTCACAGGGAGTGTGATCTTTCCCTTAGGATGTCTCCTGCCAGGATTAACACCTTGAAACGTGTCGGTGGCTTTCATTTCTTCCTCTACTATCTGATGTTCGCTGATGACTGCCGCGGAAATCAGATTCAACCCGGCGCCGCTGTCCACCAAATTTTTGTGACCTTGAGGTTGTGAATTGTTGGCGAGACCAACAATGGAAAACATCCTACCGCAATGGTATGGTCAGGATGATCCTCTTCATCAAAGATGATGGGCGTGCATGACCATTTGAGTGGTTTATGGGCTCCTGGCGCTGGTACCACGGCATTGAGTTGGTGGTGAGAGGCATGTAGAGATGTGATACGTCCATTTTGCATCATGCTTTTATATCGATATTTATTGCATTATGGGCTGTTATTACACATTATGTCACAATACTTATCTCTATTCTCTCTTATTTTACAAGGTTTACATGAAGAGGGGGAATGCCGGTAGCTGGAATTCTAGGCTGGAAAAGGAGCAAATATTAGAGACCTATTCTGCACATCTCCAAAACTCCTGAAACTCCACGGGAGCACTTTTCAGAATATATAAAAAATATTGGGCGCAAGAAGTACCAAAGGGGGGCCACCCACCAGCCACGAGGGTGGGGGCGTGCCCTACACCCCCTGGGCGCGCGCCCCTGGCTCATGGGCCCCCTGGTGACCCCCCGATGCCTATCCTCTTCTATATGAGGTATTTCGTCTGAGGAAAAATCATAAGCAAGCTTACGGGACGAAACTCCGCTGCCACGAGGCGGAACCTTGGCGGAACCAATCTAGGGCTCCGGTGGAGCTGTTCTGCCAGGGAAACTTCCCTCCGGGAGGGGGAAATCATCGCCATCGTCATCACGAATGATCCTCTCATCGGGAGGGGGTTAATCTCCATCAACATCTTCACCAGCACCATCTCATCTCAAACCCTAGTTCATCTCTTGTATCCAATATTTGTATCCAAACCTCGGATTGGTACATGTGGGTTGCTAGTAGTGTTCATTACTCCTTGTAGTTGATGCTAGTTGGTTTACTTGGTGGAAGATCATATGTTCAGATCCATTATGCATATTAATACCCCTCTGATTATGAACATGAATATGCTTTGTGAGTAGTTACGTTTGTTCCTGAGGACATGGGAGAAGACTTGCAATTAGTAGTCATGTGAATTTGGTATTCGTTCGATATTTTGATGAGATGTATGTTGTCATCCCTCTAGTGGTGTCATGTGAACGTCAACTACATGACACTTCACCATTGTTTGGGCCTAGAGGGAGGCATTGGGAAGTAATAATTAGATGATGGGTTGCTAGAGTGATAGAAGCTTAAACCCTAGTTTATGCGTTGCTTCGTAAGGGGCTGATTTGGATCCATATGTTTCATGCTATCGTTAGGTTTACCATAATACTTCTGTTGTAGTTGCAGATGCTTGCAATGGGGGTTAATCATAAATGGATGCTTGTCCAAGTAAGGACAGTAACCAAGCACTGGTCCACCCACATATCAAATTATCAAAGTACCAAACGTGAATCATATGAACATGATGAAAACTAGCTTGACGATAATTCACATGTGTCATCGGGAGCGCTTTCCTTCATATAAGAGTTTGTCCAGGCTTGTCCTTTGTTACAAAAAGGATTGGGCCATCTTGCTTCACCTTATTTACTATATGTTGCTCGTTACAATTTATCTTATCACAAAACTATATGTTACCGATAATTTGAGTGCTTACAGAGAATACCTTGCTGAAAACCGCTTATCATTTCCTTTTGCTCCTCGTTGGGTTCGACACTCTTATTGAAAAGGCTACAATAGATCCCCTACACTACTGGGTCATCAAGACTCTTTTCTGGCGCTGTTGCCGGGGAGTGAAGTGCCTTTGGTAGGTGGAATTTGGTAAGGAAAAATTTATATAGTGTGCTGAAATTTATTGTCACTTGTTACTATGGAACATAATCCTTTGAGGGGTTTGTTCGGGGTATCTTCACCTCTTTCTGAACCACAATTAGCTACCCCTCAACCTACTGAACCTACTGAAATTTTTTACTTTGAAATTCCTTCGGGTATGATAGAGAAACTGCTAGCTAATCCTTTTGCAGGAGAGGGAACATTGCATCCCGATTTACACTTAATCTATGTGGATGAAGTTTGTGGATTATTTAAGCTTGCAGGTATGCCCGATGATGTTATCAAGAAGAAGGTCTTCCCTTTATCTTTGAAGGGACATGCATTGACATAGTATAGGTTATGTGATGATATGGGATCATGGGACTACAAGCGATTGAAATTGGAATTTCACCAGAAGGTTTATCCTATGCATCTTGTTCATCGTGATCGTAATTATATATATATAATTTTTGGCCTCGCGAAGGAGAAAGCATTGCTCAATCTTGGGGGAGGCTTAAGTCAATGTTATATTCATGCCCCAATCATGAGCTCTCAAGAGAAATGATTATTCAAAAATTTTATGCTCGGCATTCTCTCAGTAATCGCTCCATGCTCGATACTTCTTGTACTGGATCTTTTATGATGAAGACTATTGAATTCAAATGGGATTTATTGGAAAGAATTAAACGCATCTCTGAAGATTGGGACCTCGATGAAGGTAAAGAGTCAGGTATAACACCTAAGTTTGATTGTGTTAAATCTTTTATGGATACCGATGCATTTCATGAATTTAGCACAAAATATGGACTTGACTCTAAGATAGTAGCTTCCTTTTGTGAATCCTTTGCTACTCATGTTGATCTCCCTAAGGAGAAGTGGTTTAAATATAATCCTCCCATTGAAGTAAAAATAGTTGCACCTATTAAAGTTGAAGAAAATACTATCACTTACAATGATCCTGTTGTTCCTACTGCTTATGTTGAGAAACCACCTTTCCCTGTTAGAATAAAGGATCATGCTAAAGCTTCAACTGGAGTCAAAAAAAGTAATATTAAGACACCCAAACCCCCTGAACAAATTAAAGTTGAACCTAATATTTCTATGGTTCAAGATCTCTTGGTTGATAATATTGATGGGCATGTTATTTACTTCTGTGATGAGACTGCTAGAATTGCTAGACCTGATACTAAAAATAAACATAGACCTGTTGTAGGCATGCCTGTTATTTCTGTAAAATAGGAGATCATTGCTATCATTGCTTATGTGATATGGGTGCTAGTGCAAGTGCAATACCTCATTCCTTATACCAAGAAATTATGCATGATATTGCACCTGCTGAGATAAAAGATATCGATGTTACCATTAAGCTTGCCAATAGAGATACTATTGAATACTGTTGGGATTGTTAGAGATGTTGAAGTCTTGTGTGGGAAGGTTAAATATCCTGCTGATTTTCTTTTTCTTGGTTCCCCACAAGATAGCTTTTGTCCCATTAAATTTGGTAGACCCTTCTTGAATACTGTTAATGCTAAGATAGACTGCAATAAGGATATTGTTTCCGTTGGTTTAGGGGATATGTCTCATGAGTTTAATTTTGCTAAATTTCGTAGACAACCCCGTGATGAAGAATTTCCTAGTAAAGATGAAATAATTGGTCTTGCTTCTATCGCCGTGCGTCCCACTAATCCTTTAGAACAATATTTTCTAGACCATGAAAATGATATGTTTATGAATGAAAGAAGGGAAATAGATGAAGTATTCTTTAAACAGGGACCTATTCTAAAACACAACTTGCCTGTTGAAATCCTAGGGGATCCTCCTCCACCCAAGGGTGATCCTGTGTTTGAGATTAAACCATTACCTGATACTCTTAAATATGCTTATATTGATGAAAAGAAGATATATCCTGTTATTATGAGTGCTAACCTTTCAGAGAAGGAGGAAGACAAATTATTGAAAACTCTGAAGAAGCACCGTGCTGCTATTGGATATACTCTTGATGATCTTAAAGGCATTAGTCCCACTCTATGTCAATACAAAATAAATTTGGAGAAAGACGCCAAACGAGTTATTGATCACCAACGACGGCTGAATCCTAAGATGAAAGAAGTGGTAAGAAAGGAAATATTAAAGCTCCTTGAGGTGGGTATAATTTGTCCCGTTGCTGATAGTCAGTGGGTAAGTCCTGTCCATTGTGTCCCTAAGAAGGGAGGTATTACTTTTGTTCCTAATGGTAAAGAGGAATTGGTCCTGCAGAGAATTATTACAGGTTATAGGATGGTAATTGAATTCGCAAATTAAATAAAGCTACTAAAAAAGATCATTACCCTTTTCCTCTCATTGATCAAATGCTAGAAAGATTATCCAAACATACACATTGTTTCTTTCTAGATGGTTACTCTGGCTTCTCTCAAATACCTGTGTTAGCTGATGATCAAGCAAAGACCACTTTTACTTGCCCTTTCAGTACTTTTGCTTATAGACGTATGCCTTTTGGTTTACGTAATGCACCTGCTACCTTTCAAAGATGCATGATGGCTATATTCTCTGACTTTTGTGAAAAGATTTGTGAGGATTTCATGGACGATTTCTTCGTTTATGGATCCTCTTTTGATGATTGCTTGAGCAACCTTGATCGAGTTTTGCAGAGATGTGAAGAAACTAACCTTGTCTTGAATTGGGAGAAGTGTCACTTTATGGTTAATGAAGGTATTGTCTTGGGGCATAAAGTTTATGAAAGAGGTATTGAAGTTGACAAAGCTAAGGTTGATGCTATTGAAAAGATGTCGTGTCCTTGGGACATCAGAGGTATAAGAAGTTTCCTTGGTCATGCCGGTTTTTATAGGGGGTTCATTAAGGACTTCTCAAAAATTTCTCGGGCTCTTACTAATCTATTACAAAAAGATATTCCTTTTGTCTTTGATGATGATTGTGTAAAAGCATTTGAAGTACTTAAGAAAGCTTTGATTTCTGCACCTATTGTTCAGCCACCTGATTGGAATTCACCTTTTGAAATTATGTGTGATTCTAGTGATTATGTTGTAGGTGCTATTCTAGGGCAAAGATTTGATAAGAAATTAAATGTTATTCAATATGCTAGTAAAACTCTAGATAGTTCCCAGAGAAATTATGCTACTACAGAAAAGGAAATTTTAGCAGTTGTATTTGCTTCTGATAAGTTCAGACCTTATATTGTTGATTCTAAAGTAACTATTCACACTGATCATGTTGCTATTAAATATCTTATGGAAAAGAAAGATGCTAAACCTAGACTTATTAGATGGGTTCTCCTGCTACAAGAATTGGATTTGTATATCATTGATAGAAAGGGAGCTGAGAACCACGTTGCAGACAACTTGTCTAGGTTAGAGAATGTTCTTGATGACCCACTACCTATTGATGATAGCTTTCATGATGAACAATTAGCTGTCATAAATGCTTCTCGCACTACTCCATGGTATGCTGATTATGCTAATTACATTTTTGCTAAATTTAAACTACCTAGTTTCACATACCAGCAAAAGAAAATGTTTTTCTATGATTTAAGACATTACTTCTGGGATGACCCACATCTTTATAAAGAAGGAGTAGATGTTATTATTAGACATTGTGTACCTGAGCATGAACAGGAACAGATCCTACGCAAGTGTCCCTCTGAGGCTTATGGAGGGCACCACGCTAGAGATAGAACTGCGCATAATGTATTGCAATCCGGTTTTTGTTGGCCTACTCTCTTCAAGGATGCCCGTAAGTCTGTCTTATCTTGTGATGAATGTCAAAGAATCAGTAATATTAGTAGACGTCAAGAAATGCCTATGAATTATTCCCTTGTTATTGAACCATTTGATGTTTGGGGCTTTGATTATATGGGACCTTTTCCTTCCTCTAATGGGTATACACATACTTTAGTTGCTGTTGATTACGTTACTAAGTGGGTAGAAGCTATTCCAACTAGTAGTGCTGATCATAACACCTCTATTAAGATGCTTAAAGAAGTTAATTTTCCGAGGTTTGGAGTCCCTAGATATTTAATGACTGATGGTGGTTCACATTTTATTCATGGTGCCTTTCGTAAAATTCTTGCTAAGTATGATGTTAATCATAGAATTCCATCTCCTTATCACCCGCAGTCTAGTGGTCAAGTAGAATTGAGTAACAGAGAGCTCAAATTAATTTTGCAAAAGACTGTTAATAGATCTAGAAAGAATTGGTCCAAGAAACTTGATGATGCATTATGGGCTTATAGAACTACATATAAAAATCCTATGGGTATGTCTCCGTATAAAATGGTCTATGGTAAAGCATGTCACTTACCTCTCGAATTAGAACATAAGGCATATTGGGCTATTAAAGAGCTCAACTATGACTTCAAACTTGCCGGTGAGAAGAGACTTTGTGACATTAGCTCACTTGATGTATGGAGAACCCAGGCTTATGAAAATGCCAAGCTGTTTAAAGAAAAAGTTAAAAGATGGCATGATAAAAGGGTACAAAAGCATGAGTTTAATGTAGGTGATTATGTATTGCTATACAACTTCGTTTAAGATTTTTTGCAGGCAAACTTCTCTCTAAATGGGAAGGTCCTTACGTTATCGAGGAGGTCTATCGTTCCGGTGCCATAAAAATCAACAACTTCGAAGGCACAAATACGAGGGCGGTTAACGACCAAAGAATCAAACATTATATCTCAGGTAATCCTATAAATGTTGAAACTAATATTATTGAAACCGTAACCCCGGAGGAATACATAAGGGACACTTTCGGAATGTTTCAGACTCCGAAAAGGAATAGGTACGTGGTACGTAAGTAAACCGACTCCAAAACATTTCTAATGGCAATATTTCTCCGTTTTGGAATATATAAAAAATAGGAAAATAAGAAGCAGACCGGAAGGGACACGAGAGTGGAGGGTGCGCCCTACCCCCCTGGCGCGCCGCCTGCCTCGTGGGCACCTCGTGTGCTCTCTGGACTCCGTTTTCCTGCACGATACTTCTTTTGGTCGGCAAAAATTCATTATATAATATCCCGAAGGTTTTGACCACTGTATCACGCAAATATCTCCTGTCTTTGTTTCGAGCTATTTCTCTGACAGATCTAGATCGCCATGGAGCCTTCAAGTGCCCCCAAGGACAAGTTCTTCGAGAAGGTCATCAACCCCTACCTTGCGGAAGTGCTGCAACACCCTCAAACCATTGAGATGCGTGAGGGGTTGTTGCACATCCACGATGTGGAGGGACCGAGGAGGACCAGGAGCGTGGAGACAAGGCTCGAGGCGATGGAGCAACAAGTTTTCAAGTGTCAGGAGATGGTGGAGCGTGGACTCAACTCCAATCACATAATGATCACGGAGTTCACCAACAACCACAAGCTAGACGCCAAGGACATTAGGGAGGCCATCTTCATGCTTCACGAGAAAATCGAGCGCCTCCAAGTCCAGATCTATGACCTGCAAAACCAAACTGTGAGTATGAATATAGATTCAAGAGGATGAGTTTGGCTGCAGATTTGAGGATTCCGGAGACTCTATCGTACTTCTATGATGGTGAGCCTATGCCTTGGAAGATGGATGACAAGCCTACATCATCAACAACTCCTTCATCACCACCTTAGAGGAAGGAGACATAATCACATGGGTATGGGCACTCCCCATGGCAACTTCCAAGCTTGGGGGAGTGCCCCGGTATCGTATCACCATCACACCTTTTATCTTTACTATTTTTCTTAGTTCGATCCTTTTGGTAATATCTTGATCTAGTATAATAAAGTTTTAGTATGATTTAGTTGTGAGTTTTGCTTTATGATCCTTCTATGCAATCGAGTCCATGAGCTATATATAATAAAGATTAGTGTTGAGTCAAGGCTTGATTATTTTGCCATGATCTTTAGGGAATAAAATAAAAGAGAAGGAATAAAAAGAAATAAAGAGAACATATGGATCTTATGGAGAGTAATGAGCTCACATATAAAGAGTATGATGAATAAAAGTTGTTGAGAGTTGACAAACATAGTTTTGATCATCGTTGCAATTAATAGGAAGTAATAAACAAAGAGAGGTCTTCACATATAAATATATTATCTTGGACATCTTTTTATAATTGTGAGCACTCATTAAAGTATGATATGCTAAAGATTTGACGTTGGACAAGGAAGACAATGTAATGGGTTATGTTTTCTTACATTTGAGATAAATTATATTTTCATGGATCATCCAACATGTTGATCTTGCCTTTCCCTCTCATTCTAGCCAAGTTCTTTGCACCAAGTAGAAATACTACTTGTGCTTCCAAATATCCTTAATCACAGTTTTTCCATGAGAGTCCACCATACCTACCTATGGGTTGAGTAAGATCCTCCAAGTAAGTTGTCATTGGTGCATGCAATAAAAATTGCCTTCTAAATATGTATGACTTATTAATGTGGAGAAAATAAGCTTTATACGATCTTGTGATATTGAAGAAATAAAAGCGACGGCTGCATAATAAAGGTCCATATCACAAGTGGCAATATAAAGTGACATTCTTTTGCATTAAGATTTTGTGTATCCAACCATAAAAGTGCATGACAACCTCTGCTTCCCTCTGCGAAGGGCCTATCTTTTACCTATATCTTCTACCTTACATAAGAGTCATGGTGATCTTCACCTTTCCTTTTTACATTTTATCCTTTGGCAAGCACAATGTGTTGGAAAGATGCAGATACATATAGCTAATTGGATGTGAGTCTGCATGAGCTATTATTGTTGACATTACCCTTGAGGTAAAACGTTGGGAGGCAAAACTATAAGCCCCTATCTTTCTCCGTGTTCGGTTAAAACTCCATACCCATAAATATTGCTTGAGTGTTAGCAATTGTGAAAGACTAAATGATAGTTGAGTATGTGGACTTGCTGAAAAGCCCTTATATTGACTGTTTCCTATGTTATGATAAATTGCAATTGCCTCAATGACTAAGATTAGAGTTTGTTAGTTTTTAATGAAGTTTATGATTCATACTTGAAATTGTGATTAAATTGTTACTTTAGCATAAGAGATCATATGACTATATATATATATGTTGTTGTTCTATGAATGATCATGATGCCCTCATGTCTGTATTTTATTTTTATCGACACCTCTATCTCTAAACATGTGGACATATTTTTCGATTTCGGCTTTCGCTTGAGGACAAACGAGATCTAAGCTTTGGGGAGTTGATACGTCCATTTTGCATCACGCTTTGATATCGATATTTATTGCATTATGGGTTGTTATTACACATTATCTCACAATGCTTATGCCTATTCTATCTTATTTTACAAGGTTTACATGAAGAGGGGGAATGCCGGCAGCTAGAATTCTGGGCTGCAAAAGGAGCAAATATTAGAGACCTATTATGCACATCTCCAAAAGTCCTGAAACTCCACGGGAGCACTTTTCATAATATATAAAAATTATTGGCTACAAGAAGTACCAGAGGGGGGCCACCCACCAGCCACGAGGGTGGGGGCACGCCCTGCCCCCCTGGGCGCGCCCCTGCCTCGTGGGCCCCTGGTGGCCCTCCGATGCCCATCTTCTGCTATATGAGGTCTTACGTTCGAGGAAAAATCATAAGCAAGCTTACGGGATGAAACTCCGCCGCCAATAGGCGGAACCTTGGCGGAACCAATCTAGGGCTCCGGCGGAGCTGTTCTGCCGGGGAAACTTCCCTCCCGGAGGGAGAAATCATCGCCATCGTCATCACCAACGATCCCCTCATCGGGAGGGGGTCAATCTCCATCAACATCTTCACCAGCACTATCTCATCTCAAACCCTAGTTCATATCTTGTATCCAATCTTTGTATCCAACCCTCAGATTGGTACCTGTGGATTGCTAGTAGTGTTGATTACTCCTTGTAGTTGATGCTAGTTGGTTTACTTGGTGGAAGATCATATGTTCAGATCCATTATGCATATTAATACCCCTCTGATTATGAACATGAATATGCTTTGT
Organism: Triticum urartu; assembly: GCF_056163025.1. Lineage (NCBI taxonomy): Eukaryota > Viridiplantae > Streptophyta > Magnoliopsida > Poales > Poaceae > Triticum > Triticum urartu. The sequence goes on along the minus strand of NC_141874.1, from coordinate 425,746,218 downwards.
GAGTAGTTACGTTTGTTCCCGAGGACATGGGAGAAGTGTTGCTATTAGTATTCATGTGAATTTGGTATTCGTTCGATATTTTGATGAGATGTATGTTGTCATCCCTCTAGTGGTGTCATGTGAACGTCGACTACATGACACTTCACCATTTTTTGGGCCTAGAGGGAGGCATTGGGAATTAATAAGTAGATGATGGGTTGCTAGAGTGACAGAAGCTTAAACCCTAGTTTATGCATTGCTTCGTAAGGGGCTGATTTGGATCCATATGTTTCATGCTATGGTTAGGTTTACTTAATACTTCTGTTGTAGTTGCGGATGCTGGCAATGGGGTTTAATCGTATGTGGGATACTTGTCCAAGTAAGGACAGTACCCAAGCACTGGTCCACCCACATATCAAATTATCAAAGTACCGAACGCGAATCATATGAATGTGATGAAAACTAGCTTGACGATAATTCCCATGTGTCCTCGGGAGCTCTTTCCTTCATATAAGAGTTTGTCCAGGCTTGTCCTTTTCTACAAAAAGGATTGGGCCATCTTTCTGCACCTTATTTTCTTTTATTACTTGTTGCTCGTTACAATTTATCTTGTCACAAAACTATCTGTTACCGATAATTTCAGTGCTTGTAGAGAATACCTTGCTGAAAACCCATTATCATTTCCTTCTGCTCCTTGTTGGGTTCGACACTCTTACTTATCGAAAAGGCTACGATAGATCCCCTACACTTGTGGGTCATCAAGATGCACCCCCGTCAATGCATAGGACGCTAGTAGCCTTCTGAAACTCCTGCTAACTGGTTTCCTCTTCATCCCATCCATCACTCTCATCATCACAGGCTTTCTTCTCTCGACCTCTGGCGGGTTTTCCTTGGTTTCGGATGGGTTTGTCAGGGTGATTTGCTTCACCGCCTCGGCCCTTATCGCCAGCGACATTCTGACCCTTTTCCTTGTCACACTTCTCATATTCTGCCCTCTGCTTCTTAACGAGCTGCTCAACCTGATAACACTCTTGAAGGTCGTGGCCCTTGGTCCAATGAATCTTGTAGTACGGCCCATCACCCTTCCCAGCCTTCTTGGTAGCCGCAGCCTCCCGGCAGTCAGCGCACACTACAGCTTCCTTGCCGGGGACTTCGTCTTTAGCCTTCTTGCCGGTACAAGGCATACCCGATCCTTCAACAGACATCACTGCCTTATCCTTGCGTTTCTTACTGCGCTTCTTGCTCTTTTTCTGACTGGTGGATTTGTCATCATCCTCTGAATCGATGTTGACGCAATCCTCCTTTCTGGGATAGCTTTCTTCCCTCCTCCATCCAAGCGCACTTATCCACCAAGGTGTAAAGCTCCTTCATAGTCTTAGGCAACCGCACGTTCATATGGATTGAAAGGCAGCTATAACAGTTGTTGGATGGATATTTGGGATGTTCCGATGGACCTTGCTGAATCTCTGCAAATACTTCTGGAGGGTCTCACCTTCTTTCTGTTGGATAAGCTGCAAGTCACTGGGCCTCCCTGGGTGTTGATGGCCACCGGTGAAGGCGCCAATGAACTCATGGCACAGGTCAGCCCCCGGCGAAATGGAGTTCCCCGGCAGGTGCATTAGCCAATACCTCACATTGGACTTGAGAGCCAAAGGGAATAAGTTGGAAAACACCTTCTCATCTCTTCCCCCGGCAGCCTGAACAGCGATGGTGTAGATGCTCAGAAACTCTGTCGGGTTCAACCTCCCATCGTACTTCTCAGGTATCTCTGGCTTGAACGTGCGAACGGACGGCCAACGGACTTGCCGCAGCTCACGAGTAAAGGCAGGGCCCCCAACCTGAAAGGTAGGCACCACAAATATCGGGCACAAGCTCATTGATATCGGGACCATCGCACCCGTTGGTCTGGTGCTGGTCGTTGCTGCGTCGCTCAACATCGATGCACGGGGCTCCTCCCCCCCCCCCTCGACTGTCCTCTGAGGCTCACCATCGGCCTGGACGCATTCAAGGGTCAGAAGAGGTCATTGAGACATCGTTAGGTTCTTGATTCTGCTACGCTTGCACTGGCTTCCATGGCGGGGACTGCACCGTGGGGGTGGCCCCTTCTGTATGACCAGTAACATGAGCCCCCGGCTTCGGTGAAACCAAGCGAACTCTAGATGGTGGCACACCATTCATCCATCTGCTCGGGCGTCGGCGGGAACCTTAGCAGCAGCTGAGCCCGCGCCATGGCCTCCGTAACAGTACTTGGCATGGGTGATGATGACGTGGACCGTACCGTTGGTCGGCTCCTGACGATGCCAGCTGCGACAATACCACGCCCCCATTGTTGCGGGTCGGCCACCTGGATGGCATGGCGGCGTGGCGATGGCGTGTGAGGGCCAGTGGCTTCGTCAGGCACAGCGACTCGGTCGACCCGCCCCGGGGAGGTGTGCGCGCTACGGCCGCTCCCGTGCCAGGGGCGGCCAGAGGGCAGCGATTCGCCCCGGACTGAGCGCCATTGCTGCGACTGTGCCCGTCAGCAAGAGGAAGGGGGATAGACGAAGTAACCCCTTCAACCGTACCTCATGGACCATGGCTGTCAGGGTGTTGTTGATGCTGCTCTCCTCCAGTGTCTCCTGCTCCTGCTCCGGCTGTGGGGGAAGTGGTGACTGTGCCGCTTGCTCCGACCACGTCCCTAGCAGCGTCCGCATCCTTGCGCGCCTCCATATCTCCCACAGCATTGGCAGCCATGGGCGGTAGAGACTTTGAGGTGGATGGATGAGCTGAAGCACCGGACTTCTTCTTGGGCGCCATGGTTAATGGCGTCGTTGAAGATGAAGATGATGTGATGCATACTGTTTCAGGTTCACGCAAGTGATCCCCCTACCTGGAGCGCCAAAGATGTTGTGGGAAACCATGGGCACCTATGGGACTAAGGGTCCCTTGCTGGTTCGGCAGGGGGTTTGTCATGTTGCACAAAGAGCAGAAGAGTGTGGGGTAGCACGGCTGAGATCACATGGGTTATTTTACCCAGGTTCGGGCCACCGTGAGGCGTAAAACCCTACTTCTGCTTTGCTAGATTGATGGTGGAAGAATGATGGTGGATCGTAGTACACATGCCTGGTAGGGTTGCCTAGGGGCGGCAGTGGCTACGCGCGTATGAATGCGTGGGGATTCAACCTTCTAACCCTTTCGACGGTTGTCATGGGCCTCCTTTTATAGGTTAAGAGGTCACCACAATGGCAAAGTAGTCATTATGCACTGATAAGATAGAAAATAGTGCTATCATACCTATTGTATTGTTGCCATCGAGGATAAAAAGATGGGGTTTATATCATATTGCTTGAGTTTATCCCTCTACATCATGTCATCTTGCCTAATGCGTTACTCTGTTCTTATGAACTTAATACTCTAGATGCATGCTGGATAGCAGTCGATGTGTGGAGTAATAGTAGTAGATGCAAAACCGTTTCGGTCTACTTGTCGCGGACGTGATGCCTATATACATGACCATGCCTAGATATTCTCATAACTATGCGTTTTTCTATCAATTGCTCGACAGTAATTTGTTCACCCATCGTAGAATTTGCTATCTTGAGAGAAGCCACTAGTGAAACACTGAAACCTATGGCCCCGGGGTCTATCTTCCATCATATTATTTTTCCTATCTACTTTTGCCGTCTTTTATTTTGCAATATTTATTTTCCAATCTATACAACAAAAATACCAAAAATATTTATCTTATTATCTTTATCAGATCTCACTTTTGCAAGTGGCATTGAAGGGATTGACAACCCCTTTATCGCGTTGGTTGCAAGGTTCTTATTTGTTTGTGCATGTACAAGGGACTTGCGCGTGGTCTCCTACTGGATTGATACCTTGGTTCTCGAAACTAAGGGAAATACTTACGCTACTTTGCTGCATCACCCTTTCCTCTTCAAGGGAAAATCAACGCATGCTCAAGAGTTAGCAAGGGGTGGCACTGTTGTCGGTGGTTCTCCGACGAGGAATCCACGACGACCAACAGAGAGGATGGGAACTGGTCTAGCACATCTAGACGAGCTCGGACATACCCGAAGTGAGGGTGGGGGTGGACGGACAGTGTCGGAATGGTCTTCTCTAGAGATGGCGGGCGGCGGAGCTCGTTGGAGTTGTCAATTCCGGCGTTAATCCGGTGAACCAGCAACACCGTTGTGATCAGGAGAGCAGCAGGAACACGCTGGAGGGAGTGGGTGAAGACGGAGAGAATCGGAGCAATACAACGACCGTGGGGGATCCGCGACCAACTCCGGCAAGGTTTGGCAGCAGGAGGCTCTCCCGGCCTTGCTACACTAGCTAGAGGGTTTATTTGAGTCCAGATGACTATGTTGGGATGATCAGAAAGGCTCGGGAAGTGGTCTATTTATAGGCGGTGAGGTGGTCCAGCTCGGGCTCCGCATGAGATGATCTGCAGAAGAGAAGAGAGGGGGGAGGAGCTCGGGCTTGATGCGTAGCGGTAGAGGACGATGCCAAGAACAGTGGCTGCACATGGCCAAGGCTACAGGGCACGAGGTGGGACAAGTCGCTCATGCGGGCGCACTATACCGACCAGACTTGCCCTGTCCACTCCTGCTGTGCAGGATGCTAGCGTTGGGGAGCTCCAGGGGGTGCTAGGTGGAAGAGGAGGAGCACGGTGAGTGGCAAGGACACACTATGGTGGCCCGAGGAGGGCGAACGGGTGGCTGTAGAGGGGTCCCGGTGAAAGGATCGAGAAGAGGGGTCTAGAGGGGGTGATTAGACCCTCAACAAGTAAAAGTGGTAATTTTTAAGTTCTTCAAGTAAAGGTGGAGTTTTAGCACAAGTTTAAGCATTCACAATACATTTCAAGCAAGCATGCCAAGAGTATATGCACTGAAAAGAGTAAAGCATTCTAATTGCAAGAAAGTAAAGGGATGGGATTGGAGTATGCAAACGCAATGAAGACATGAACATTTTTGGCGTGGTTCCGATAGGTGGTGCTATTGTACGTCCACATTGATGGAGACTTGAACCCACGAAGGGTAACGGTTGTGCGAGTCCACGGAGGGATCCACCCACAAAGGGTCCATGAAGAAGCAACCTTGTCTATCCCACCACGGCCATCGTCCACGAAGGACTTGCCTCACTCGGATAGATCTTCACGAAGTAGGAGATCTCCTTTCCCTTACAAACTTCTCGGTTCAACTCCACAATCTTGACAGAGAATCCCAAGCGACACCTAACCAATATAGGAGAAACCACTCTCCAAAAGGTAATAGATGGTGTGTTCATGATGAACTCCTTGCTCTTGTGCTTCGAATGATAGTCCCCCCAACACTCAACTCTCTCTCACAGATTTGGATATGGTGGAAAGATGATTTGAGTGGAAAGCAACTCGGGGAAGGCTAGAAATCAAGAATCTTGTGGTAGGATTAGAATATATTGATCTCAACACATGAGTAGGTGGTTCTCTCTCAGAAAATGTATGCTGGAAGTGTAGGCACGTTCTGATGGCTCTCTGACATATGGAGAAGGGGTGGATGGGTATATATGTCCTCCACACAAAATCCAACCATTACAAAAATTTGACCCAACTCGGTGAGACCGAATAGAAAAACTCGGTGAGACTGATTTAGTTCAAAATGTGAACATTAGGAATCCCGGTGGGACCGACTAGAACAACTCAGTGGGACTGATGTGCTAGGGCTTAGGGAAAACATCAATTCGGTGGCACCGATTGCATCAACTCGGTGAGACCAAAGTGAAGCAATAAGGCAACAGAGAAAATGTCAAGCCAACTCGGTGAGACTGATTGCATAACTCGGTGAGACCGAAATAAATGCAACAAGCCACAGAGCATTAGCAAGGCCATCTCGGTGAGAACAAGATCCCTATAAGTGTGACCGAACTGTTAGTGCTTCTAGCAGTGGCTATGTCATATTAAATCGGTGGCTCTGGATGTAATGAATCGATGGGGCCGAGTTAGAGTTTGGTATTTTGACATATTTGAGGTATTTGGAGCAATATTACTAAGCATTTGAGCAAGCAAGCCATTAAGCAACACCTCATCCTCTTTTAATAGTATTGGCTTTCCCATGGACTCGATGTGATCATGGATCACTAAAATAGAAATGAAGAGTCCTGAGCTTTTGCCAATATGTGTCCTTACCATTTTGAAAGGGTTCCACATCCTCTTGTCCTTTTCACGCCATTTTTGAACTTGTGTGAAATGTACTAGATAAAAGCATTAGACCAACAAGAGATATGTTGACATTAATTACCAAAATCACCCAGGGAGCACTTGTGCTTTCAAGCCCCCTTTTTTGGTAATTGATGACAACATACATCAAAGCTTTAGGTGAAAGGTATGAAGATTAACAAGTAAAGCTTTGGAAATACATGTAACATGCATAAGATCCCCCTACATGTATGCAATCATGTGAAGATAGGATATGCTAACATGTGAATGCATAATCATGACAGAGCAAGCAGAGAGTTACATGTATCATGGCTATATGAAGTTATGATTTAGTAATGTACCTCCATGTTTATGAATCCCTCTTGGAAACAATATGTACAACAGTAAGAGATCATCATGCACATGAGTGTGATGCATATACTTACCTTATGGTCTTAAGCTGACTTCGGAAAGAGTGGACTTGAGAAAATAGGGCTAGATAACTTCAAGAACACTCCCAATAAAGCATTTCAGGGAATCACAAGAATACCAAGACTGGGATTACATGTAATCGGTGAGTACTGAGTACTTCATTTAGATATAGACATGTCCCCAAAGAGTAAAGATGTGCAATGAATTCCAAAGATTTTTATCCCCTTTGGTATATACTCTTTCTCCCCCTGAATCTAATATTGGATAATGGCAGAAGTTAGGGTGAGATAAAATTAGAGCAATATAGGGCAATATTAACCAAAATCAGAGAAACAAGACAAGAATTTTAGCTATAGCTAAGATCAGATATATTGACATGTCTTTCCCCTCTTAAGGACATGGCACTTATCTCCTCGTTGTTAACAAGCATTTGTAGAAGATCTTAGATGCGCTCATATGATAAGCTTTGATGTGCTCTTTCTCCCCCTTTGACATCAATTTCCAAGAAGGGCACTTATGGATCATGAGTCAAGTAGGTGTGGTCCTTGAGAGACACTACAAAGTAGTAGATATTCCATGATGCTTAGAGAGCGAAGAATCATTCAGTGGAGCTGAAGAAAATAGGCAGTAAGAAATGGCAAAACATTTTCTCAGAGTTGAAATCGGTGACACCGATTAGTTTTCCGTTGGTGATGCCGAGATGAGAGAGTCATAGAGGGTACTTATCGGTGTGACCGAGTTAGTCCATGTTGTTTGTATCAATGAACTATTCACAAGGTGACCTTGTATTTCAGTCGAGCCGATAGGTTTGGATCAGAGGGACTGAGTTCAACAAAGAGTAAAGATCTTGCCAACTCAGCTCACTTGGCAAATGAAGTCTCACAAGGATTTGCAAAAAATTTACTGAAATATTTGCAAGGAATGAAACTCAGAATATATAGGGAAAAACAGAGATAAGAAAAGAGATCTAGATGAAGTTTTTTGTGTTAGAGGGAGATATAAAGACTAGAAAATCATTTGAAATGAAAAATAAGTCAACTGAGCAAATGAGCACTAGAGAACTTCATCTAGAGAGGGTCGGCGACAAAGTGACCTATCTAAGAGTATATTGACTGAGGAGTCAAGTGATTGCACTTGATCGTAGGTCATACTCATCTTATAAGCTCAAATTGGGGTTACCCTTTTTCATTAAGCATTTTGATGTATTCACACCTTGTTGAGTTGCTTTAGCTCATGTCTTGGAGAAAAGCTTCTCTAAGGTGGAATGACATACCTTGGGGTTGTGGTGTTGATCTTGATCACGTAGTCGAAGTTGTGTTGGGTGCTCAAGGTTGATGTTGTCCATCAAGAGTTGGGAGCACCGCTAGTAGTTTGAGTTCATATTCCTACATAGGTTAGTCTTTGCAAGGAAGAGCACTTGTGTCTCCAAATTGATAATCATGAAAATTTGATACCAATTGAAACTTGATATATGGAAATTGTCAAAGGATATGTTGAGTGAGTTCATGTTTCCTTGTGGTCAACAACCATATCGTAGGAACTTGGGTGATGTAGAGGTTGCTCAAAATGTGAGTGACTTGCAATCCCATAGATTTGGGTTCATCCAAGTACCTACAAGGGTTAGATAACATGCAAGGGTACAAGTATGGATCCAAGACATATGATCATCATCATAAGAGAAATATCAAGGATTAGTCATAAAAGGCTCAGCCCTTGCATGTATCCAAATGGAGTTCCTACTCCAAGTTTGAGGCATCAATGATATTCAATTCACCTCTCAAACGACAAAATACTTTCTTATCAAGTGGTTTAGTGAATATATCCACCAATTGCTTACTGGTACGAACATGTTTAAGATTGATATCTCCTTTAGCAACATGATCTCAGATGAAATGATGATGAACTTCAATATGCTTAGTTCGAGAATGTTGCACGGGATTGTGAGCAATCTTAATTGCACTTTCATTATCAGAAAGCAATGGAACATGTTTCACATGTATCCCATAATCCTTAAGGCTTTGGGTCATCCAAAGTAATTGAGCACAACATGATCCGGTGGCAATGCATTCCGCTTTGGCAGTGGATAAGGATACTGAGTTTTACAAGTTGGAGGACCAAGATACAAAGGATCTACCAAGAAAAATGACAAGTACCCGAAGTGGACTTTCTATCAACCTTTTCATCGGCATAGTCCAAATCGGAGTAGTCAACAAGATCAAAAGATGCCCTCTTAGGATACCAAATGCCAAAGTTTGGTGTATGAATTAATTATCTAACTATCCTTTTGTCGTGGGAAACCATGACCACCTATGGGAACAAGGGTCCCTTGCTACATCTTCGAAGCGTACCCAAGGAAGTGCTTGATAGTCGGGACCCATCTGGTCGAAGCGTACGTAGCGTTGTCATTCTGGTCGCGAATATGTACGTACATACTGGTCGAATGGCCTGTCTACAGGCTACAGCGATGAACCGTGGCTGTGTAAGGAAGGTCACATGTCGTAGTAGAGGCGCGCACGTGTCGTAGTAGAGGCGCACACGTAGCATGTACACGTACGTACAGCCAGGGTGCAAGAAAATAAATACGCCCACGTACGTACAGACGGGCGGGGTCTCGAACACCTACTCGCGCATACGTACGGCCAGGGCTCGTGTACATGGCTGGGTCGGAACGGAGAAACTACGTACGTCGTCGTGTTCATGGGGAGGCAACGGAATGCGTCGTGTTCATCGGGAGGCAACGGAATACATCATGTTCATCGGGAGCCAACGGGCTTGGACGGAACAACCGATCGAAATGAGGCCTGGCGTACCGCAGAACAGAGGAAACGGCCTTGTGTTCGACCGACCATGGTCGAAACGGGATCATGTTCATCAGGAGGGGTCTAGCGACTGCAAAACGGAGGAAACAGACTTCTCTTGGACCTCCTATGGTCGAAACGGGGTCCTGTTGATGGGGAGGGGCATGGCCTACCGCAAAACAGAGGAAACAGACTTGTGTTGGAGCGCTACGGTCGAAATGGTGGTCCTGTTCATCGAGAGGGGTGTGGTGTATCGCAAAACGGAAATCCACGGGATACTGTTGACCTCCACCGTCGACCTCCTCCAGACTCCACGGGCTACTGTTCATCCACCGTCGACCTCCTCCAGCCTCCACCTGCGACTGTTCATCCACGGGCTCATGTTCATCCAGCGTCCACCGCTCCTCCACCGGCTACTGTTCAACCAACCCTCTCCATGGGGTCCTGTTCAACCAGCTATCCACGGGGTCCTGTTCATTCAGCCCTCCACAGGGTCATGTTCATCCAGCCCTCCAAGGGGTCCTGTTCATCCACCCCCAACCGGCTCGATGGGGTCCTGTTCATCCAGCGGCAACAACCTCTACTACCACGGGCTCCTGTTCATCCAACCCCCATCGAGAACTATTCATCCACCCCCCAACAACACTCATTGTTCATCCAGAGGCAGCATCAACCGGCTTCAGTTACCAGCAGTGTGGTGAGGGAATCTCTCAGTCGGGTTCAGTTAACAGCTATCGATCAATCGCTCGGGTTCAGTAACGCGTAGCCTGTAGTGCAATCTCTTGGGGTCAGTAGGCGAACTCCTTGCTCGGGTTCAGTAAGAGCCCAATGCCTCACACCCACGCGCATACGTGTACGAGAGAAACGTGCATCGCTCGGCCCCCGACCACCCACCGTAACCGGGAACTCCCCGATATTTTTCTCGCCCTCGCTTCTACAACGGTTTTTTCTACCATCGACGGCCCAAAGAATGTCATGCAGCTGCGTCTCCGGCCCGCCCAGGATGAAAATCCCATTCTTTGTCATGATTTTTTCATAGGAGTAGGAGCCCACCACATCTATGATGATACTGGGTTTTGTCACAATTATCGTCATAGAAGTGTCATAAGCATGATAGAAAAAATCGCTCGGCCCAAAATGTCATGGATGTGTCTTTTTTTTGTAGTGCATCAAACAACTTCAAATTCATAATATTCAATCCAACACAAATATCTACAAAGAGTGCCCCAAGATTTCTAGCAGAGAAACAAGGACAAAAATGTGCATCAATCCCTATGCATAGATTACGCCAATGTCACCTCGAGAATCTGCGAGTTGAGTGCCAAAACATACATCAAGTGAATCAATAGGACACCCCATTGTCACCACGTGTTTCCCATGCAAGACATACATCAAGTGTTCTTAAATCCATAATAGTATTCAATCTGATAATAGTGAAACCGCAAAGCTAAAACTCAATTCATCACAAGAAGGTAGAGGGGGAGAAACACCATATGACTCACCTATGGTAACAAAGCTCATGGTACATCAAGATCGTGCCATATCAAGAACACGAGAGCGAGAGAGAGAGAGAGAGAGATCAAACACATAGCTATTGGTACATACCCTCAGCCCCGAGGGTGAACTACTCCCTCCTCGTCATGGAGACCGCGGGGATGATGAAGATGGCCACCGGTGATGGTTTCCCCCTCCGGCAGGGTGCCAGAACAGGCTCCTGACTGGTTTTTCATGTCTACAGAAGCTTGCAAAGGCGGAACTCCTGATCTAGGTTTCTTTCTAGGGGTTTCATGATTTATAGGAATTTTTGGCGTCGGTTTCACGTCGGGGGGGGGGGGGTCCACGAGGCAGCGGCAAGACAGGGGCCAAACTCCGATGCTCCGTGGGCTTTTTCTGGTCCATCAAAAATCACCGTAAATTTTGAGCTCGTTTGGACTCCGTTTGATATTCCTTTTCTGTAGAACTCAAAAACAAGGAAAAAACAGAAACTGGCACTGGGCTCTGGGTTAATAAGTTAGTCCAAAAATAATATAAAATAGCATATTAATGCATATAAAACATCCAATTCGCAAAGTGGGATTGCCATGCAACGAATGCACTAGAGCTATAAGTGTATGAAAGCTCAAAAAGAAACTAATTAAGTGGGTGTGCATCCAATTCGCTTGCTCATGAAGACCTAGGGCAATTTGAGGAAGCTCATCATTGGAATATACAAGCAAAGTTCTATAATGAAAAATTCCCACTAGTATATGAAAGTGACAACATAGGAGATTCTCTATCATGAAGATCATGGTGCTACTTTGAAGCACAAGTGTGGTAAAAGATAGTAATAGTGTCCCTTATCTCTTTTTCTCTTATTTTTTATTTGGGGCTCTTTGGCCTCTTTTTTCTTTTTTTTTCTTTTTCTCTCTCTTTTTTTATTTCTCGTCCGGAGTCTCATCCCGACTGTGGGGGAATCATAGTCTGCATCATCCTTTCCTCACATGGGACAATGCTCTAATAATGATGATCATCACACTTTTATGTACTTTACAACTCAAGAATTACAACTCGATACTAGAACAAAATATGACTCTATATGAATGCCTCCAGCAGTGTATCGGGATGTGCAATGATCAAGAGTGACATGTATAAAAATATGAACGTTGGCTTTGCCACAAATACGATGTCAACTACATGATCATGCAAAGCAATATGACAATGATGGTATGTGTCATAATAAATGGAACGGTGGAAGTTGTATGGCAATATATCTCGGAATGGCTATGGAAATGCCATAATAGGTAGGTATGGTGGTTGTTTTGAGGAAGGGTAAATAGTGGTTTTAATGCACCGTCAAAAGTTGCACGGTACTAGAGAGGCTAGCAATGGTGGAAGGGTGAGAGTGCATATAATCCATGGACTCAACATTACTCATCAAGAACTCACATACTTATTGCAAAAAAATTATCTATCGAAACAAAGTACTACACGCATGCTCCTAGGGGAGAGGTTGGTAGGAGTTAACCTTCGCGTGCTCTCGACCTCCACACTAAGGATGACAATCAAAAAATAAATCATGCTCCGACTTCATCACATAACGGTTCACCATTCATGCATGCTACGGGAATCACAAATTTAACACAAGTATTTCTATCAACCCACAATTACTCACTAGCATGACTCTAATATTACCATCTTTATATCTCAAAACAATCATAAGGAATCAAACTTCTCATAGCATTCAATGCACTTTATATGAAATTTTTATTATATCCTTCTTGGATGCCCATCATATTAGGACTAAATTCGTAACCAAAGCAAATTACCATGCTGTTTAGAAAGACTCTCAAAATAATATAAGTGAAGCATGAGAATTCAATAATTTCTTCAAAATAAAACCACCGTCATGCTTCAAAAAGATATAAGTGAAGCACTAGAGCAACTAAAAAACTACTCCAAAAAGATACGAGTGAGGATCAATGCGTAGTCAAATAGATAAGTAGCTACATGAAGACTCTATCTCATTCAAGAATTTCAGATCTTAATATTTTATTCAAACAGAAAGCAAAACAAAATAAGATGAAAATTTCTAGAATAGCACATATCATGTGAAGAAGCAAAAATTTAGGTTCAACCAAACTGATCGATCATTGGTGAAGAAGAAAGGTGGGATGCCAACCGGGGCATCCCCAGGCTTAGCTTCTTGGGACTTCTTGAAATATTAATTAGGGATGCCTTTGGCATCCCCAAGCTTGAGCTCTTGTGTAACGCCCCGAGCCTGATGCGCCAGGTGTCTTCCCATTATTCGCCGTCTTTGCCATGTAATTTGCTTGCGTGTTTCACTTTGCCATGTCATCATGTGCATATCATTTGCATTCATGTTCGTCTCTTGCATCCGGTCATTTTCTCCGTTCTCTATTTCGACATCCGACACTCTCACATGCACCCGTTGCACCTTCCAGTTCTAGTTTCGTGAGCGGGAGAAAAACGTTCTCGGAATGGGCCGAGATTTGTCGAGTGGTCTTGGTATATCACCGGTAGACCGCCTGTCAAATTTCGTTCTATTTGGAGGTTGTTTGATGCCCCAATGGTTAACCGCGTTAACCAAAACCCCTCCTTCTCTTTGCAGCCCAGCACCCCTTCAAAACATCCCACTAGCCCATCTGAACCCCTCCATGCTCTTCGTCGTTGGATCACGATCATGTGGGCGAAAACCGCACATCATTTGGCCTCTCCTAGCTCCCTCTACCTATAAATAGGTCCTCCCCATCCAAAATCACAGTCCAAACCCTAGTCCCTCTCTTCTTCCGCCGCTGGACATGTGTGCCCGGTGCCGAACATGTCCAGCCGCCACTCCTCGCCCACTCCCGCTGTCGGTGTCAAAACCGGCGGATCTCGGGTAGGGGGTCCCGAACTGTGCGGTTAGGCCGGATGGTAATAGGAGGCAAGGAACACGATGTTTTACCCAGGTTCGGGCCCTCTTGATGGAGGTAAAACCCTACGTCCTGCTTGATTAATATTGATGATATGGGTAGTACAAGAGTAGATCTACCACGAGATCAAGGAGGCTAAACCCTAGAAGCTAGCCTATGGTATGATTGTTGTATGATGAAGTTGTCCTACGGACTAAAACCTTCCAGTTTATATAGACACCGGAGAGGGTTAGGGTTACACAAAGTCGGTTACAATGGTAGGAGATCTTGAATATCCGCATCGCCAAGCTTGCCTTCCACGCCAAGGAAAGTCCCATCCGGACACAGGATGAAGTCTGCAATCTTGTATCTTCATAGTCCTGGAGTCCGGTTGAAGGTATAGTCCGGCTACCCGAACACCCCCTAATCCAGGACTCCCTAAGTAGCCCCTGAACCAGGCTACAATGACGACGAGTCCGGCGCGTAGATTGTCTTCGGCATTGCAAGGCGGGTTCCTCCTCCAAATTCTTCATAAAAGTTTGTAAACACCAAGAGTAGTGTCCGGCTCTGCAAAATAAGTTTCCACGTATTGCCATAGAGAGAATAATATTAACACAAATCGAATCTACTGACGTATTCCGCAGCATGACATCACACTACGGCCAAGCCTTTATTCGAATCGTTTTCACTTTTCCACCTCAGCGTCTTTTGCGAGGCGGTTTCATTGGCATGTCTTGTCAAAGCAGAGATCGTGTCGTCCATTTACAGGATTCTCATCAATACGGATGTGGGTAACCCAACCGCGCCATTTATCACGGTGCTTGAGAGGAAAGCGAGTTTTACTAGGCTGGTGGGGACGCATAGTCGCATCCGCCCATATAAGGGGATAAGGATCCACCTTTTTACCTACGCCTTCTTCCTCCTTTGCCTATCCATCTTCTGCGCACCCAAGCTCCAGCGCCCAAGCCCGCACTTCCTACCTCAACCTTCTCCAACAATGTCCGGAGCGGGAGGCAAGTGGATGGTCTCCTCCGTCACGGAGGGCCATGTCAAAAGGCTAAGGAAGGCCGGATACTTGTCCAAAGACATCGCGCACTGGCTTCCTGAGGAGGGGCAGCTTCTCCCCACCCCAAGGCCCCATGAGAGGGTAGTATTTCTTCCCCACTTCCTCCGCGGACTGGGTTTTCCTCTCCACCCATTCGTCCGTGGGCTCATGTTCTACTATGGCCTAGATTTCCATGATCTGGCCCCGAACTTCATCCTCAACATCTCGGCGTTTATCGTCGTGTGCGAGGCTTTCCTCTGCATCCGTCCCCATTTTGGCCTCTAGCTCAAGACCTTCAACGTCAAGCCAAAGGTGGTGTGCGGCAACCAGGCGGAGTGCGGAGGTGCCATGGCGGGCAAAATAGCCAACGTCCTATGGCTCGAGGGCTCCTTTGTGGAGACCTTGAAGGGGTGGCAGTCAGGGTGGTTTTACATCACCGAGCCACACGATCCGAAGTGGATCGCAGCCCCTGAATTCCGATCCGGCCCCCCTACGCGGCTCACGTCCTGGAAGGAGACGGGCTTGTCATGGGGCGACGAAGAAGAGGTGACCGGACTGCAAAAATGCATCCAGTCCCTGGTGAACAAGCAGCTCAAGCTTGTCAATGTAGTCCAGATCATGCTCGTCCGCCGGATCCTTCCGTGTCAAGAACGGGACTTCAATTTGTGGGAGTTCAACCCGGCGCAGCACCGAACTCTGAACAGGCTCTTCGACACGACGTACGAAGATGTCTGGAGGGGGCTAACCAAAGGCGCCGAGGCTCCCACATCCGCCTCTGAAGACCGCGGATTCAGCTCGTAGCGTCCTGCTGGCGAGGTAAAATATTTTCATCTTTTACATGATGTTAAGTTTTCTTCATAGTTTGACTCTATGCAGGATCTAAACTCCCTCACCTTTGACAGGATTGGCGGGCGAAGTCCAGACTGATTAACTGTCCGGCTCCCTTGCCCGAAGACCTAGCCCCTGCTCTCTTAGTGAAGCTGCTGGTTCCGGCACCTTATGTGGTGCCGGAGAAGAAGGCCAAGAAGAAGAAGGCCACGGGGACTCGAAAGAGTTCCCGGCATATGGTGGTGTCGGACTCGTCGTCCGACGAGTCCGAGACGCACTCCTCCCGTGAAGACAAGGAGGAGGAAGAAGAGACCTCTCCCCCTCCAGCGGGGGGAGGAAAGAAGAGGAAGGTCGCCCCTGCAGGGGAGGCCGAAGGGTCCAAGAAGAGGAAAACCCCTCCGCCGGACTACGCCCCCAACGCCGACGAGGACGAAGAGGAGTGGCCGGACAGGGCCAAGCATCCGGCGAAATCGTAAGTGTTCGGATACCAGAGTAACTCATGATATTCCTTTTTGTTGCACAGCTTTCCCTAATGTCGAATGTAATCATGCAGCCCGCCCAAGGACGGGCTCGACGAGTCGTCGAGCGGCTCCCTGGATTCATCGGACGTGAATTCAGTTCCGCCCGCTGCCTCCCCCTGTGCTAAGGATGACGCCGAAGTGGCGTCGCGACAAGCTCCGGGGCAGGAGGAGGTGGTCCCGGAGGAGCCACGAGGCGACCTCCCGGACTCTATGAGTAGAGGGGACAAGACCCCCCAGGGCTCCCAGTCCGGCTTTAAGCCGGACACCGCGCCGGAATCATCAACGGTTCCGGACCGCGGCAGGCGAACTCCTGCCAAGAGGAGAAAGCCTATTGAGCCGGCATCCTCCGTCCAACCGGAGGCGCCAGACAATCTGCTGGAGGTGCTTGAGGGCGCCTCCATCGACGAGGAGCACCGTACCATCATGAGTACGGTTGTCCAGAAGGTTCGGTCCACCAAAAGCGGACTGACTGAAGCTTGTGCTAGCCTTCTAACAGGCTTCGAGGTAAGTAAAAAATATGTAAAAATATTACCGCATAGACAGTAGCCCCTGATGCTCTGTTTGGCGTTCAGAAAGAAAAGCCGAATAGAGGATCTATTAAATATCGCAGGAGTCTAACTAAAAAGGAGTCAATATACGTATGCAGGCTTCGCTGCTGGCCACCGCCGCAGTGACTGCGGAGGTGGGTGCCCTGAAGCAGGGCCTCAAGCGGACCGAGCAAGAGCTCGGCCTTGCCAAACGGCAGCTCGAGGAGAAAGAAGGTAAGAGATACCTTATAGAAAAAATGCCTATAAGAAGACGCAATTACAAAACATGACAGGAGTACACTGCTTATTGTAGGGGCCACAACTGAGGTGGCGACCCTCAAGCAGGCGCTGTCCGAGGCCGAGAAGAAAGCGGCCACGGAGCGCACCGAGCGGGAGAAATTTGAGGCGCAGGTCGGCGAGTTGCAGCAAGAGCTTCAGGCTCTCATGGAAAAACATGAGAGTTTGGAGCTCGACTCGAAGACGCGAGCGTCCGAGCTTGCTGCGGCCCTTAAAACTGCCAAATCTGCCAAGGCCGAAGCCCAGAAGGCCCTCCAGGAATTGGATGCGGTGAAAAAGATAGCGGCGGGTAAGGCATTCTCTATGCAAAGCAGACATATAAAAGTAAACTACTTGTTACTTACCCAAATCCGGAGCTCTCCAGGGGCATTCGCAGATCTTCCCCGCAGTGTATCCGATGCCGCCGCATTCTACTGAGCCGAGGAAGGCAGCTCGACGAATAAGGTGTTCTGGTCTCAGTACGCTGAGGCCGGACACCCTGTGCCCTTGAGCGACCAGCTGAAGCAGCTAGTCGAGCTCCACAAGGCTGCCGAACAGGCCCTGAAGGGCTTCATAGTTCGGCTGTGGCCTGGAGAGGCTCTGCCTGGGAGCTACTTCGGACTGGTGTGGCGGCTGGTGGAGGCTTATCCTAGGCTCGAGGTCATCAAGCGCTCCGTCTGCATCGAAGGTGCCCGTAGGGCCCTTGCCCGTGCAAAGGTGCAATGGGGTAAGCTGGACGGTGAGAAGCTTGTGAGGGACGGGCCGCCGCCGGGGAAGGAGCATCGCAAGCCCGAGAACTATTACAAGGATGTTCTGGCTGGTGCCCGCCTTATGGCGGATGAATGTACCAAGGATGTAATTTTTGAATGAAGTCGCTCGTGTTATCCTGTGCGCTGAAAACTTGTTCATATGCGCTAAGCAATGCTTGTTGAATTTAAAATATTACTTTCTATGCGGCCGTTTATCAAAAAATTGAGAGATGGCCAGTCGTCGGCTTCTGCCCCCATGCCACTAGTGCTGGGGTGTTCGGGATAAACCTGATCGCTCTTTTTCCCATAATTGGGTCCGTCGAGGGAGGCGATCAGCACAACGAACAAGGCAATCGGACTATAATGCTTGAACACTCTCACTTAGCCATAGAACTCTATAATTTTAAATTTTGGCGAAGCCCCTAGTATTCGGAAGACCGAGTTCGGGGCGCTATCCACGCCTTGGCCGGACAAAGCCGGTTCCTCGCTCGAAGCGGCATAAGTCTTTAAGGACTCAAAAAACCTCTCGAACAGCGACCGGTCTCTCGCTTCATCATGACAGTCGGTTTTAGCTTTCTCTACTGAGGTGCTCAGCCCAGCTCAACTGGGGCACAATCACAGTAGTTCTCCTAGTTCTACCTTAGCTGATATAGCGGAACGTAGGGCACCAAAACATAGGAGCCGGGCAAACCCAACCATTGACCCAAATCATGATTCGGAGCCGATGCATATAGTGCTATAAGTTCGGGGTACCGCACTTGTGAAAGTGTACGGACTTCTCATGCCATATAGATGGGTACTGAAGCCCCTGGCGTATTTTGCCGTACCATAGTGTACGGATGCGACATGTTATTAATAAACATATGTATAAAAAAGGATAATGCAAAAAATCGACAAAAAGCTATGCATTGTTTATAGAAAGGCTGCTATGAAAGCGGAACGATACAAATAGTGCGATAAGCAAAAGAAATTGGACTATTTAACATGTCCTGGCCAGGGGTAGGCCGCGGAATTGTATTAAAAAACAGGTATACTGCTCGCAATAGAGACCACCTGGGAGTTCCATAATGCGGCGTGGCTTGTCTGCTTTCCTGGATCTTGCATCGTTTGCGCGGCAGTTGAACTGCCGAACGGGTCATCCGAAGTATGGAGTCCTGAGAGTAAGAGAAAAAAAGGAATCCGGCAGCCCCTGGTGCGGTTTAAGCCGTTTTTCGGGCGTGCCGTGATAGTGCCCCTTCCCCTGTGCCCATGGTATTTCAAGAGCGTAGTTATGTACGCGAAGCGCTAGTTTCGCTATATCGCGGGGTCTAGGGTTGGGGCCGCATTGCTACGCTAGCTCAGAACGTGCCAGGCGGTCTTGTTGTAGGGTACTCCGGGCGTGCTTGACAGTGTCCAGCTTTTTGAAGGCCGAACTGGAGAACTGCCTAGAGAGGCTGCTTTGTACTTCTGCTGCGAGCGCTGCCGTGTGCTCCTCCGTTCGGATGGAGCGTTTAGTGTTCCCATTGATCGTGATTACTCCTCTAGGGCCTGGCATCTTGAGCTTGAGGTATGCATAGTGCGGTACCACGTTGAATTTTGCGAATGCGGTTCGCCCGAGCAGTATGCGATAGCCACTACGGAACGGGACTATGTCGAAGATTAACTCCTCGCTTCGGAAGTTATCCGGAGATCCGAAGACCACTTCCAGTGTGACTGAGCCTGTACAGTTGGCTTCTACACCTGGTATGATGCCTTTAAAGGTCGTTTTGGTGGGCTTGATCCTTGAGGGATCTATGCCCATTTTTCGCACTGTATCCTGGTAAAGCAGGTTCAGGCTACTGCCGCCGTCCATGAGGACTCTTGTGAGATGAAATCCATCAACGATTGGGTCTAGAACCAGTGCGGCGAAGCCGCTGTGACAGATGCTAGTGGGGTGGTCCCTTCGATCAAAGGTGATCGGGTAGGAGGACCATGGGTTGAACTTTGGGGCGACTGGCTCCATCGCATATACGTCCCGTAACTCACGCTTTCGCTTCCTCTTGGGGATGTGGGTCATGTTCACCGTCCGCACTTGCGGGGGAAATCCCTTCTGTCCACTGTTGTTCGGCGGCCTGGGCTCCTCCTTGTCATCGCTATGCAGCCTCTTGTCTTCGTTTTCGGCTCTTAACTTGCCTGCCTGCTTGAACACCCAACAATCCCTGTTGGTGTGATTAGCTGGCTTTACGGGGGTGCCATGTATCTGGCACAAGCGGTCGAGTATTTGGTCCAAACTGGACGGGCCCTGAGTATTTCTTTTGAATGGCTTTTTCCGTTGACTGGATTTGTAGCCTCGGAATCTGGCATTAACTTCCGTATCCTCGTTGATGTCGCTGTTAACGCGGCGCTTTTGTTTGTTCCGACGCGACCTATCACTTTTGTCCTTGGTATTCGCATTACCATGGTTCTTGGTTAAGTTGTTGCTGCGAGCTAGGCAGCTGTCTTCTCCCGCGCAAAAGCGGGTCATGAGTGTCGTGCGGGCTGCCATAGATTTCGGCTTTTCCTGTCCCAGGTGCCGGGCAAGCCACTCGTCACGGATATTATGCTTAAAGGCCGCTAAGGCCTCTGCATCCGGACAGTCGACTATCTGGTTTTTCTTTGTTAGGAACCATGTCCAGAATTGCCTGGCCGATTCCTCTGCCGCTAAATTATGTGGCTTAGGTCATCGGCGTCCGGTGGTCGCACATAAGTGCCCTGGAAGTTATCAAGGAATGCGGCTTCCAGGTCCTCCCAAGAACCGATTGAGTCTGCTGGCAAGCTGTTAAGCCAATGCCGGGCCAGTCCCTTAAGTTTGAGTGGGAGGTATTTGATGGCGTGTAGATCATCACCGCGGGCCATGTGGATATGAAGGAGATAATCCTCGATCCATACCGCAGGATCTGTTGTGCCATCGTACGATTCGATGTTTACGGGTTTGAAGCCCTCAGGGATTTTATGATCCATTACTTCATCTGTGAAGCATAGTGGGTGTGCGGCGCCTGTGTATTGGGCTATATCACGACGCAGCTCGAAGGAGCTTTGTCTGTTGAGTCCGGCCCAGCCGGATTTGTTGCATCAGGAGTGACGATCACCGTCACGTGCCGTGGGGCGCCTGCGCGATCCGTAGATCGATCTTGTTTGCCTTGCCTTGTCCTCCAGTATGTCGCGCAGGTCGGGTGCATTTTCCTGTGCCTTAGCATGCTTAACGCGGCGTCGGGGCATGGCTTGAGTGGAGGGCCAAGAGGCCTCTCTATCGCGGCCACGAGGTGGCCGGTCGGCCATATCATGCGCTGGTGATGTAGGTGCTTCCTCCTCTAGTCGGGGTAGCAGCCTGCGCTTTGGGTAACTCTTGGAGGGGCGATCGAGTTCATACTCTTTGGCCGCAAGGACTTCAGTCCATCTGTCAGCGAGCAAATCCTGATCAGCTCTAAGCTGTTGCTACGTTTTCTTGAGGATGCTTGCCGTGGCCATAAGCCTGCGTTTAAAACGCTCTTGTTCGGCGAGATCCTCTGGCACGACGAACTCGTCATCGTCGAGGCTTGCCTCGTCTTCGGAGGGAGGCGTATAATTATCGTCCTCAACCTCTTGGTCCGCTGCCCTCTCGTGAGGGCTGGCTTCTCTGTCCTCCTGTGCTGCTTCTCTATCCTCCTGTGCTGAATCTTGCTGGAGGGGGTGTTCTTCGGTGCTATCCGGAGTAGTATTATCTCCCGTGCCGGAATCACCGTTTTTGCTTTGGCGGGATTTAGAGCAGCGCCGCTGACGCCGGCGCTTGGGCTGTTTCTTTGAGTTATCATCCCCCGCTGTTCCATCGCCATCTCCATCCTTTGGAGTGTCCACCATATATATGTCATATGACGAGGTGGCCTTCCAGCGCCCTACAGGTGCTGGTTCTTGTTCGTCTCCTGCATCATCGTCCATGCCGTCGATGTCTTCGGAGTCGAAGTCAAGCATGTTGGTTAAGTCGTCGACAGTGGCTACGAAGTGGGCGGTGGGTGGGTTTTGAATTTCTTCATCGTCCGTATCCCAACCTTGCTGATTGTAGTCCGGCCAGGGCTCTCCTGATAAAGAGAGAGACTTTAGAGAATTCAGGATGTCGCCGAAGGGTGAGTGCTGAAAGATGTCCACGGTGGTGAACTCCATTATCGGCGCCCAATCGGATTCGATCGGCAGGGGCGCGGGGGGCTCAGAGTTCGGAGAGGAATCCGGCTCCTCGGAGTCACGGGCCATGCGGAGTGCAGGGCTGGAGTTCGGCTCGATCGCCTCTGAGATCGCAGCCCCTGAGGCAGCGTCCAACCGCTGATCCTCGATTGGCGCAGTAGGCTCCGAATCTATGGTCGGAACCGATGCGTGTGCGGCCTCCAAAGCACTGTTCGGCGGCAGAGCTATATCATGCCCATCGAGACAGTGCGGCGCGCTTGGCTGTGGCTCGAATCTGTCAAAGATCAAGTCCCCGCGGATGTCAGCCGTGTAGTTTAGGCTTCCAAACCTGACCTGATGGCCAGGGGCGTAGCTTTCGATCTGCTCAAGGTGGCCAAGCGAATTGGCCCGCAGTGCGAAGCCGCCGAAGACGAAGATCTGTCCGAGGAGAAAAGTCTCACCCTGGACTGCATCGTTGTCGATGATCGAAGGAGCCATCGGGCCTAAAAGCGACGACACAGAGGAACTCTCAATGAAAGCACCAATGTCGGTGTCAAAACCGGCGGATCTTGGGTAGGGGGTCCCGAACTGTGTGTCTAGGCCGGATGGTAATAGGAGACAAGGAACACGATGTTTTACCCAGGTTCGGGCCCTCTTGATGGAGGTAAAACCCTACGTCCTGCTTGATTAATATTGATGATATGGGTAGTACAAGAGTAGATCTACCACGAGATCAAGGAGGCTAAACCCTAGAAGCTAGCCTATGGTATGATTGTTGTATGATGAAGTTGTCCTATGGACTAAAACCTTCCGGTTTATATAGACACCGGAGAGGGTTAGGGTTACACAAAGTCGGTTACAACGGTAGGAGATCTTGAATATCCGCATTGCCAAGCTTGCCTTCCACGCCAAGGAAAGTCCCATCCGGACACGGGACAAAGTCTGCAATCTTGTATCTTCATAGTCCTAGAGTCCGGCTGAAGGTATAGTCCGGCTACCCAAACACCCCCTAATCCAGGACTCCCTCACCCGCTCTGCCATGTGTCCCCGTGCCACCACATCACTAAGTTGATGTATATCATGTCTACTACATGTCCATGTCTTTTGCATAATTATTAAGGTTGCTATGCTTGTTGTTATGTGCCTCTAAAGTCAGCATCATAATGTTATTGTTTTGCATTCCCAAATTTCCTCTAAGTCTGAGAATCATCTTATATCATGTTGCATCTTATCTTGTTGATTGCCATCGATCTAGGGCTTATATGGAGATGCTTAGTAATCATGTTTTGCCATGTTTAACCTGTACTTTAATGCCATGCTTTTGCTTGTTATGTTCTTGCACTGTATCATCATTGTTTCATGCCTCCAACATGTCAACATGTTAACTCTGCTCATGCATATGCTATGTTTTTCACTAACTCATAATCTGTGTTGTTAAGTTGCTTTTTGCAATGATCATGTTGGATTAATCCTGATGCCTATGAACCTGAACATTAATGTTATTTGAAGCATGTAACCTTGTAACGCCCCGGATAGAACTTTCCATATTTGTAACTCTAACTCTTGCCTTTTCCGGAGATGCGATATGATTTTCCCTTCGTGGTTGGGTTTTTGTCTTTCGTTTTGCATTTTGTTCATGTCATGCATTTCGTATCATGTCATCACGTGCATCGCATTTGCATACGTGTTCGTGTCATGCATCCGAGCATTTTCCCCGTTGTCCTTTTTGAAATCCGACACTCCCTCATGCACCCGACGCACCCTTCTTGCCTCTTTTCGTGAGCGGGTGCTAAACATTCTCGGAATGGACCGAGTTTTGCCAAGCGGACTTGGTACACCACCGGTAGACCGCCTGTCAAATTTTGTGCCATTTGGAGTCCGTTTGATACCCCAACGGTTAACCGGGTAACCGCAAAATCCTCTTTGTGTTGCAGCCCAACACCTCTCCAAAACAGGCCAATAACCCATCTAAACCATCTTCATGTCCTCTGTTGTCGGATCACGATCGTGTGGGTGAAAACTACACCTCATTTGGACACTCCAAACTCCCTCTACCTATAAATATGTGTCTCCCTCCGAATTTTCGCGGACGAAACCCTAGCATCTTCATCCTCCCGCCGACGGACATGTCCACCCCACCGGCGGACATGTCTGCATCGCCCCCTGAGCGAATCCGGAGCCGCCACTTCTCCTCCACCGCCGTCCCCGCGCTGCCGGCCCGCGGAGCCCATCACGGGCCCGCAGAGGCCCGAACCGCCGCCGCCGAAGCCCGAATCGGCCCCCCTCTCCGCCGCCCGAATCTCCCCTGCGCCGCTGCCTCGCGCCTCCGCCGCCTCGATGTTCGCCGCCGGCCGCCGCCGCCCCTGCGCCGTCGCTCGCCATCAGCCCCGCCCGACCGCGCATGCACGCCGCCACCACAGCGTCTCGTCGGCGCCCCTCTCCGCCGCCACAGCGTCCTTTTTTCCCTGATATTTTTATGCCTCCTTCATTGCACCATATCTCGGTGTCCGTGACTCCGATTCATGCATATGATATGTCGAATTGTTCGTCTCGTTGAGCTCTCCATGATAGAAGAATTTCCATGCATATTAATGTTCATTATGATGCCATTTTCATTGATGCAAGAGTGCTATAAATTTTTTGCTGCTGCTACTTATCAGATTAGGGTGATTTGTCATTTTTTGTCACAATTGATGTGTCCATCATTTGGCCATCTTTACAGGGGTGCTTTCCATGTATTTTTGTGATCAATGTGGTGACTAGCACAAGCATTCAAAGTAGCCTTCGTGATATTGCTGGTTTTAGGGACTTAGGATTTTGCTAAGTCATTTGCCTGCTGTTATTTTTATGCCATGTAAACTTGATGTTAGAATGAGATCCATGCTTGTTTTGAGTTGCTTCAGTAAGGATGTTTTGGACATATGGTTATTCTCTATCCATCTATGCCCCTGTTTGCAATTATGGAGTACCCTATCGTGTCCTGTTCTTGCTCTACTTTTGCTATAAAATGTTCCTGGCAGTTTGTCTACATGTTAATCAATTTTTCCATGGTTGTTGCTAGTGATCCATGCATGCTATGACCTTGCACTTGCCATGGTTAGCTTCTTGAACATGTATTATTTCTGTTAGTATGCTTATCTTTTCATGCAATGCCTTGTGGTGAGTGGTTTGAGCTCGCAAAGATGCCTTCATAATTCAGTTTATGCCATGCTCTGTTTTTCTGCCAAGTCTGAAACTGTTAATAAAACTTGTTATGTTTACATGGGTGCCATCATATCTTCTGTGCCTTTTTGGCTCATTATCAGTAAGGGACTTTTGTTCTATGCATTTAGTAGAATCATTCCATGCCTTTGTTTTCTATGATATGTTCATGTACCATGTTGTTTGCTTGCTCTAAACATTGCTTCCTGATGTTATTTCTGGCATGTTAGTATTTTCACTAAGTCTGTGAAGCTGATATCCTTTGCACTTTTTCCATGCTTGTTTGAACATGTTCTTATGTGATTTAGCCGTACCTCAGCGTTCATGTTTTGTCAAGAATCATGAGTACATCACTGCCATATGCTTTGTTGCTATGTTGGAATGCAGTAGCGTAGTTTCTTGTTGCATTCTAGATGGCATCATGATGTTAATCGCAGAATTGTGCCATTCTTGTTTTGCTTGCCATTTGTTTGCAAACCGTGCATCCGATTCCGGCGATCTTTATATCGATTTCGACCGAAATCATCTCATCATTCCAGCGGCACACTTGGTTTTCCAAGTTGATGCCTTGATCAATCTTTTCCTTCCGGAGCACGCATATGCATTGCATATCACATCTCGCATATCATGCCATGTTTTGCATCATGTTGCTTGTGTAATGCACCATGATTGATTTTTGGTCCGTTTGCTTGTGTTCTTGCTTTGGGTAGAGCTGGGAGACGAGTACGTGATCGAGGAACCTATTGAGTACGCTAACGAGGATCAAGCTTTCGTCAACTCTGAGAACTTTGCAGGCAAGATGACCATACCCTCGAAATCACTTCTATCTTTGCTTGCTAGTTGTTTGCTCTATTAATATGCCGCGCTACCTACCACTTGCTATATCATGCCTCCCATATTGCCATGTCAAGCCTCTAACCCACCTTTCCTAGCAAACCATTGTTTGTCTATGTTACTGCTTTTGCTCAGCCCCTCTTATAGCGTTGCTAGTTGCAGTTGAAGATGAAGTTTGTTCCTTGTTGGAACATGGATATTGTTGGGATATCATTATTATATAGTATTTACTTTAATGCATCTATATACTTGGTAAAGGGTGGAAGGCTCGGCCTTATGCCTGGTGTTTTGTTCCACTCTTGCCGCCCTAGTTTCCGTCATACTGGTGTTATGTTCCTTGATTTTGCGTCCCTTATGCGGTTGGGTGTTATGGGAACCCTTTGATAGTTTGCTTTGAATAAAACTCCTCCAGCATGGACCAACCTTGGTTTTACATTTGCCTAACAACCTATCACCTTCCCTTGGGTTCTGCAGACTCTAGGGTCATCTTTATTTTTAAACCCCCCCCCCCGGCCAGTGCTTCTCTAAGTGTTGGTCCGAACTAAAGCCCCTTGCAGTGCCACCTCGGGAAAACTTGAGGGTTAGTTTTAGTTGTACGGATTGCTCATTCGGTGTTTCCCTGAGAACGAGATATTTGCAGCTCCTATCGGGATTGTCGGCACATCGGGCGACTTTGCTGGTCTTGTTTTACCATTGTCGTAATGTCTTGTAACCGGGATTCCGAGACTGATCGGGTCTTCCCGCGAGAAGGAATATCCTTCGTTGACCGTGAGAGCTTGTGATGGGCTAAGTTGGGACACCCCTGCAGGGTTTTGAACTTTCGAAAGCCATGCCCGTGGTTATGGGCAGATGGGAATTTGTTAATGTCCGGTTGTAGAGAACTTGACACTTAACTTAATTAAAATGAATCAACCGCGTGTGTAGCCATGATGGTCTCTTTTCGGCGGAGTCCCGGAAGAGAACACGGTCTCGTGTTATGATTGAGCGTAAGTAGCTTCAGGATCACTTCTTGGTCACTTTTAGCTTCTCGACTGTGCTTTGCTTCTCTTCTCGCTCTCATTTGCGTAAGGTAGCCACCATATATGCTTAGTGCTTTGCTGCAACTCCACCTCACTACCCTTTTCCTACCCTTAAGCTTAAATAGTCTTGATCTCACGGGTGTGAGATTGCTGAGTCCCCGTGACTCACAGATACTTCTAAACAGATGCAGGTGCCGATGCTACCATGCAGGTGATGCTACCGAGCTCAAGTGGGAGCTCGATGAAAATCTAGATCGTTGTGTTGTGTTTTTTCTGGTTGATCAGTAGTGGAGCGCAGCTGGGACGATCGGGGATCTAGCATTTGGGGTTGTCTTCTTTTATTTTGGTTTCGTAGTCGGACCTTGATTGTAATCTGGATGGTGTATGTTTAACTTGTATTTGTGAGAAGTGGCGATTGTAAGCCAACTCTTTATCCCTTTCTCATTCAGTACATGGGATTGTGTGAAGATTACCCCTCTTGCGACAAACCTACCATGCGGCTATGCCTCTAAGTCGTGCCCCGACACGTGGGAGATATAGCCGCATTGTGGGTGTTACAAACATTTACTTTGAGTGCATGTCAAGTTTGTGTCCATATGATTCTTGTAGCATGTTGTTTCCTTGATTGCAAAGTGCTTAGTTATTGTTTTGGGCAGATTGTGTTTGAAACTTGTATTGAGTGTATGTGTTGAACCGTTGCTCCGTTTCGTGCATGCTCTATATGTAACTTTCTTCGCTTTGCATGTAGTTTCATATTATCTCGTTGCATCCTTGTTTTCAGTGTGTTTGCTTGATGTTTGTATGCTTTTTGCATCTAGGACATGTTTAACTTGTTTTGCTCATATCTTCTAGGCCGCAGCTCTGAATTAAACGAACTTTATATGTAACTTGACTAGAAAACCATGTAGATCATCTTGGTGCGCTTTAACTTGATGTTTAACAGCTTTAACATAATGCTTTGCTCAGATCAGGACCAATTTAGAAATTTGCATATGAGGACTTACCGGAATTGTTATATGTTGGTCCCGGCCTCATTTGAACTTGCTTTGATGTGTTGTTCTTGTATGAATCATCTCTTGCCATGAGTAGCATCATGTAGCCTTATCTTGCATCATACTTGGTTGAGCATCATGTCTTGTTTATGTGTTGTGTGTTTACCATGTTGTTTGCTTCTTTCCGGTTGTGCTCCTTCTCGATAGTTCCTGTTCCGTTGCGATTGTGAGGATTCGTTTGACTACATGGGATTGTCTTCTTCATGGACTCGTTCTTCTTCCTAGCGGGATTTCAGACAAGATGACCGTCACCTTGGATCTCACTACTATATTTGCTATGTTAGTTGTCTTGATGCTATCGCTATGTTGCCCTACCTACCACTTGTTTATCAAGCCTCGCAAATTGCCATGATAGCCTCTAACCTTTTTACCCTTCCTAGCAAACCGTTGTTTGGCTATGTTACCACTTTGCTCAGCCTCTCTTATAGCGTTGCTAGTTGCAGGTTGCTCCATGTTGGGACATGGATATCATGGGATATCACAGTATCTCTTATTTAATTAATGCAGATATATACTTGGTAAAGGGTGGAAGGCTCGGCCTTATGCCTGGTGTTTTGTTCCACTCTTGCCGCCCTAGTTTCCGTCATACCGGTGTTATGTTCCTTGATTTTGTGTCCCTAACACGGTGATGGTTTATGGGCCCCTCTTGACAGTTTGCTTTGAATAAAACTCTTCTAGCAAGGCCCAACATTGGTTTTAACATTTGTCATAATAATACTTGAACCTAATAATTAATTGACATAGGGCATCATGAACCCGAGGATTTTCTACATAGCAGGGGGACAGTGCTGATGGTGTTAGTCCCAAACTAGAGCACCGTGCGGGATCGCCCCTAGGCAACTTGGGGTATTTGGATCCTGTACACTTCACTTATCCGGACGTGGCCTGAGATGAGATATGCGCGACTACTATCAGGGTGTCGGAACGCTGGGAGGTCTTGTTGGACTTGTTTTACCATTGTCGAAATGTCTTGTGCACCGCGATTCCGAGTCCGATCGGAGGGTCCCGCGATGGAGGATTGTCTCCGCGAATCGTGAGCTTGTCATGGGCTAAGTTGGGACAACCCTGCAGGGTTTAAACTTTTGAGAGCCGTGCCCACGGTTATGTGGCAGATGGGAATTTGTTAATATCTGGTTGTAGAGGACTTGAAGTAAACTCAATTAAAATACACCAACCGCGTTGCGTAACCGTGACTGTCTCTTTTCGGGGAAGTTCGAGAGGAGGACGCGGTTGGGTTATGTTTGAACATAAGTAGTTCAAGATCACTTCTTGAACATTACTAGTTTGCGACCGTTGCGTAGTTTCTCATCTTACTCTTGTACTCGTAAGTTAGCCACCATACTTTGCTTAGTCAATGCTGCAACCTCACCACTTTACCCCTTCCTTACCCTTTAACCTTTGCTAGTCTTGATACCATGGTAATTGGATTGCTGAGTCCTTGTGGCTTACATATTACTACACCAACAGTTGCAGGTACAGGTAATGCGATGATTTCACGTGAGAGCGATGTTTTCTTGTTTTGGAGTTCTTCTTCTTCTTCATCGATCTTGGGTGAGGTTCCTGGTCGGCAGCCTGGGCTAGCCGGGTGGATGTCATTTGAGCTTATGTTTGTGTTTCATCTGTAGTCTGATATCCCCAACTATTATGTAATGGTACGATGTGATGATATCCACCTTGCAAAAGCGTGTCAATATGTGGTTTTATCCTTGGTGGGACCTTCGATTTCCGTTAAGATAGAGTCGCATATTGGGCATGACAAGTAGGCATCATAGCCTCGAGCGACCATAGGAGCCCCCTTGTTTGATCGTATAGTTTGGCTGTTGTCGAGTCTAGAAGAAAACTTTTTCGGGGTCTCTTTATATCGGAGAGTAGGAATTCTTTTTACTCCTCAGCCCCTTCGTCGCTCTAGTGAGAAATCTTGACGTAGGTGTTTTGATATACACCTCTTCCCCTTCAATTTTTTTAGGATCACGCAATTAGTTTTCGTTTGTTGCGATGTCATCTCTTTTCATCCGGTGCTCTCTCTTCAAAGGATTCGATCCTCTTCATCTTTTGCAAGATCATTACTTAGTTCTTTCTCAACCGATGTTATTTCCATGTCCGGATTGTCTTTCTTTTTCCCACCCACTCACCCTTTTTCCTCTCGAAGACAGAGTCCTTAATCGAGTATCCATCCTACTAGTGCGAAGCCTTTGCATTCCTTCCTCAGATATTTCAACCAGTGTTTTCTCTTCAAGTTATTCGTCTGTCCCCATCCCAGGTTGCCTTTGTTTTTTCCACCCTCCCACCCCTTTTATTCCCGGAGTCTGAGCCTCTATTTGAGCATCAATTTCATTGTTGCGGAGTCTCTTTAATATTTCTTCAATTGTCTCAACCGGTGAATTCTCGTCTAGTTAATCATTATTCGTCCCGTTTTCTTTTCGGTGGATCCAATTCAAGCTTTTTGTTGTTGATCATATTATTTTCCTCAACTCAAGTGTTTTCCCTTGCTTGTTCGCCTCTCGCCATTTAATCATTTCGGAGCGTTGAAGACATCTCAGAAGATTCGTGTTTGCATTCAATTAAATTCGAGGTTGTCACCTCATTCGAGTCTTTCAGTTGTTCCGGTGCATCATTTCTCTGTCCAACAATCCTTTCTAATGGTGCTTATTTTCAGTAGGCCCTAACCTACAAGTCTTTTCCCAGGATTTTACCTAACTCTTCTAATTTTCTCGGAGTTATTCTCAAATTATTTTTGAAGTTTGACGTAAGAATGAAATTCATCAGTCAGATGCTTTTCCAAGTTCAATTTCAAATTATTTTGATTGTTGGCTCAACCTTTTCGCTTTCATTCTCCCGGAGTATCCCAACAATTCTTCAGGGTGTTCCTCATCGTCAATCTCAACATTTGAATACCGAAGAAGAGTTTCCTCTAAATCTTGTCCGTTGTCTCAGAGATTCATGGTGCTAGCTTGTTGCTATCCTCTTATTGTTTCCAATCGTGTGATTCTTTCCTTACCCATCTGGTGTATTTCAGGAGTTGTTTTTTTGTTTCAATTATCCGGAGGCCTCCATTTTGGAATAGTTCTTCGTTCCAAGTTTTTAGCTTCGTTCTCTAATTATTCTAAACTGATGCCACTTCGTCCGTTCCCTTATTTGTACCGGTGCTTCATTCAAGCTTTCTTTAATCAGTTCGTGATCTTTTCGTTCTCTTGCATCTTTATTCACTCAAGTATCTTCGTTTGTTTTATAATTCTTCCCAGCGATTCGTTCTCTTATCTTTGTTCGTTTTCATTGACATGGTGGTTCGTTCAAGAATCCTCCTCCTTCGCTATCATATCAATTGATTCGTCCTTTCCAATCCTACCGGTGGTGCATGAAGACCTTCCCAAGTTTTGCGCTATATCTCCCCGTAATCTTTTCCAACGCGACTAAGTTGTATGCAATCCATTGCTTCTCATCAATTTAATTGATGAAGGATAAGCATAACATAATTCTTATTCTTCTTTCATCAAGTTGAGTAATTTCTTCCTTCGGAGATTGTTCATGATGAGTAATATCTCGGTTCTAAGTTGTTCATTTTTCTTTTCCGGAGTTCCAAGTTTTTTCTAGCTTGTCTCGTCACAAAGTTCCATCTAAATCATCGCAAGGCGTCATCTTATTCTTTTCCTCCTTAAATTCTATCTCATCATTATTTTGTTACCGGAGTTCTTCACGGTGGTTCGTAAGGATTTAATTCATTCTTGAAGTGTTCATCAAGATTCTTGTTGGAGGAGTGCAAGTATGTTTTCCTCTTGCGTCTCAAAGTGCAATTAATTCTCCGTGTTCTTTTGAAGTGGATTTTTGCATTTCATCGTTCTTCTCAGCAATTCAATCATTCCCATTTGTGGCCGGTTATCACCTCATAATTTTGAGATGTTTTCCTTAAGTCCACGCAAATCAATTCTTTCGTTTTTGAATTTCCAACAACTTCGTTCAACCCTTCTTCGTAAGGATTCTTTTCGAACTCAATTGTGGTAGAAGATGTCATTTTCTTCTTCGTTCTCTTCATTCCACTCTTTTAATTCTTCCGGAGGCGTTGTGTTGTTCCTCTCGTCAAGTATCGGTCCATCTTGTCAACTTCATGTTCTATTCCATTCCATGTCCAATCGAGATGCTATCGCAATTCTTTCATTCTTATTCCTTTTATATCTTCTTCTAACTGGAGTGGTTTCAGAGTCTAGCTTGTTCCTGAGCTTTTGATTCTCGTCATAATCATCGTTTCTCTTTTCTACCCAAGTGCTCCCAACTTTGTTCATCTTCTCTCTTGCACTCTTGGTTACCTCATCCTCTTTCCTTCCGTCTCGTTCCTAAGATCTCGGGATGAGATCTCTTGTCAGTGGAGGAGAGTTGTAACGCCCCAAGCCCGATTCACCAGGTGTCTTCCGGTTATTCACCATCTTTGTTATGTCATTTTCTTGCATGTAGCAATTTGCCATGTCATCATGTGCATCTCATTTGCATTCATGTTCGTCTCTTGCATCCGGTCATTTTCTCCGTTGTCCGTTTCGACATCTGACACTCTCACATGCACCCGTTGCACCTTCCAGTTCTCGTTTCGTGAGCGGGATAAAAACGTTCTTGGAATGGGCCGAGATTTGTCGAGAGGTCTTGGTATATCACCGGTAGACCGCCTGTCAAATTTTGTTCCATTTGTAGGTCGTTTGATGCCCCAACGTTTAACCGCGTTAACCGAAACCCCTCCTTCTCTTTGAAGCCCAGCACCCCTTCATAACAGCCCACTAGCCCATCTAAACCCCTCCATGCTCTCTGTTGTTGGATCACGACCGTGTGGGAGAAAACCGCACCTCATTTGGCCTCCCCTAGCTCCCTCTACCTATAAATAGGTCCTCCCCGTCCAAAATCGCAGTCCAAACCTTAGTCCCTCTCCTCCTCCGCCGCCGAACATGTCCGCCCGGCATCAGACATGTCCAGTCGCCGCTCCTCGCCCACTCCCGCTCTGCCACGTGTCCCCACACCGCCACCTCGCGCCCGTGGCCGCCGAGGCCCGCCGAGCCCAACATGGGCCCGTTGGGCCTGGTCGCCGCCGCCTCGCCGGCCGGCCGCCCTCCGCCGCCATCGCCCCTCGCCGACCCCTCCCACCTTCGGTCTTCCTCGCCCCTCGCCGGAGCCTCGACAGGGCTCGCGCAATCGCCGGATCTCGTCGGCTGGAATTGATCCACCAGCCCCTCGATCCAAATGCGCCTCCACCTCCCCGGATCTCTTCATCCCGCACCACTCCGTCCCGATTCCGTGAGGTTGAATTTTGTTTAAGTCCCAGATTTTCAGCATTATGCGTGCATCTTTGACCTTCCATAACTTGCTGCATATTGCTCCGTTTTGCGTGCATGTTATGTCAAATTGTTCATCCATGAGTGCTCTAGATGATGGTGTAGTTTGCATGCATGTTAATATTCATATTGATGCCTTAATCATCATTGCAAAAGTGCTAAGTGTTATAACCTGCTGAGATTGTCATAACTTGCTGATTTGTCTTTTTATAGCATTTTGTGTATTTATCTTTTGAGCACCATGTCAACATGTTTTAGGAGCATCTTCATGCCATATTTGTAGTGGGGCTATCCATGTATTTTTATGTTCTTGTGCTGACTAGCACAAGCTTGTGAAGTGTGCTACTTGATGTTGCTGATTTCTGAGACTTAGTGATTTTGCTAAGTCTGTAACTGTTACAATATGTTGCCATGTTAACTTGATGTTATCATCAATTTCGTGCATAATCTGGAGATGCCTAGTTGACATGTTTTGATGTCCATGTTATGATCTTTCATGCCATGCCTTTTGATACCTCACATATGTCCTATAGCATATATTTTCATTGCTGTGAACATGCCTAAATGATGTTCCAGTTTTTTGTTAACTTCATGATGACATGCTGTGAGCTTGTTATTGATTAATCTATGCCCCTTTTGGAGATGTTCCAATTACATGAATTGAATTATAATATGAGTACTTTGTCCACATGCCAAGTTTTATAATTTTGGACTTAATATGACCTATGTTCCAAGCTTGCAAACATGCTATGCTGATGTTGCTGTTTTACACTTGGTGAAACTGTTACAATATTCAAACTTGTCTTGTTGGTTCCCACTAGTACATGAGCCATATGGTTATGATGCCTGGATGTTATTTGCTCCTTGTTATGTGTACTTTGATGCCATGCCCTTGGTTTCCATATAACTTGTTGTACCTTATCTATTTCTTGCTCTGAAGTTGCCATCATGCTAAATCTTTCATCCTGTTAACATCATGTACCTTTTTCCAAGCATCATAATAATTACTCTGTGCTTCATATGAACTTGTGCCCTTGGACGAAGTTGAAGTATATCATGTGTAGTACATGCCCATGTATTTTGCATAATTATTAAGGTTGATATGCTTGCTGTTATATGCCTCCAAAGTCAGCATCATAATGTTATTATTTGGCATTCCCAGATTTCCTCTAAGTATGAGAATCATCTTATATCATGTTGCATCTTGTCTTGTTGATTGCCATTGATGTAGGGGATATATGGAGATGCTTATTAATCATGTTTTGCCATGTTTAACCTTTAATTTAATGCCATGATTTTGCTTGTTATGTTCTTGCACTGTATCATGATTGTTTCATGCCTCCAACATGTCAACATGTTAACTCTCCTCATGCATATGCTCTTTCACTAAGTCATAATTTGTGTTATTATGTTGCTTTTTGCAATGATCATGTTGGATTAATCCTGATGCCTATGACCCTGAACCTTAATGTTATTTGAAGCATGTAACATGTACTTTGAGTGCATGTCAAGTTTGTGTCCATATGATTCATGTAGCATGTTGTTTCCTTGATTGCAAAGTGCTTAGTTGTTGTTTTGGGCAGATTGTGTTTGAAACTTGTATTGAGTGTATTGTTGAACCGTTGCTCCGTTTTGGGCATGGTCTATGTGTAACTTGTTTGGCTTTGCATGTGGTTTCATATTATCTTGTTGCATCCTTGTTTTGATTGTGTTTGCTTGATGTTTGTATGCTTTTTGCATCTATGCCATGTTTAACTTGTTTTGCTCATATCTTCTAGGCCATAGCTCCGAATTAAACGTACTTTATATGTAACTTGACTATAAAACCATGTGGATCATCTTGGTGCACTTTAACTTGATGTTTAACAACTTTAACATAATGTTTTGTCCAGATGAGGACCAATTTCGAAATTTGCATATGAGGACTTACCGGAATTGTTATATGTTGGTTCCGGCATCACTTAAACTTGCTTTGATGTGTTGTTCTTGTATGAATCATCTCTTGCCATGAGTAGCATCATGTAGCCTTGTCTTGCATCACACTTGGTTGAGCATCATGTCTTGTTTATGTGTTGTGTGTTTACCATGTTGTTTTCTTCTTTCTGGTTGTGCTCCTTCTCGATAGTTCCTGTTCCGTTGCGATTGTGAGGATTCGTTTGACTACATGGGATTGTCTTCTTCCTGGACTCGTTCTTCTTCCTAGCGGGATTTCAGACAAGATGACCGTCACCTTGGATCTCACTACTATCTTTGCTATGCTAGTTGTCTTGATGCTATCGCTATGTTGCCCTACCTACCACTTGTTTATCAAGCCTCGCAAATTGCCATGATAGCCTCTAACCTTTTTACCCTTCCTAGCAAACAGTTGTTTGGCTATGTTACCACTTTGCTCAGCCACTCTTATAGCGTTGCTAGTTGTAGGTGCAGTTGCAGGTTGCTCCATGTTGAGACATGGATATCATGGGATATCACAGTATCTCTTATTTAATTAATGTAGATATATACTTGGTAAAGGATGGAAGGCTCGGCCTTATGCCTGGTGTTTGGTTCCACTCTTGCCGCCCTAGTTTCCGTCATACCGGTGTTATGTTCCTTGATTTTGCGTCCCTAACATGACGAGCATTTATGGGCCCCTCTTGACAGTTCGCTTTGAATAAAACTCTTCCAACAAGGCCCAACATTGGTTTAATATTTGTAATAATAATATTTGAACCTAATAATTAATTGGCATAGGGCATCATGAACCCGAGGATGTTCTACATACCAGGGGGCAGTGCTGATGGTGTTGTTCCCAAACTAGAGCACCGTGCGCGACCGCCCCGAGGCAACTTGGGGTATTTGGATCCTGTACACTTCGCTTCTCCGGACGTGGCCTGAGATGAGATACGCGCGGCTACTATCAGGGTGTCGGCACGCCGAGAGGTCTTGCTGGACTTGTTTTACCATTGTCAAAATGTCTTGTGCACCGGGATTCCGAGTCTGATCGGAGGGTCCCGCGATGGAGAATTGTCTCCGCGGATCATGAGCTTGTCATGGGCTAACTTGCGACACACCTGCAGGGTTTAAACTTTTGAGAGCCATGCCCGCGGTTATGTGGCAGATGGAAATTTGTTAATATCCGGTTGTAGAGGACTTGAAGTAAAACTCAACTAAAATACACCAACCGCGTTGCGTAACCGTGATTGTCTCTTTTCAGGGAAGTTCAAGAGGAGAACACGGTTGGGTTATGTTTGAACGTAAGTAGTTCAGGATCACTTCTTGATCATTACTAGTTTGCAACCATTGCATAGTTTCTCATCTTACTCTTGTACTCGTAAGTTAGCCACCATACTTTGCTTAGTCGCTGTTGCAACCTCACCACTTTACCCCTTCCTGACCCTTTAAGCTTTGCTAGTCTTGCTACCCATGGTAATGGGATTGCTAAGTCCTCGTGGCTCACAGATTACTACACCAACAGCTGCAGGTACAGGTAATGCGATGATCTTCCGTGAGAGCGATGTTTGCTTGTTTTGGAGTTCTTCTTCTTCGTCGATCTTGGGTTAGGGTCCTGGTCGGCAGCCTGGGCTAGCAGGGTGGATGTCGTTTGGGCTTCTGTTTGTGTTTCATCCATAGTCGGATGTTGTTCTATGTATGAAGTATTGATGTATTCTTGTGGCATTGTATGCCTTTTGTATGTATCCCCAACTATTATGTAATGGTACGATGTGATGATATCCACCTTGCAAAAGCGTGTCCATATGCGGTTCTATCCTTGGTGGGACCTTCGAGTTCCTTTAGGATAGAGTCGCATATTAGGCGTGACATCTTGTGTCTCCTTAATTCCTCTCATATCACGGTTTCCCTAAATCTTAAAAACTTCATCCACACAAAACTCAACAAGAACTCGTGAGATAAGTTAGTATAAATCAATGCATAACCTTATCATTCTCTACTATAGCAAATCACTAAAATTATTATTTAACATTTCTTACTAAATGCCTCTGCATATTTAAGAGTCCTATCCTCAAATAGAATCATTCAACAAGCAAACATATGCAAACATAATAGCAATCTGTCTAAACAGAACAGTCTATAAAGAATGCAAGAGGAATCATACTTCCCTAACTCCAAAAATTCTAAAAAAATACCAAACTGTAGAAAATGTGTTGCTACTCATTGTGTAAAATTTAAAGATTTTATCATGTTCTGACTATTCAAAAATATTCAGACAATTATAGAAAACTTCCTGTTTTCAAAACAACAACATATAGACTTGCAAATAAGCATGGTAAAGGCTACACTTGACCTTTTTATTGAACTAAAAGATGCAAAACATTACTCTAAATAACAGCAGGTAAATCCTAATAAAATAAAATGACGCTCCAAGCAAAACACATATCACATGGTGAATAAAAATATAGCCTCAAGTCAATTTACCGATGGATTGAAGACAAAAGAGGGGATGACATCCGGGGCCTCCCCAAGATTACATGCTTGCTTGTCCTTTAATATTACCTTGGGGTGCCTTAGGTATCCTGAAGCTTAGGCTCTTTCCACTCCTTATTCTGTAGTCCATCGAAACTTTACCAAAACATGAAAACTTCACAACACAAAACTCAACAGAAAACTCATAACTTCCGTTAGTATAATAAACCAAATCACCACTTAGTTACTATTGTGGACTCATTCTAAATTTATATTGGTGTTATATCTACTGTATTCCAACTTCTCCATGGTTCATACCTGTAGCGACCTGACCCGAATGTATCGAAGTCTCTGTGCTTCTGTGTCATCCCTGGATCGGTATGCTGACACACACAGTACTCAAGGAATTATAATAGAGTTCAATCACACACTTTATTACATTGTGGTCCTCAAAAGAGTATTTATTACAATAATATGGCTGAAGGTTTTCTAAATAAAATAACTATGGAAGCTTCGATGGTAAATGAGTCCATCCAACTCCACGGAAAAACTGAGTGCAGAACAACGACCTATCGCACCTTACTCTTCATCAGAAAGATCTTCAACATGAAACATTGTAGCCACAAAGGGTCAATACATTGAATGTATTGGCAAGTCACACCCAAACTATAAAAACAGATCTATCATCTACATGCAAGGATATAACAAGTGGATAGCTCTAAGGTTTATTTTGCATAAAGCCAATTTTGTCCTATTTCTACTTACTAGCCAAATTTTATTCCTTTACATTTTTATTAACCTATTGTTAAATTGGACCGCCTCCAACTTAAACCACCTATGAGAGCCTTCGGGGATCATGGTTTAATTAAACCCATATCACAATAATTATTTGGGATGAGAAGATCTTCTAGAGGTTTCAAGTCCAGTTGCTCAAAGTTGTCTGTAACCGGGGACATGAATAATCATGATTAGTTTGTACACTCTGCAGAGGTTTGCGCACTTTTCCCCACAAGACTCGATTTCCTCCATTGAATTCCTCGCACTGCATGATGTTTGAGAACCGGATGATCGAGACATAGTTTTTCTGAAGAGGTCCCCTTAACCGATAGATAGGCCGGTACACCTACAATTCCCCTACATCTGCTAGACTATCATGGAAAGGTTTCCCACAACTTACTCAACTATGCCAGAGCCCATAATGGCTTGTGGCTGCACATGGAAGCTACTTGATATGAAACATGTCCAACCTTTTTGAACCTGGGCGGCATTCCCTACCTTTTCCTGAGTAATGCAGAGCCTCTCGGAGGTTACATACTTGTCGACTGGTCCCAACAAACCTTTCTGCCCAAATGATTGATTAATTGGTATTGTAGAGCCTCCGAGGAAATACAATACATGTAAGTTATTAATGTAGTCATTGCTCAAGTTCTCTCGCAACTTTCATGAATCACACGCTACCCAATCCACGTCTACCACAGCATGGCTAAGAAATAACTACACTATAATGATTCCCAATGTGGCGGCAAAGACAATCAGGATCAGGCTAAACATATGGCTATCCTATCTGGGTTTAACATAGCATAGTAGTCCTACACATGCATACTACTGGGTTGATAGAAGGCACTACATGCAAAGTAAAAACATAGGATTGGTATGATCAAAAGTGCAAACTTGCCTGTTAAAGTTGATGAAGTACTCTGCACTCAAAGTCCTAACAATTATACTCTTGGCACTCCGGACAATCTAGCGTGAGCAAGCAATAACATACATAAGCAATCATGCACAAGATTCAAAGAAAAGATCTCGGAAAACTTCGAAAACAAGCACATAGCTCTTGCCAACAGAAAATAATTT
This sequence comes from Triticum urartu, assembly GCF_056163025.1. Classification (NCBI taxonomy): domain Eukaryota; kingdom Viridiplantae; phylum Streptophyta; class Magnoliopsida; order Poales; family Poaceae; genus Triticum; species Triticum urartu. Next base: position 425,706,711 of record NC_141874.1, on the reverse strand, counting down.
TCAATAGTACTAAAATTATTTGGACTAGATCTTAACGGAAAGTTTAGGTCAAGAGCTTAGATTTGCAAAAAGAATAAATTAAATTGGAGTTATAAAACTCTAGTTGCAGCCCAAACAAGTTTAAATTTGAATCTAATCTAATTCAAAAGTTAAAATTTCAAAAAGTTCATTTTATAAGTTCTCTAGATAGTTGAGATCATGACGAAGAATTTAGCGTTGGTTTCATTGAATTTGGACTAACGAGTAAAAAGTTGTGATCCTTTGAAAACCAGGGGCTAATCTAAAAAAAAGTAAACTACATCTAGGTCCCTAGCCACGTGTCAGAATAATACTGGCTGAAAATCGTTCGTTGCGGGGCTAAACAGAGAACGTTCACTAACTAAATCGCCCCCGTTCGAACTAAAAAACGAATCTAATCTAATCCTATCCATCTAACCTAGATCGGACGGGCGAGGAGCAGCGGCGGCTTACCGCGATGGTGGGCGTCGACGTCGCCGGAGAAGGAGAGGGCAGCGGCGTCAGGGTTGTCGGGCTGGGCTCTCCGGTGGTCCTCCAGCTCAGGCGAAACCACGGGGAGGTGCCGCGCGGAGCGACACGTTTGATGGTGGCGTCAGCGTCGGTCGGGAGCGAACCTGGCGACGGCTGCGGAGTTCATCGTCGACGTCGGCTTGAACTTGGGAGGAGAGAAGAGAGGCTGGGGCCTCGCTATTTAAGGAGGGAGGGGAGGCAGTGCCTTGGGCGAGGGGACAAGACGTGGAAGGAGTCCAGGACGAGCACGGCGGTGGCAACGACTTGTGCGGGCGGCGGACTCTGGCGCGATGTCGGGGACGGACCCGACAGGTGGGACCCACCTGTCGACGGCAGAGAGAGGTGGCGGCCGATCGGGGCTGCGAGCGGGCGAGCGAGCGGGAGGCGGTTCGCAGCGCTGCGCAGGGAGAGGCTAGGCTATGGCTGGCCTGGCCCAGTTGGCTGGCCCGTCCCAGTTCGGCGGTTTCTTTTTTTTTGTTTAAACACAAACACAACAAAAGAAAATAAAACCAAATAAAATAAAAATATATTATAGGCATATTATATATCAAAATTTGCAGAAAAATATTTTCTAAAACATGAACATATTTCCAGCGGCAAATAAATTCCACAAAAAAATAAAGAAAATATTGCTACTGGCTCGTATAAAAATAAAAATATTTTAAAATACCAAAATGATTTCAAACTCATTTCTCTCCATTTTTCTACTGTAGGGAATCATTTTACCCTATTTTCCATATATTTTATTTTTGGAGAAAAGTAATTTGAATAAAAACCAAATAACTCCAAATTGAAAGTGGGTTATAAATAACTTCAAAGGGACTTTCAATTTGATTCTTTGAAACTTCCAACTCTCTTTCTTAGCATTTGAAGAAGTCATTTTATCTTCTCCCATGGAACTCACTGAGTTGCATAAAGTTTCCAAATTTGAAATATTTCCAAATGGAATTCAAATCTTTTCAAAACCCTTCTCATTTACTTAAATGGAAGAAGTCATATCATCTTCACTCTAGGGTTTTGTGATGAAATGAATATGAATTCTTGGAGATCATAAATGCAAGGTGAAAGTTTGGGAAAGTCATTTCATTCCCTCTCATTCAACTTTCAAAAAGTTTCAAATTCCACTAAATTTCACACAACAAATCACACAAGCAATCATTACTACCTAATTAATATAACATTCCAAAATTTAGAATTTTGGGATGTTGCAATACCCACTGATACTTCTGTAACTCCAAAAATTCTGAACAATTAGGAAAGTCAAGGCAATTTGTATATAAATCTTGTGAAAAAATGATCAGGATTTTATCATGCTTCCGTAAAAAATGAAAACTATTTTACTAGGCGCAAAAGTTTATGTTTTTCAGCAAGATCATATCAACTATCACCATAGACCATCCCAAAGGTCTTACTTGGAACTTTATTGAAACAAAAGCTATAAAACATGATTAATACAGTAGCATAATCATGTGAACACACAAAACAGTAGGGGTAAATATTGGGTTGTCTCCCAAGAAGCGCTTTTTAATGCCTTTCCAGCTAGGCATGATGATTTCAACGCTGCTCACATAAAAGATAAGAATTGGAACAAAAGGGGAGCATCATGAAGCATATGACTAGCACATTTAAGTCTAACCCACATCCTATGCAAAGGGATTTTGTGAGCAAACAACTTATGGGAACAAGAATCAACTAGCATGGGAAGGCAAAACAAGCATAACTTCAAGATTTTCAATTCAAAGAGAGGAAACTTGGTATTATTGCAACTCCTACAAGAATATATTCCTCCCTCATAATAATTTTTCAGTAGCATCATGAATGAATTCAACAATATATCTATCACACAAAGCATTATTTTCATGATCTACAAGCATAGAAATTTTACTACTCTCCACATAAGAAAAATTCTTCTCATTCGGAATAGTGGGAGTATCATGAGAAACTCGAATACTATAAATTGTTTCCACATTAAAAGAGTAATGTTTAGAAAAAAGGGTAAGCATAACCTTGACAAGTTTTATGAATATAATCATCACTACTTTTTATGACATAAGTGTCATCACAATAATCATCATAAGTAGCAACTTCGTTCTCATAATCAATTGGAACCTCTTCGAAAATAGTGGATTCGTCAATAAATAAAGTCATGACCTCTCCAAATACACTTTCATAATTATTACAATAAGATTCAACACCCTCCAAAATAGTGGGATCATTCGTACCTCGAGTTGACACTCTTCCAAACCCACTTTCATCAATATAATCATCATAAATAGGAGGCATGCTATCATCATAATAAATTTGCTCATCAAAACTTGGGGGACAAAAAATATCATCTTCATCAAACATATCATCCCTAAGCTTGTAGCTTTTCATATCATTAGCATCATGGATATTCAAGGAATTCATACTAACAACATTGCAATCATGCTCATCATTCAAATATTTAGTGCCAAACATTTTATTGACTTCTTCCTCTAACACTTGAGCACAATTTTCCTTTCCATCATTTTCACGAAGGACATTAAAAAGATGAAGCATATGAGGCAACCTCAATTCCATTTTTTGTTGAAGTGATAAAACAAGAAACTAAAAGATTCAATTGCAAGATCTAAAGATATACCTTCAAGCACTCACCTGCCTGGCAACGGCGCCATAAAAGAGCTTGATGTCTACTATGCAACCTTCTTCTTGTAGACTTATGTTGGGCCTCCAAGCCTAGAGTTTTGTAGGACAGTAGCAATTTTCCCTCAAGTGGATGACTAAGGTTTATCAATCCGTGGGAGGCGTAGGATGAAGATGGTCTCTCTCAAACAACCCTGCAACCAAATAACAAAGAGTCTCTTGTGTCCCCAACACACCCAATACAATGGTAAATTGTATAGATGCCGCCAACAAGTGTGAGACCTTGGAGGAGAAGAACAAGGCCCAAGAAGACGATCTCACCAAGGCTCTTCAGGAGGCCAAGGAGGCGCGCACCGAGTCCCGGGCAGCTCGCGAGGAGATCAAGCAAGTCAGACAGATAGCGGCTGGTAAGCCCTTTCTTTTACAGAGTATATTCGGCGGTTAGAGATATGCCTTGCTTAATCGACTATGGAGTTTTCCAGATGCCTTTGCGGATCTCCCAAGGAGTGCGACAGACGCCGCGCAATTCTTTCGGTCCTAGGAAGGAAACACCATGGAGAAGCTCTTCTGGTCCCAGTACCTGGCGCCAGAAAGGCAAGTGCTGCTAAACAACTAGATGATGTAGTTGGCGGAGCTGCATAGGATGTTCGGTTTGGCCATGAAGGACATCATAGTCCGGCTATGGCCAGCCGGACCCATTCCGAGCAGTTACTTTGGCTTGGTGCGGATGGCCTTTGCCCGCGTCAAGATGCACTGGGCGAAGATGAACGCCGCCGTCGTGGCCGTTGAGGGGCCACCTGAGGGCAAGGACTACTGCAAGCCAGAGCGATACTTCGAGGACATCCTGGAGGGTGCCCGTTTAATAGAGGGTCAATGCTCGAAGGATATTATGTTTGAATGAATGTATCTAAGGTGCCTGGACTTTGTGTTTTGAAACAAGGCCTTTGTATAATATTCTTGTTTGTTTATCTCAAATTATTTTCCTCCTGTGCGGCCGTTTGTTATATCTGAAAGTTTGCCAGTCGCCGGCTTTAGCCCCCACATAGATACTACGGGGGTGTTCGGAGTAGCACTTGACCACACTTGACCCAACGTCTTGGTCAGTAAAGGAGGTGATCGTGCAGCGAACTAGGCAATCAGACTATGCGGCTTTATCACTCTCACTTAGCCATAGGAGTTTGACGAAGGGACTCTGAGCTAGCCCCTGGTGTTTGTTATCCGAACTTGGATGGTTTTAGGTGCGTGACCGGGTAGAGGCTGGTCCTTCGTATAATACGAAGAAAAATCGCAAAAGATTTAGTAAGTCACCAAACCGCTGACCAGCTCTCTCCAGATCATGACAGTTAGTTTTCAGCTTTCTCTACTGAGGTGTTTGACCGGACGAGCCAGAAACACAATCGCAATAGTTCTCCCTTTAATACCTTAGCCGAACAAGCAGGACGTAAGGTGGTAACCACAGGAGTCGGGCAACCCAACTATTGACAGAAGACATGATTCGGAGCCGATGCATATAATGCAGAATTCGGGACGCCGAAGTGTACTGTAAAAGTGTTCGGACTTTTTTTAAATATATGTGGCTGAATAGAGCCCCTAGCTATTTATGTCGCGGTGTGTATGTCAATCTGTCATGAAGACGGAATACGGATTATGAAATAAGCCAATACCGAATAAGGTTGGACAAAACTATTTCCGCTATATTTTGATTGATACGTCAAACATGCTCTTATAGAAAATGCTATAATCATCAAGGCTATTTTACATGCCAAGAATTTGCGAGCAAGGGAAAGCTGTATTCAGGTCCTAAAAAAGAACAGGGGTGGTCTTGAAGATCCTTTGGGCACCCTGCCACACGTCTACGCCGCTTTTTCACCTTGGTGTAGGATCCTTTGAAAGGATCAACTATCAAGTATACATAAGCGGCCTCGAAAAGGGCCTTGGTACCATCAAAAACTGATTTGGGTTTTGAAGAACCTGAAAAATAAAAAGGGAAAAAAGGAAAACGAAGAACATGAAGGTCTGAATAGTGTCGAGTCGTACTGCAAACTTTGTCCTTAGTGTGCCTCCGTCCTTTCCCATGGTATTTTTAATGCATAGTTATGTACGCGCGGCGCATATGCTGTGATTAAGTGGGGGTATTGACGGAGGCCGAATTGCTAATCTAGTTCTGGATGAACCGGACTGTCATTCTGCAGAGTAGACCGGACACTTTTGACAGTGTCCGAAGGCTTGATGGCCGATGAAGTATTTAGCTTGATAAGGCCACCCTGCACCTCGGCTGCGAGGGCCGCAGTATGCTCCTTAGTACAGAGGGAGTGCTCCATGTTTCCATTGACTGTGATAACCCGAGTGGTCCAGGCATCTTGAGATTTAGATAGGCATAGTGCGGGACTGCATTGAAGCGGGCTAAAGCGGTTCATCCGAGCAGTGCATGGTAACCACTGCGGAAAGGGACGATTTCGAAGATTAAATCTTCGCTTCGAAAGTTATCCGGTGAGCCGAAGACTACCTCCAGCGTTATTGACCCTATGCAGCAGGCCTCTACGCCAGGTATTACTCCTTTAAATGTGGTTTTAGTGGGCTTGATCCTTGACGAATCAATACCCATTTTAGGGACAGTGTCCTGATAAAGCAGGTTAAGACTCCTCCCGCCGTCCATGAGGAATCGCATCAGATGGAATCTGTCGATAATTGGGTCGAGGACCAATGCTGCCGAACCTCCATGACGGATACTGGTCGGGTGGTCTCTGCGGTCGAAAGTGATCGTACAGGCCGACCATGGGTTAAATTTTGGGGCGATTAGCTCTATGGCATAAATGTCCCGTAGTGCGCGCTTGTGCTCCTGCTTGGGGATATGAGTAACGTAGATCATATTCACTGTTTTTACCTCGGGGGGGGGGGGGGGATTTCTTTTGCCCCCCAATGTTTGTTGGGCGAGGCTCATCGTCATCCTTGCTAGGCGGCCATTTCCCCTTATGTTCGGTGTTTAGCTTACCGGCCTGTTTAAAGACCCAACAATTTCTGTTGGTATGATTGGTAGGCTTGTCAGGGGTGCCATGGATTTGGCAAGGCCGATCTAGTATTCTGTCCAAACTGGATGAACCATCTTTGTTTCCTTTGAATGGCTTCTTCCACTGACCAGGTTTAGAGCCACTGAATCAAGCGTTCACCGTCGTGTCTTCGGTACCTTCGCTTCGACGCTTGTGTTTGTTCCGTCGTGGCCTGCCGTTGCCATCTCTTGCTTCGGAGGTGCCAGGGTCATTGGTGCTATTGCTTCTGTGAGCTAGCCAACTATCCTCTCCCGCACAAAAGTGGGTCATGAGTGCGGTGAGAGCTGCCATGGACTTTGGCTTCTCATGGCCGAGGTGTCGGGCGAGCCACTCGTCATGAACGTTGTGCTTAAAGCCCGCGAGGGCTTCAGCGTCTGGACAATCGACGATTTGGTTCTTTTTAATAAAGAACCTAGTCCAGAGTTTGCGGGCTGACTCTCCGGGTTGGTGGACTATGTGACTGAGGTCATCGGCATCCGGAGGCCGGACAGAGGTGCCTTGGAAGTTGTCTCTAAAGGCATCCTCCAAATCTTCCTAGCTACCAATAGAGTTCTCTGGGAGGCTATTTAGCCAGTGTCGTGCTGGTCCTTTTAGTTTCAAGGGAAGGTATTCGATGGCGTGGAGATTGTCACTGCGGGCCATGTGGATATGGAGAAGGAAATCTTCAATCCATACCGCAGGATCTGTCATGCCGTCATATGATTCGATGTTTACAGGTTTAAACCCTTCTAGGAACTGGCGCTGCATTACCTCGTCGGTAAAGCATATGGGGTGTGCGGCACCTCTGTATCGGGAAACGTCACGACGGAGTTCAGATGACATTAGTATGTGGTTTTCGGCCCTGGTGAGGTTATGCCTATCGCCCCAAGCTTGACGGTCATCTTCTCGCATTGGAGTGCGACCCCTTGATCCATAGATTGATCTTGTTTGGCCTGCTCTATTGCTCAGGTCCTGACGTAAGTTGTAGGTGTATCCTGGAGCCGTTGTCTGTCTGCCCTAACGGCGAGGTGGTGCGGGTTGGTGTTCGGCATAGGTGGCCGCTTTATCTCGCCCACGTGGTGGCCGGTCTAGTTCATCAGCGCGGTCATGTTTCAACGTGATTGGCTCAAAGGCCTCGTCATCGAATTGTGGAAGTAGTCGACGCTTTGGATAACTCTTTGTTGGGCGTTGTAGGCCATATTCTTTGGCAGCTAGGACCTGGGTCCATCTGTCGTCGAGTGTATCCGGTTCGGCTTGGAGTCATTGCTGCTACTTTTTAAGGCTTCTTGAAGTGGCAAATAGTTGGCGCCTAAAGCGCTCCTGCTCGAGGGGTTCCTCTAGCATGATGAATTCTTCGTTGCCAAGGCTGACATCATCCTTAGAGAGTGGTAGATAGTAACTATCTTCCGAATCCTCATTCTCGACCGGATCGTCGGGGTTAACATGCCCCTCCCCCACATCATCCTATTCGGATGTGGGCTCGATGGGAGCTTCGAGGTGTTCGGCGTCCTACGGAGTGTTATTCTCTCCGGTGCCGGTATTAATGTCTTTGCCACGACGCAATTTTGAGTGGCGTCGCTGGTGTCGATGCTTCGACGGTCCCTCATCAGGTTTCTCCTCCACCGGATCCTTCCTGTCTGCACCGTCATCCTCATTGGGTGTGTCCACCATATACATGTAGGATGTGGAGGTGGCCGTCCAACATCCGGTAAATGGCGGGTCTTGGCCTTGTGCATCTCCTGCATCGTCGTCCATGCCACCGATGTCTTCGAAGGTGTAATCCAGCATATTGGTTAAGTCCTCGACGGTGGCTATGATGTGGGTGGTGGGTGGGACGTAAAATTCCCTGTTCTCGGCCCCTAGTCCGGGCTGGCCATAGTTCAGAGGCGATTCCTCTGTAATGGCGAGGGACCACATCAAGTCTAGAGCCTCATTTAAGAGCGGGGGTTGGACGGGGAAACGAGAGTCCGCAGGGCTGGCCAGGGCAAAGGCCTCTTGGCCACACTTACTGGGCGCGGGCTTCGGGGGTTCGGAGCTAGAGTCCAGAGGCGAGTGCGGCTCTTCCATGATAGGGGGAACCCAGCTTGACTCCGGCTGGCCGAAGACGAAATCGCCTCTAGATCCCCGATTGTGAGTTTCGTAGCTGAGAGCGGCGGGCTTCAAACTCCCATCTTTGGACCCGATAGTTTGCTCCAGATCTAAGACCAGAGCAGCGGTCGGGGTCGCGAATCCTTCGAAGATCAAATCTCCTCGGATATCAGTGGCATAATTTAGGTTCCCGAAACTGATCTGATGACTAGGGGCGTAGCCATTGATCTGTTCGAGGTGGCCAATCGAGTTGGCACATAGAAGGAAGCCACCGAACACAAAAATATGGATAGGGAGGAAAGTTTCCTCGGAAACGGCACCATCATTGATGATCAAACAAGCCATTGAACCTTCTGTCGGCGGCACAGTGGAACCCTCCATGAAAGCACCAATGTCAGTGTCAAAACCGGCCAATCTCGGGTAGGGGGTCCCGAACTGTGCGTCTGAGGATCGAAGGTAACAAGAGACAAGGGGGACACGATGTTTACCCAGGTTCGGGCCCTCTTAATGGAGGTAAAACCCTACGTCCTGCTTAATTGTATTTGATGAGTATAGGGGTTACAAGAGTTGATCTACCTCGAGATTGTAATGGCTAAACCCTAGATGTCTAGCCTGTATGAATTCTGATAGCCTCTACGGACTAAACCCTTCGGTTTATATAGACACCGGAGGGGCCTAGGGTTGTACGGAGTCGGTTTACAGAGAAAGGAAAATACACATCCGGACATTTAAACTTGCTATCCACACAAAGGAGAGTCCCATCTGGACACGGGGGAAGGTCTTCTGCCTTGTATCTTCATGGCCCATCAGTCCGACCCATATCAAATAGCCCGAACACCCGAGGACCCCTTAGTCCAGGACTCCCTCAGCCACCATCAAGCCTCTTCTTCGACCTTGGACGCCACCGTCGCCCGCTTGGGGAACCCCATCATCGATGATGTCGCCGCCATCCTTGCCATCGGCCGTAGTCACGGGGTTGACGGCGAGGAACTTCCGCAGCAGGGCCTCGGTGGCAGCGGTGTAAAGCTCAGAGTCCATGGGTTCAAGCAAGGAGCCAAGGTCGAAGCTGGGGTCCCGAAGATAGAGGTGGCTGAAGACGCGCGTCACGGCCGAAGTTGAAAGCGCGTGGGCCTCCCCCTCCACCATGGGACCCACTCTAACAATGATACCCTCAAGCGCCGTGACAAGCTTGAGGAGCAGCCCGCCGGAGCATTCCTCTGGAGTCACCAGCAACATCTTGTACCCGCTCCCGTCGAGATCCTGCAGTGCCTTGTGGGACCTCAGCTCGAGGGAGTCGAAAGCGGCACGTCCCGTGGTGGCCACCTCCTCAACAGCGGCAAGGAGCTTCTCCCTGGTCTCGAGCTGAGCCTCGTCCTCGGAGACAAGCTTGGCGTGGGACGCCTGGGCCGCCTCCACCACCTCCTTCAGCTTCTCCAGGTGAGGGAGTCCTGGATTAGGGGGTCTTCGAACAGCCGGACTGTTGGACTATGAAGACACAAGATTGAAGACTTCGTCCCATGTCCGGATGGGACTCTCCTTGGCGCGGAAGGCAAGCTAGGCAATACGGATATGTAGATCTCCTCCCTTGTAACTGACTCTGTGTAACCCTAGCCCCCTTCGGTGTCTACATAAACCGGAGGGTTTAGTCCGTAGGACAACATACAATCATACCATAGGCTAGCTTCTAGGGTTTAGCCTCTACGATCTCGTGGTAGATCAATTCTTGTAATACTCATATCATCAAGAACAATCAAGCAGGACGTAGGGTATTACCTCCATCAAGAGGGCCTGAACCTGGGTAAACATCATGTCCCCTGCCTCATGTTACCATCCGCCTTAGACGCACAGTTCGGGACCACCTATCCGAGATCCGCCGGGTTTGACACCGACATTGGTGATTTCATTGAGAGTTCCACTTTGCCGTCACCGTAAGGCTCGATGGCTCCTTCGATCATCGGTAACGATGCGGTCCAAGGTGAGGTTTTCCTCCCCGGAAAGATCTTCGTATTCAACGGCTTCACACTGCGGGCCAATTTGCTTGGCCATCTGGAGCAGATCGAGAGCTACGCCCCTGGCCATCGGGTCAGGTTTGGAAACTTAAACTACATTTCCGACATCCACGGAGATTTGATCTTCGACGGATTCGAGCCCATGTCAGGTGCGCCGCACAGTCAGGACGAGCATGACATAACTCTACCGTCGGATAATATTCGGGAAATCGAATCTGCAACTACTCCGGCCGTCAATCCGGAGCAAATTGCGCCATCCGAGAGCGGAGGGATAGACCCCGCCATGGAGGCCACACTCTTAGTGGCGATAGAGCCGGATACTGACTTCACCCCTTACGAGAGACGTGTCGCCGAACCACTGGATTCACCTCCGGCCACGGACTCCGAGCCACTTACATCTGTGCCCATCGAATCCGACTGGGCGCCGATCATGGAGTTCACCTCCGTGGATATCTTTCAGCACTCGCCCTTCGGCAATGTGCTAAATTCATTAAGGTCTCTCTCCTTGTCAGGAGAACCTTGGCCCAACTATGTCCGTCTAGAATGGGATGTGGACGATGAAGAAATTCGCTGCCCACCCACCACCCACTTAGTAGCCACTGTCGATGATTTAACCGACATGCTCGACTTCGACTCCGAAGACATCAACGGTATGGACGATGATGCAGGAGATGAGTAGGAACCACCGCCCACAGGGGGCTGGACCGCTACCTCATCATACGACATATACATGGTGGACACCCCTAAAGAAGACAATGGCGACGAGACAGCGGAGGATGACCCCTCCAAGAAGCAACCCAAGCGCCGACGTCAGCGGCGCCGCTCTAAGTCCCACCACAGCAAAAGTAGTGATACCGGCATATGAGATAATAACACTCCGGATAGTGCCGAAGACAACCACAATCCCCTCCAGCACGATGTAGAGCCGGAGGATGACCAAGCTAGCCCTCCAGAGCAGGCAGCAGATGGAGAGCCGGAGGAGGACAATTACATGCCTCTCTCCGAAGACGAGGCGAGCCTCGGCAACGAAGAATTTATCGTTCCTGAGGACCCCGTCGAGCAGGAGCGCTTCAAGTGCCGGCTTATGGCCACAGCAAATAGCCTGAAGAAAAAGCAACAATAGCTTCAAGATGATCAAGACTTGCTAGTAGACAGATGGACCGAAGTCCTTGCGGCCGAGGAATACGAAATCGAGCGCCCCTCCAAGAGTCACCCACAACGAAGGTTGCTACCTCACCCTGAGGAGGAATCACTGAATCCTCATTCAATAGTGTACGATGCGGCTGACCAGCCACTGCGTGACCGAGCCAGAGAGGCGTTTCAGCCTGAAGTTCAGCCTGCACCCCGCCGCCACTCAATCAAAAATACCAAGGTCTGGGGCAACACACGGGACCTGCGAGACGTATTGGACAGTAAGGAAAAACTTGCAAGGTCAATATACGGGTCACGGGCACGCGCGCCAACACGGGACGATGATCGTCGCGCCGAATACACCAAAAGCAAATCCGGCCGGGCCGAATACAGCAGACAAGACTCATATGAACTACGTCGTGATACAGCCCGGCACAGAGGCGCCGCACAACCCGTATGCTTCACTGATGAAGTTATGGATCACGAATTCCCGGAGGGTTTCAAACCCGTAAATATCGAATCATATGATGGTACATTAGATCCCACTGTATGGATTGAGGATTTCCTCCTTCACATCCACATGGCTCGCGGTGATGATCTACATGCCATCAAGTACCTCCCACTAAAACTCAAAGGACCAGCTCGGCATTGGCTGAATAGCTTGCCAGCAGACTCTGTCGACAGTTGGGAGGATCTGGAAGACGCATTCCTTGACAACTTCCAGGGCACTTATGTGCGACCACCGGATGCTGATGACTTGAGCCATATAACTCAGCAGCCAGGGGAATCGGCCAGACAATTCTGGACTCGGTTCCTGACTAAGAAAAACCAAATTGTCGACTGTCCGGACGCAGAGGCCCTCGCGGCATTCAAACACAACATCCGTGACGAGTGGCTTGCCCGCCACCTTGGCCAGGAGAAGCCGAAGTCTATGGCAGCCCTCACGACACTCATGACCCGCTTTTGCGCGGGCGAGGATAGCTGGCTGGCTCACAGCAATAACACATCAAGGAAACTGGGCACTTCGGATACCAAAGATGCCAAGGGCAGACAACTCATAACAGACCAAAGCGCTGCAATAACAGTGATAACACCGAGGATACGGCAGTCAATGCCGGATTCAGAGGCTCTAGATCCGGTCAGCGGAAAAAGCCATTTAAAAGAAGTACTCCGGCTCCGTCCAGTTTGGATCGCATACTGGATCGATCGTGTCAAATCCATGGCACCCCCGACAAGCCAGCCAATCACACCAATAGAGAATCCTGGGTGTTCAAGCAGGCCGGCAAGTTAAATGCTAAAAACAAGGACAAGGGGCTGCATAGTGATGATGAGGAGGAGCCCCGGCCACCGAACACGGGAGGACAGAAGGGGTTCCCCCCACAAGTGAGGACTGTGAACATGATATACGCAACCCACATTCCCAAGAGGGAGCGGAAGCATGCACTAAGGGACGTCTATGCGATGGAGCCTGTCGCTGCAAAGTTCAACCCATGGTCTGCTTGCCTGATCACCTTTGATCGCAGGGACCACCCCACTAGTATCCGTCATGGAGGATCCACCGCACTGGTCCTAGACCCCATCATCGATGGATTTCACCTCACCTGAGTCCTTATGGACGGCGGCGGCAGCCTGAACCTGCTCTATCAGGATATAGTGCGAAAAATGGGCATCGATCCCTTGAGGATCAAACCCACCAAAACCACCTTTAAGGGCGTCATCCAAGGTGTAGAGGCCCATTGCACGGGCTCAATCACACTGGAAGTGGTCTTCGGATCACCGGACAACTTCTGAAGTGAGGAGTTAATCTTCGATATCGTCCCGTTTCGCAGTGGCTATCATGCACTGCTCGGACGAACTGCATTTGCAAAATTCAATGCAGTACCGCATTACGCATACCTCAAGCTCAAGATGCTAGGACCTCGGGGGGTCATAACAGTGAATGGAAACACAAAACGCTCGCTCCTCACGGAAGAGCACACCGCGGCCCTCGCAGCAGAAGCACAAAGCAGCCTTTCAAGGCAACCCACTAATTCGGCGATACAGCCCCCGAACACCTTCAAGCCTGTCCGGAGTAAACTGCAACAGGATCTCCTGGCACGTTCAGAGCTTGCCTAGCAATTCGGCCCCCGTCCCAGTCCCAGTCAAGCGACGAAATCTGTGTCGCGCGTACATAATTACGCACTAAAAATACCATGGACATAGGCGGGGGCACAATCAGGGCACGTCTCGCAATGCGGCTTAACCGCCCTAGGGGTTGTATATCTTTATCATTTCTTTTCTCTTTCAGGGCCTAACTCTCTGGAAGCCCTTTCCGGTAGTATGATTGCCGGACACATTACGGGAAGGAACAACCAAGGCGGCAAGAAGCTAAGATGTACATGGGAACCCCCAGGTGGTCTCTAATAATAATACCCGCTTTCTACTATCCATACGCAGCTTGCCCTTGGATAGGACATTATGAATAGTCCTACTTTCTGCTTATTGCACTACATGTACCGGTACACTTCGACGTATTATTTAAATAACAATGCATAGCATTAGTCTATTATTGCATTATTCATTCTTTTTTTCCTTTATGTCCATTTACGACAATCAACACCCGTAAAATCGGGTACGGTTAGTATGGCAGGGGCTTTCGTTTACCCCATAATACGGCGCGAGAAGTCCGAACACTTTCGACATTGCGGCACCCCGAACTTATAGCATTATATGCATCAGCTCCGAATCATGTCTTGGGTCAATACTTGGGTTTGCCCGGCTCCCATGCTTTGGTACCTTACGTTCGGCTATATCGGCTAAGGAAGCGGTGGGAGAACTACTGCGATTTTTGTCCCGGTTCTTCCGAACGAGCACCTTAGTAGAGAAAGCCGAAAACTGACGGTCATGATAAGGTGAGAGACTGGTCGCTATTTGAGAGGTCTCAAGTCCTTAAAGACCTTTTCCGCTTCGGGCAGGGAGTCAGCCTTGTCCGGCTTAGGCGTGTATAGCGCCCCAAATACGGCCTTCCGATTACCAGGGGCTTCGCCAAAATTTAAAATTGTAGACTTCTATGGCTAAGTGAGAGTGATAAAGCATTATTGTCTGATTGCCTGGTTCGTTGCGCTGAACACCTCCCTTGAAGGACCCAAAATTGGGGTAAAGAGTGCTCGGGTTTATCCCGAACACCCCAGTACTAGTTACATGGGGGCAGAAGCCGACGACTGACCAACTCTTAGATTTTGTAAATGGCCGCACAAAAGGTAATATTTTAAATTAAAAAAGTGTTGCATGGCACAGATGAACTTGTTTCACATTACAGGATCACACGAGCATGTTCATTCAAAAATTACATCCCTGGCACATTCATCCGCCATAAGGCGGGAACCCTTCAGGACACTCTCATAATACATCTCGGGGCAGCGATGCTCCTTGCCCTCTGGCGGCCCCTCCTTCACCAGCTTCACGGCCTCCAGCTTCGCCCAGTGCACCTTTGCCCAGGCAAAAGCCATGCACACACCCTTGATGCAGACGGACCGCTTTATGACTTCAAGCCGTGGGCAGGCGTCGACGAGTCGCCTCACCAGACCGAAGTATTTGCCGAACAGTGGCTCGCCAGGCCACATCCGGACTATAAGGCCCCTCATGGCTTGTTCAGCCGCTTTGTGAAGCTCGATCAACTGCTTCAGCTGGTCGCTCAAGGGCATGGGGTGTTCAGTCCCAGTATACTGAGACTAGAACAACTTCTCCGTCAAGCTCCCCTCCTTAGCTTGGTAAAACTCTGTGGCATCCAGTACACTGCGGGGAAGATCTGCAAACGCTCCTGGAGAGCTCTGAACTCGGGTAAGAAAAACGAAAGGTTCATTCACATGCTTGCTTTGCATAATGAATGCCTTACCCGCTGCTATCTTCTTCACCGCATCAATCTCCTGGAGGGCCTTGTCGGCTTCAGCCTTGGCGCCCCGAGTGATTTCGAGCGCCTTCTCAAGCTCGGACTCTCACGTCTTAGAGTCAAGCTCCAAGGACTCGTGTTTGGTGAGAGCCTCGGGCTCTTACTGCACCTCGCCCACTCAGGCTTCTTGTTTCTCCCACTCAATGCGCTCCTTGGCCGCTTTGTCTTCGGCCTCGGACAGCGCCTTCTTCAGGGTTGCCACTTTGGTCGCGGCCCCTGGAAAATTCATGATGATCCTATTACTTTACACCCGAGCTTCTTTTATTTTATATAGACAAGGTATTGCTTACCTTTGCTCTCCTCGAGCTGCCTCTTGGTAAGGCCAAGCTCATTCTCGGACCGCTCCAGGTCCAGCTTCGGCGCAGAGACCTCCGCAGTACGTGCGGCAGCGGCCAGCAGTGAAGCCTGCACATGCACATAGATATATTCTGATTAGACTCTTGAGTCATCACTTGATCCTCTATTTGGCCTTTCTACTCGAACGCTGAACAGAGCATCAGGGGCTACTATCTATGTGGTAATATTTTCTTATATTTTGATTGCTTACCTCAAAGCCTATTAGGAGGCTGGCGCAAGCTTCAGTCAGTCCGTTTTTGGTGGACTAAACTTTCTTGATCACCGCACTCATGATTGTACGGTGTTCTTCGTTGATGGAAGCACTGTGAAGCGCTTCCAGCAAGTTGTCCGGTGCCCCTGGATAGACAGAGGACACCGGCACGGGTGGCTTGCCCCCCTTAACGGGGGGTCGTGTGACGCCCCGAAGCCGATGCTCGAGAAGACTTCCATATATTCCGGGTTTCGCCGTGTGTTTCATTTGTGCTTGCCCTTTTATTTTTGCATTGCATCATGTCATCATGCCATCATACCATTAATTTTATAACTCTTCTAAATAAATTGTGTGGATCTTCGATCCATTTAAATCGAGGGTGTTACAAGTTGGTAATCAGAGCCTTCCCCGACCTTAGGAGCCCCCTGCTTGATCTAATCGTTGGCGTTGTTGAGTCTAGAAAATGTTTTGAGTCATTTAGGAATTATATATCGGAGAGTTTAGGAATTGTTTTTACTCCCCAGTCCCTTCATCGCTCTGGTGAGGCATCATGACGTAGAGTTTTGACTCTTCTCTTCACAAATTTCACTAAAAAAAATTTAGGATCACGCGGGTATCTTGGAATCATTCCGATGGTTTTGTGATGAGAACATTGTTCTTGGTGCCTCCTGACATTTAGGGGTTGTGGCAGTGTCTCGGGGAGTTGAGCTCCGAGGTGTTGTTGTCACAATTTTATCATTGCAGTTTTGGAATACCTGAGTTCGCCGACATCGAAAATCTCTTTTATGCAGTTGTTGGTGAGATAACCTCGACGCCACCCAGTACTGGGGCGGGAGTTCGGGAGTATCGCCATAACTCGTTTAACGGATGCTTTTCGAAGGTTGAGGTAAACAATTTCCGAAGGTTTCTTGGTTATGTGTTGAAGGATGGATACAGCTGGATGTAGGATTTGCTAGTTTTGGGTGAGATATTATGCTTCCCCTCTATCCCCAACACCTGATTGCATAACTGGAAAATTTTGGGAGTTTATAAGTGGGAATTCAAGTAGCTCTTAGGATATCTTTCCGATAGATGTATGATTTGAAATTGGGGTTCAACGTCTAGTGGTCCGCCTATTCATGGTTGGTTTTACAGTGGTCTCGTTGCGTCTTAAAGAGTCCATGGCTATGCCGACTCGGGGACGCTTCGTATGTCATGTGCACTGCCTTGTACATGATGGTGCTGTACGATCGAGCCCATGTAGGCCCCACAAAAACTTCAGACGAAATCTCTATCATATGTTCGTTCCGGCTTATTCTGCAAGCCAATCCTTCGTGTTGTTTTTGAGTTGTGGTATTCGAGTTGCTTCAATGTCAAGTGTTTGATTCCATACCTTCCCCAAATGGTGTTCTCATACTCCGATGCGAATACTAATCCTTCTTGATAATCGAGATTGTCATGTCAAACCTTTTCAACCAACGTGTTTTCTCTTCAAGTGGATCCGATCATTTTCAACATCCGCAAGATCAACTCAAATTTTTCATCAACGGTGTTTGTTTCATCCGTCTCCAAGTTGTCTTTGTTTTCCCACCCTCCCACCCTTTTTCTTCAAGGACTCAGATTTCTTATTCAAGTATCATTTTATTCATGGGAAGTCTCTCCATTCTTTTCCATCATTGTTTTACCCGGTGGTTCTCTTGAAGATGCTCTACTAGTTCATTATTCTTCATTCTCTTTTCTTCTCCGGTAGTCTGAATTCAATCTTTATTGATCACATCCTTTTCCTCGTTTCAAATGCTTTTCCCATCCGGTGCACCTCTTAATCATTCCCTACTTGTTATTTAATCGTTCCGGAGTGCTCAAGATATCTCGAAGATTCGCGTTTCCACTTTGCATTCGTTCAAGCTCTTCGAGGATGTTATCTCAATTAAAGCCTTTTTATTCAACCGGTGCTATCTCTCTTTCCAGCAATCATTCTACGGTGTTTCTTTTGAGTGGGCCCTAACCCACAGGTCTTTTCCCAGGATCTTACCTAACTCTTCTAATTTTACCGGAGCTATCCTAAATTCATTTCAAAGATTGTCGTAATAATGATTTGTCATCAGTCAAATGCGTTTTCCTCCAAGATCTCTCAAATTCTTTTCATCGTTGGTTCAACATTTCTAATTTTTCATCCCGGAGTGTCTCAATGATTCATGGTGGTGTTTCTCGTCGCCATTCTCTGTATTTGAAGACTGAAGAAGATTTTTTACCCAATCTTGCTCCATTCTTTTCAAGATTCATGATGCTAGCTTGCCGCCATCCTTTCATAGTTGTTTTTGGATTGTGAGAATTCTTTTCACCTATCCGGAGCAATTCAAGAGTCTTCTCAGTTTGTTATCCGGAGTCCATCAACTCAGGATTATTCATTCCAGCTTTCAGCTCTCATTCTCTAAATCTTACCGGTGCATCATTCAAGTATTCTATAATTAGCTCGTGATCTCTTCGTGCTCATGGATCTAAATTCACTCAAGTATCTTCATCTCATCTTCTAATTAATTCCGGTGATTTGTACTTTTGCTTTTTCCTTGAGCAATTGTTACGGTGGTTTGCCCAAGATTCTATTACATGGTTATCATATCAATTTATTCGTTGTTTCAACCCTTCCGGTGGATTCGTGGAAGACCTTCCCAAGTTCATGCTATACCTCTCTTCAATCCGTTGCAACTGGAATAAGTAGTATGCTAAATCAGTTTCTTGTCATCAATCTAAAATGGTGAAGGATAAGCATAATGTAATTCTTATTCTTGTTTCATCGGGTAAATTCAATACCTTACTCCGGAGGTTCATCATATCACTTTCTCAGTTCGAGATGCTTCATCTTTCTTTTCCGGAGTTCCTAGCTTTTCCACGTTATCTCATCACGAAGCTCCTTCTAAATCTTTACAAGGTTTCTATCTTATTCTTTTCATCCTTCACTTCCTTTTGATCATCCTTTTATTACCGTAGTTCTCACGAAGGCTCTACATGATGGTTCAGCAAGGATTTAATTCCTTCTCCAAGTGTTCATTGAGATTCTTTTCAGAGGAGCTCAAGCATTATTCATCTTGCATTCCGAAGTGCAATTCATTCTATCGTATCTTTTGAGGTGGTGTTATGTCATTGTTGATAATTTCCCTTCGTGTTTCATGGATCACAAGTTTTCCAAGAGTGACATATTTAAATCCATCATTTTCTCTTCGCTCAAGTCATCTTTTCTACCCATCAATTTCTTCGAGCCTGAGCTCTTCTCAATCCATCAATCTCTTCGTTGGAGTTATCTTGGGTTATATTTCACCTAAAGCTCTTCCCTAAGGATCGTGCTATTTATGGTGCTTATAAATGACCCAAGTTCTTGTTTTATCCTCCCGGTGAAATAGTTTCTCGTCTCCTTGTTCATATCAATCCAAATCCATTATTTCCGTTAGCAGCAAGTTGTCACCTCATAATTTTGAGATGTCTTCTATAAGTCCATAACAAGCTTACTCTCTTTGTTGTTGGTTTTCCAACAACTCCGTTATAACCTTCTTGGAAGGGTGCTTTCCAAGTCAATTGTGGCAGAATTTGTCATTTTCTTCTCCATTTTGTTATTCCAATGATATATCTTCTATTCTTCCTTCCGGAGGCATTGTGTTGTTACTCTCTTCGTCCGATCAACTCATTTTTTCCAAGATCATATTCTTTTCTAGCTTATCCATTTAACCGGAGTATTGTCGTAATTGATCTTATCGTTCCTTGTACATTTCGTTTCTATCGGAGTGCTTGCATGTACTTCTTATCCATTGTAACCTTTTTCTTATGTCTTTCAACCTACAAGGTTCTAGTAATGTTCCTTGTTCCTCTTTTCTAACGGAGTGTTTTCGACTTTGTTCATCTTCGTTGCATTCTTTCTTTCAATTTGTTAAGCCTCTCAAGGTTCTTTGGTATCACTCGTTTGTCAAAGAAGCAACTTTGTTTTACCTTTTCTCTTCCTCTTCCTTTTCCCTCCGGTGCCATCCTAGATCTCGGGACGAGATCCTCTCGTAGTGGTGGAGTGTTGTGACGCCCCGAAACCGATGCTCGAGAAGACTTCCATATATTCCGGGTTTTGCCGTGTGTTTCATTTGTGCTTGCCCTTTTATTTTTGCATTGCATCATGTCATCATGCCATCATACCATTAATTTATAACTCTTCTAAATAAATTGTGTGGATCTTCGATACATTTAAATCGAGGGTGTTACAGGTCGCCCGCTGGAGCCTGGAACCACCGAAGATTCCAGTGCAGTGTTCGGCTGGGGGCCGAACCTGGAGCCGATGGGAGTCCGGCTCCCTTTGCGCCCAGGGTCCGGAAGGTCGCCTTGAGGCGCCCCCGGGACTGCCTCCCCTTGGCCCGGTGCCTGTTGAGACAACACCTCGACGTTGTCCGCAGGGCAAGGGGTGGAGGCGGTCAGAAGAGAACCGTTGTTCATATCCGACGAGTCCAGCGAACCGCTCGACGAAGATACGTCGAGATGAGCTCGGGACGGACTGCATAATCATGTTCGGCATGAGGAGAAGTAGTGCAGTAAAACATACCATGAATTACTATAGTGTCTGGACACTTATGACTTCGCCAGGGGCTTGACCCTGGGTAGCCACTCGTCGCCACTGTAGGCGGCCGTCATGGAGCAGTCCGGAGGGAGGGTCCTGCCATTCTTGGACCCTTCGGCCTCCCCGATTGGGTCAGCCTTCCTTTTCTTGTCTCCCCCGGCTGGGGGGGGGGGGACTTTCCTCTTCCCCCTCCTCGTTTTCGTGGGAGGAGGGCGCGTCGGAGTTATCGGACGATGAGTCTGATACAACCTTGCACCGGAGACCCTTTCGGGTCCCCGCGGCCTTCTTCTTGGCCTTCTTCACCGGCACCTCGTAAGGTGCCGAAACCAGCATCTCCGTCGGGAGAGCATCTGCATGATCTTCTGGCAGGGAGGCCAGGCAATCGATCTGCTCCATTGTCTTCACCCAGTCCTGTTAAAGGCATGGAAGGCTGAGATCCCGCACATGATTAAACTGGGGCAAATGGATACCCTGTGAAATATAAAAACTTACCGGATTGGCGCAGCGCTTTGCGCTGAGTCCGCGGTCCTCGGTGAGGGAAGGAGGTACCTCGGCGCCCTTGAACAGCACCCTCCAGACGTCTTCGTGCGTCGTGTCATCGAGCTCTCACAGCGTCTGGTGCTTGGCCGGGTCGAACTCCCACAAGTTGAATACCCGTTGTTGACACGGGAGAATCCGGCAGAAGAGCATGACCTGGACCACATTGATGAGCTTGATTTTCTTGCTCATCATGTTCTTGATGCAGGTCTGGAGTCCGGTAAGCTCTACCGAGGAACCCCAGGACAGGCCCTTCTCTTTCCAGGAGTTGAGTCGTGTGGGGATTCCAGATCAGAATTCGGGGGCCGCCGCCCAGTTGGTGTCGCGCGGCTCGGTGATGTAGAACCACCCCGATTGCCACCCCTTTATGGTCTCCACATAGGAGCCTTCAACCTAGGTGACATTAGGCATCTTGCCCACCATGGAGCCTCCACTCCGCTTGCTGGCCGACCACCACCTTTGGTTTGACATTGAAGGTCTTCAGCCACATGCCGAAATGGGGCTTGATGCGGAGGAAGGCCTCGCACACGACGATAAACGCCGAGATGTTGAGGATGAAATTGGGGGCCAGATCATGAAAATCCAGCCTGCAGTAGAACATGAGCCCAGGGACAAACGGGTGGAGAGGAAACCCCAGTCTGCGGACAAAGTGGGTAAGAAAAACTACCCTCTCATGGGGTTCGGGCGTTGGGATGATCTGCCCTGCATCTGGCAGCTGGTGCGCGATATCCGCGGCCAGATATCTGGCTTCCGGTAACTTTATGATGTTCTCCTTCGTGACAGAGGAGACCATCCACTTGCCTCCTGCTCCGGACATGCTTGGAGTGGTTTGAGAAGAAGAACGCGACCTTGGGCGCTAGAGCTGGAGTGTGCGGGAATGGGTAAGCAAGGAGGAAGAAGACGTGGGTGAAAAGAGTGAATCTTTGTCCCTTTATAAGGGCGGAGGAGGCGTTGTGCCTCCCGACTTGCCAGGTAAAATCGCTTATTCCCCAAGCACCATAATTGATGGCGCGCTTGGGTTACGCACGTTCGTATTGATGAGAATCCCGTAATAAGGAGAACATGATCTCTGCTTTGACAAGACGTGTCAAGAAAACCGCCTCGCGATATGTGCGGTGCTGGTTGATAAAAATGGTTCGAATAATGACCAAGCCATGGCGTGATGTCATGCTGTCAAAACGTGTCAGCAGAGTAGAATTGTGGAAATATTATTCTCTCTATGGTGGTATGTGGAACTTGTATTGCAGAGCCGGACACTATCCTTGTGTTTAGAATCTTCCATGGAGTATTCGAAGGAGGAACCCGCCTTGCAATGCCGAAGACAATACTGCGCACCAGACTCATCTTCATTGAAGCCTAGTTCAGGGGCTACTGAGGGAGTCCTGGATTAGGGGGTCTCCGGACAGCCAGACTATATCCTTTGGCCGATCTGTTGGACTATGAAGACACAGATTGAAGACTTCGTCATGTGTCCGGATGGGACTCTCCTTGATGTGGAAGGCAAGATAGGCAATACGGATATGTAGATCTCCTCCCTTGTAACCAACTTTGTGTAACCCTAGCCCCCTCCGGTGTCTATATACCGGAGGGTTTAGTCCATAGGACAACATACAATCATACCATAGGCTAGCTTCTAGGGTTTAGCCTCTACGATCTCGTGGTAGATCAACTCTTGTAATACTCATATCGTCAAGAACAATCAAGCATGACGTAGGGTATTACCTCCATCAAGAGGGCCCGAACCTGGGTAAACATCGTGTCCCCTACCTACTGTTACCATCCGCCTTAGACGCATAGTTCGGGACCCCCTACCCGAGATCCACCGGTTTTGACACCGACACCAGGCGACCGCACTCTATGGCCTGTTCCCGAGCTGCTTGCTCCATCTCGGCGTCACGGTCGGCGATCGCAGCTTCCTTGGTCTTCAACTTCTCCTCCTGCTTCTTGAGTTGGCGGGTGCGGGTGGTCTGCTCATCGCGGAGATCCATCAGCTTAGCTTCCGCCATGCGGCAGTGTTCCTCGGCTGCCTCTGTGTCCTTCAATGCCACATTGCAGGTGGCTGCGGCTATGCTTGCCACCTTCCGGACCTCCTCTGCAGCCTCCTCGGTCTGGCCCTAGGCCGCCCTGATGGACGAGTCGGCCTAGAGCCACTCGAGACCAACTCCAAGCGGCCCGACGCCCTGCGCCGGTCGGGGCCCCGAAGATTGTCTCGTAGCCGTTCCAGCGCGGAGAGAACCTCCTCTAGAGCGTTGGGCATGGCAGAAGAACCACGGCCCACCGGCGCGATGCCTGGGGGTAGAGACGGCGCTGGTGTCAAGGCTGGCGAGGCAGCAGCAGCAAAGAGGGCCGGGGGCTCCGGAGCACTCGGGTCCTCAGCAAGCGAGCTGAGGGCGAGCGCCTCCAGAGTTGGCTTGTCCACAGGGACTGTCTTCTCTTGAGGCTGGGCCCCTATGCCTCGGGAGGACAACCCTACCGCAGGGGCACACGAGGCAGTCTTGTCCTTCTGCACCGGAGTCATTGCAAACACGGCAGGTCGCTTGGCCTCGACGGCTCCGGCATCCTCCTTCTTCCTCTTTGCCGCTGACGTCAGCCTGGCATCAAGATGAAGATGTTGAGTCCTGCGTCAAGATCAAAGAGCAAAGGCAAGAAGATACACTTACCGGTCCTCGGTGACGTAGTCCCTCTTCCTACCCAAGAGCGCGACGCCCCCAAGCTTCCGGGGCACGGGTGTCGCTAGACGCAGCGGCCAGATCTGCGGTAGCGGCGGCCGGTGGCAGGGTGGAGACGCCGCCCCAGGGAAGCAACGCTGACCTGTCCTTCTTTGGGGTCCCCTGTCTTGGCCTCTTCTGGGGGTGCCCCCGGACCTCGTGGTGACCCCGGTGGAGAGCGGCGACTCCCTGACTGGGTGCTCGTCGGCATCATCATCATCACAAAGGGCCCGGAGGAGCTCGCTCTGCTGTGGGGGAGAGGTCTCTTCCACCTCCTCCAAGGTCGCCTCTGAGTCTGCCTTCTCCTCCTCCTCGGACTCACTGGACGACACCAGCACCGGGGAGCCCAGGGGCTGGGAAGGCTTCAGCGGCACGAGCCCTTCCTCATTGAAGACAGGCATGGCGGCAGCCACCTGCTCCCCTTCCTCGTGATGGTACAGTGAGAGATGGGCTTCTGGGATGCCGCCCTAGTACTTCTCGAGCAAGGAGCGCACGACCTTGCTCAGCTCCTCGTCAGACAAGGTGTCCGGGCGCAACCGGAGGTCGTCTTCCACACCATTGAAGCTCCACAGGGGGCATGAGTGCGCCTAGAGCGAAGCCAGGCGCTGCGTCAGGAACTCCTGGACGATCATGGCCCCCGTCAGCTGCTCCACGTCCAGGTCAGCCGTCATTTGCTCCATCAACTGCTCCGACCGGGGGTCGGTGAGATTTTCGTGACTCCACTGGTCCAGCTTCGCCGGGAAGGCGGTCGGCAGCTCCAGCCGAGCATGGGAGCACTTGGCATCCATGAAGATCCACTTGTGTCGGAAGTCCTCCACCTTCTTCCTAGCCCTCGAGATCGCGTTGCTGCCATGTGCCACGATGAAGTTGGCGCACCCATAGTACTGGCCGCTACTTATCCGGAGCTAGAAGAAGTGGCGACATAGCGCAACGGAGGGCATCACCCCCACGAACGCCTTGCAGTAGAAGGCGAAGATTTACAGGAGGAGGATGGAGTTGGGATGAAGATGGAGGGCGTGGAGCCCGTAATGGCTGAGGATGGCGTAGAAGAAGCTAGAGAAGGCGGGAACCAGCCCAGTGAAGATGATGTGCAGGAAGAAGGGGTAAAAGGTGTCACCCAAGGCTTCCGACTTGGCGGAGCTGACCCGGAGCACCGTCTCTCCCCCCTCGTTGCTGCTACACACCGTAAGTGGGAGCACGGCGATGAGGTGCTTCTCTTCAGCAATGGTGGATGCACTCAGGGCCGGCTCAAACCATGAAGCCGAGCGCGCGGCCGGGGCCGATGACTTCACCTTGTCAGTGGCCATCGGTGGCGAGCTCGGGGGAAGGATTTAGCAGATCTGGAGGCACTCTGAGCAGCGAGAGAAGGGGATCTAGAGCAAGATGAAGGAAAGGCAATGAAGGCTCAGTGGCAGGTATCAGCCTTTTGTCAGCCAGGGACAATTCTCGAGGCAACATGGGGAAGTGGAGACGCACATATCCCATCAAGAGCCACGTGTCGACCAAGCCCACAGGCGGTTAGGGCCCGCGGCGCTCCGCACTTGGCCCTTGGCTTTTCCCCGAAGCCAAGTCTGAGTGCACCTTTGGCCCGGGGGCTACTGTCGGTGTTCTAGGAACGGGGGTATCCATACTTGCATGCATGCGGCCCATGGCATGGCTCCATCGGCGGCCTAGTACGGCCCACCTTCTACTTCAACAACTCAAGACCCTCGCGAGGCGGACGACACCAAGACCTCCAGAAGGGGCGGCCTCCTCAGGATGTCTCCTAAGGTGTCGAATGTGGGGTTCCGGCAAACCCTTAAGGTTCGAACACCGGGGTGTGCGTGAAGTCTTTTCCTCCCACCGATCTATGCCCTAGCTCACTAAGATCTCGCGGATGAACTCGATGAACTCGCAACACAGAAAGACACAAGATTTATACTGGTCTGGGCCACCGTTGTGGTGTAATACCCTACTCCAATGTGGTTGTAGTGGATTGCCTCTTGGGCTGATGATGAACAATACAAGGGGAAGAACAGCCTCCTCGTGTTGAGGTGTTCTTGCGCTTGGCTAACTTGTGTGGGTGAGTGCTGGATGAACTGCCCTCTCCCCTACTGCGGTGGCTAGCTCTACTTATATAGGCCCTGGTCCTCTCCCCAAATATTGAGTGGGAAAGGAGCCAACAACAGCGGGAAAATTTGAAGGGGGATAGCTAGTACAAGCCATCCTATCAAAGGTGGTCTCCGCCTGTGAAAGGCTCTGGTGGTGACGCCGTTTTGGGCTCCATGATGACCTCCGTCTTGCCGTCCTTCTGGTATTGGTCTTGTTGCACCGATATGGCAACCTTTGCCTGATGCCTCAGTACTGCTCTCATGCGCTGGCCTCCTTAGCACCAAAGAGGAAACAAGGACGTTGTGCACGCTGGCGCCCGCTTGGCGCCCGCCTGGTGTCGATCGTCATGGCTCACGTCACGCGAGCCTCGTGAGGTTCGCCTCGCCTTGATATCTCCGCTCCTCGTGAGCCTTCCCAACTAGGCCACTCCATAGGAGGTCTTGTGTCATCCGCCTCGTGAGGCTTGGCTCCTCGCGAGGGTCGTGGATGCCTTGTTGATGAAGATGGGCCGTACGGCCTGCTGGCTTAGCCACACCACGGGTCGCAGGCAGGCAAGTCTGGGGACCCCTGTTCCCTGAACGCCGACAGTAGCCCCCGGGCCCAAGGTGCGCTCGGGCTTGGCTTCGCGGCGAAGCCAAGGGTCAAGTACGGAGCACCGCGGACCCTAAAAGCCTGCAGCCTCGGTTGATGCGTGATTGTTGATTGGACGTGGGCGTCTCCGCTTCCCCATGCTGCCACGGCAACTGCACGACTTGACAAGTCCCTGTGACATGCAAGGAAAACCATCATTGCATACGATCGTGGGAGGTGCCGGTTGGCCTTCTCTTGCTATAAATGGGAAGGGGGCGGAACCCTTGTCGCCCATCTCTTCCTCGCTTGCTTGCTTCTTCTTCGCTCCATTGCTTGTAGTGCCACCAATGGCGCCATGAAGGAAGTTCTCCGCCACCGAGAAGGGAAAGGCCCCTCGCGAGGGACCCTGCTCCCGGGCGCCCAAGCGCGGACTCGGCCGTCCGCGCAAGCACGCCGCGTCCCCTACCGCGGCCCACCGTCGGAGCGGCGCCGCGGCACGCAGAGGGGGTCGTCCCAGCCATGGCGATCTAGTTGACGTGGGGAGGCGTGCTTTGGTAGCGCCCCCCCTCCCCCCGGTCCGCGCTTCCACACGGTGGAAGTGTCGCCAGAGTTTGTCGTCTGGTTGGAGAATCCGGCCGGCAACTGGCTCCAACTTCTGTGCTTCTTCGCCGACGAGCTGTCGGCCTCCGGTCCAAACGGTCTCTGGCTGTAGGCAGATGGTTGTTGTAGCAAGGCCTCTTGGGTTGCAGTCGCAGATTCTGCCGCGGGCAACATAGCCCTGGCCCGCGGCTGGCAGACGTTCGCCCACGCACACGGCTTGGGCAGGCAGTGCACCCTCCACTTCAAGTACGATGGTGGATCGACCCTCTATGTGCGGGTGTTTGGGGAAGATGGTCGCCGCGCCGGGTGCTGCCCCGAGGAGAATGATGGTGAGGAGGTGCTCAGTCTTGGGGACGGTCGCGACGAGGATGACGGTGAACCCGCCCTCGGGGGTGGCCGTGTCTTGTCCATCTATGGCGACTCTTCCTCCGGCAACAGCTCCAGCAGTGGTGGCTACGACTAGCCACCGCACTCGCTTTGAAGGCGACAGTGGGTCATCTCGTCGTCGCGCCTCCATGAAGCGCGAAGAAGGATCCGGCTAGGGTCGGGGTGCCGCTAGGGGTCTTCCTCCATGGATTGCTGCAACGCTACTTTTATTTTACTCTTTCTCCTACATCAAGAATGAAACTCGTATGGGCCCAGGGGGGGGGCGTGTATCGAACTATAGTTCCTCGGTTGTTGCACTATGCATGTTGTTCCCGTGTTGTGTCGTTATTTCGTGCAAAGATAACTTAACCTGGTATATTCGGGACACCCTCTTCCTCACGAGGAACTCATTTCCTCGTGTCCATCTTGCCTTGGTGGCTTGCATTCGCTCGGGAACTGCAGAAACTCGTCAGGAAGTGCATTAAAAGATCTGTCGTTCACCCTAGCCCTGACCTGGCGCTTTGTATCACGGTACCCGAGGGGCACGGATTAGGAAAAGCACGCCAGCTTTTGGGCTTGAATGAGGGTGGCTCGCGAGAAGGCAGAGAAGGGAGAAAAAAATGCTCGCGAGGCATGCGAGAGAGAGAGCACGAGCAAATCGGAGCCGGAAAAATGTAGTGAGAGGTGAGGGGGTCAGATCAGCAAGGAATGCCAAAAGAAAACTTCGATTAAGGAAAAGCGAGCCAACTGCGGAAAGCAAATGAAAAGCCGTGTCTGGCACCTAATCTAGTCTTCATGTCTTCTCACCGGCGCGGAGCTAAGTGCTGCCACTAGGCGTGGGTGGGAGCCCCAGGGCCTAAGGCCGGCACTCCTGAGACTCCGGGGCGTGTACAACCCCAACTCATTATTACGTGAGAGTGTCACGGGCGGTGATTCTTCACAGGCACCGGGCCTTCTTCATAGGCTCTGGGCCTTTCTTCACAGACTCTGGGCCTTGCTTCACAGGCTCTGGGCCTTTCTTCACAGACTTTGGGCCTTGCTTCACAGGCTCTAGGCCTTTCTTCATAGGCTCTGGGCCTTGCTTCAAGGGTAGAACTTCCTGAGGTGCTGGATGTTCCAGGCGTTTTGGATTGGTACCCCGTCTTGTGTCTCCAGGCACACGACGCCAGGCCTGGAGATGTGGATGGCCTTAAACGGGCCCTCCCACATTGGTGAAAGCTTATGCAGCCCTTCCCTGGAGAGGACCCGCCTCAGGACTAGGTCACCCGTCTCGAGTGTCCTGGAGCGGATGTTGCGGTAGTGGTATCGCCGCAGTGCTTGCTGGTACCTTGCCGCCCGTAGCGCAGCTTCGCGGCGATGTTCCTCCCCCAGCACGAGGTCCAGCCCCCGCGTGGCGTCCTGCTGCGTTTCGGCGAACGCCAGGACCCGTGCGGAGCGATGCTTGATCTCGTGAGGAAGGACCGCTTCAGCTCCATAGACGAGGAAGAATGGAGTTTCTCCCGTTGGCTTGGTGGCGGTGGTTTGGATGAACCACAGTACGGACTGGAGCTCGTCGTGCCAGCCCCTGCCGCAGGCCTCCAGCTTCTTCTTGAAGGTCCTAGTCTTGAGGCCCCTCAGGACCTCCGCGTTAGCACGTTCGGCCTGACCATTACTCCTGGGGTGGGCCACCAAGGCGTAGCAGATCTGCGTTCCAAGATTAGCACAGTAGGTTTTGAAGAGGTTGCTAGTAAACTGCGAACCGTTATCTGTGATGATGCGGTTCGGGACCCCGAAGCGGCTTACGAGGCCCTTGATGAACTTGACAGCAGAGCCGGCTGGGATGGTACGGACGGCTTCCACTTCCGCCCACTTGGTGAACTTGTCGATGGCGACGTAGAGGTAGTGGTAGCCCCCTGGCGCCCGAGGGAACGGGCCTAGGATATCCAGCCCCCAGACCGCGAATGGCCATGTGAGTGGGATAGTTTGAAGTCCCTGAGCTGGCTGATGGATTTGCTTGGCGTGGAATTGGCAAGCTTCGCAGGATTTCCCCAGCTCGGTCGCGTCGTTGAGTGCTGTAGGCCAGTAGAATCCACTGCGGAACACCTTGCTAATGAGGGTCCGTGACAATGAGTGGTGTCCGCAGTCCCCGTCGTGTATGTCAATTAGCAACTCCCTTCCTTGATCGCTGGATATGCAGCGCAGCGTAACATCGTTCGGTCGTTTCCTGTATAACTCGCCGTCTTGGATACAGTATGTCGTGGCTTGCCAGGCCATGCGCTCCGCCTCCTCTTCCTTCTCCGACAGCGTCCCGTGCGTTAAGTACTCCTTGAATTCCTTGGTCCAGCATTCCTCATGGGGCTCGAGCGCCAAGAGCAGCCGAGCTCCTGAGGTCGGGCCACAGGCTGGGGCTACCATGGCCGGGGGCTGGGGGAGCTCCTCCCGAGGTTGAGTCGTGCTTGAAAGAGGTGGCGCAGCTGATGGCCTGAAGAGCCGCTCCTCAAAGACACCTGGCTCCTGCGGTTGCCGCTTGGATGCTCTCATGGCGATATCGTCGGCTTTCTTGTTGGTGCCCCGGGGCACGTGCTGCAGCTCCAGGCCCGAGAAATGCTTCTCCATCTTGCGCACCTCCGTGAGGTAGGCCTCCATATGCTCATCCTTCGGCTCATACACCTTGTTGGAGAAGTTGACGAGGAGTTGTGAGTCGCCTCTCACGGTGAGGCGCTTCACCCCTAGAGCCGCCGTAGCCTTTAGGCCAGCTATGAGGCCTTTGTATTCTACGATATTGTTGGAGACCTTCCCGCCGTGCTGAAATGAGCACTGCTCCAGCCCCCGCGCCCTGGTGCGCGAAGGCACCATCGAAATACATGACCTAGCCGTCCGGAGCCTCACTTCCTGGGGAGGTGGACCGGTCTTCTCCTTCCTCAAGTGTAGGGGCATCCGTCCATTCTGCCACAAAGTCAGCAAGTGCGGCCCCCTTGATGACCCTGGTAGTGCTGAACTCCAACTGGAATGCTTGCAACTCGATGTTCCACTCGGTGACCCTTCCGGCTGAGTTAGGGCTCCTAAGTACCCTCT
Source organism: Triticum urartu (assembly GCF_056163025.1). NCBI lineage: Eukaryota > Viridiplantae > Streptophyta > Magnoliopsida > Poales > Poaceae > Triticum > Triticum urartu. The sequence continues at coordinate 425,676,336 of NC_141874.1, read as the reverse complement.
CCAATGGGTAGGCTGAGACGACCTTGATGGGGTGGCCCTGGAAGTAGTGTCGCAGCTTGCGCGAGGCCACCAGGAGTGCGAGTAGGAGTTTCTGGGGCATGGGGTAGCGTGCTCTTGCGTCCCGTAGTATGGTGCTGACAAAGTACACCGGGTGTTCGACGAGGGCTGGCACACTGTCGAGGCTCGGGCCCTGCGGAGATCGGGGCATATCCTAAGGTGGAAGGATCCCTGAGACCCGATTGTCCTCAGGGGCTTCTGCGATGCCGCCCTGCTGAGCTTGGACTTCCACCGTTGATGCCTTTGCTGCACCTTCCTGACCCCACGCCACTTCAGCCCTGGCTTGGCGCGGCACCCCCTTGGCTTGCCGCTCCTGCCGAACCGCCACCAACGCCGCGCTGGCGGAGTACAGGGTGGAAGCAAGGTAGTAGAGTACCAGAGGCTCGAGGGGCCGTGGTGCCACCATCACTGGGGGGCTAATAAGGTATTTCTTGAGGTCTTGGAAGGCCCGGTCGGCCTCTGGGTTCCACTCGAACGGGCCCTTCTTCTTCATGATCTTGAAGAAAGGTAAGGCTCGCTCTCCCAGTTTGGAGATGAAACTCCCTAACGACGTCACCCGCCCCGCTAGCTTCTGCATCTCTTTGAGGGTCTGTGGTGGGCTCATGTCCTCGATGGCCTTGATCTTCTCTGGGTTAGCCTCGATCCCTTTGTGGGATACGAGGGATCCCAATAGCTTGCCGGAGGGGACGCCGAACACGCACTTCTCTGGGTTGAGCCTCAAGTTCACCTGGCACAAGCTCTCGAAGGTCTCCTCCAAGTATTGAATCAATGTCCTCGCCTCACGAGACTTGACCACTATGTCATTGACGTAGGCCTCTGCGTATCTCCCAAGCTGCCGCCCCAGAGCGATGTGCATCAACCGCTGAAAGGTCGCACCCGCATTGCGCAGTCCGAAGGACATGCAGGTGTAGCAGTACACCCCACATGGTGTAAGGAAGGTCGTCTTCTCCACATCTTCCACCACCATATTGATTTGATGATACCCTGAGAACGCATCCAGGAAGCACAGCAGGTCACACTCGGCGGTGGAGTCAACAATCTGGTCGATGCACGGGAGTGGGAACGGATCTTGGGGGTGGGCTTTGTTAAGATTGGTGAAGTCGACGCACATCCGTTCCTTCCCGCCTTTTTTCGGCACTACGACAGGGTTCGCCAGCCATTCGGGGTATCGGACCTCTCGGATGGCACCTGCCGCTTCCAGCTTGCGTGTCTCTTGGACGATGAAGGCCTGCTTCTCAGTGGACTGCTGTCTTGCTCGCTACTTCACGAGACGGATGTTGGGGCATACCCTTAGATGATGCTGGATCACCTCCCTCGGGACCCCTACCAGCTGATTGGGCTCCCACATGAATATCTCCTTGTTTGCGTGCAAGAACCTCACCAGGGCTTCTTCTTGTTCCGGGTCAAGGCCGGCTCCTATGGTAAAGGTGGCTCCTGAAGACCCGTCCTCGCTGACCGGCACCTCCTTGGTTTCTGCCTTGTCTTGGGTGAACAGCTGCTTCTTCTTGGTGGGTGCGGCCTTCCTGGCCGCAGGGGTACCGGCGTCGGCGGGTTGTGCTGCTGCTGCGGTCTTGAAGGTGAGCCTGAGCGCCATCACGGCCTCCTTAGTGTCCCCCTTGATGGTGAGGACGCCCTTGCTCCCTGGCATCTTCATGAGATTATAAGCCGGGTGAGTCACCGCCATGAACTGAGCGAGAGTCGGATACCCGAGGATGGCGTTGTACGGGAGACCGATGCGAGCGATGTCGAAGTCCACCAGCTCGGTGCGGTAGTTGTCACGTGTGCAAAAGGTGACAGGGAGGCGGATCTGCCCCAAAGAGTGGGCAGCTCCACCACCCACTCCCGAGAAGGGCTTGCTGAGGCCGAGCCACTCAAGTGGCACGTGGAGGAGGCTGAAGGCTTCTACGGAGAGCAAGTTGAGGCCAGCACTGTCGTCGATGAGGGTCTTGGTGACGGCCACGTTGCAGATGGTGGGCGTGCAGAGCATCGGGAGCATTCCGGAGCCGGTAATGGAGTCGGGTGGTCTTCTGAGCCTAAGGTGAGGTCGGCCTCTAGCGCAGCCCAACCTGGCGGAGCCCCCGGGCGCCTGGAGGTGGCCCCGATCTAACGGTGGAACGACTTGGCATGGCGGTCTGATGGTGGTGCTTGAGAGCCGCCCAGCAGGGCCACGACTGCGCGGTGCGCCGGCACCGCATAGCGAGCGGCAAAGAGGTCGCGGAGTTCCCCCCATGGGGCCACCGTGGATCCAGGGAGGCCGAGCAGCTAGGCGCGTGGCTTGCCGGCGAGGGCCATGGGGAACCATCTGGCCACGGAGACGATGGAGCGACGGAGTGACGAACTGATGGAAGGGAATCTACGGTGCACCCCTACCTGGCGCGCCAAATGTCGGATGTGGGGTTCCGGCAAACCCTTAAGGTTCGAACACCGGGGTGCGCGCGAAGTCTTTTCCTCCCACCGATCTACGCCCTAGCTCGCTAAGATCTCGCGGACGAACTCGACGAACTCGCAACACATAAAGACACAAGATTTATACTGGTTCGGGCCACTGTTGTGGTGTAATACCCTACTCTAGTGTGGTGGTAGTGGATTGCCTCTTGGGCTGATGATGAACAATACCAGAGGAAGAACAGCCTCCTCGTGTTGAGGTGTTCTTGCGCTTGGCTAGCTTGTGTGGGTGAGTGCTGGATGAACTGCCCTCTCCCCTACTGTGGTGGCTAGCTCTACTTGTATAGGCCCTGGTCCTCTCCCCAAATATTGAGCGGGAAAGGAGCCAACAACAGCGGGCAAATTTGAAGGGGGACAGCTAGTACAAGCTATCCTGACAAAGGTGGTCTCTGCCTGTGAAAGGCTCTAGCGGTGACGCCATTTTGGGCTCCACGATGACCTCCGTCTTGACGTCCTTCTGGTCTTGGTCTTGTTGCACCGATATGGCAACCTTTGCATGATGCCTCGGTACTCCTCGCCTGCACTGGCCTCCTTAGCACCAAAGAGGAAACAAGGACGATGCGCGCGCTAGCGCCCGCCTGGTGTTGATCGTCATGGCTCACGTCACGCGAGCCTCGTGAGGTTCTCGTCGCCTTGATATCTCCACTCCTTGTGAGCCTGCCCGACTAGGCCACTTCAGAGGAGGTCTCGTGTCGTCCGCCTCGCGAGGCTTGGCTCCTTGCGAGGGTCTTGGGTGCCTTGTTGATGAAGATGGGCCATACGGCCTGCTGGCTTAGCCACGCCGTGGGCCGCAGGCAGGCAAGTCTGGGGACCCCCGTTCCCAAAACGCCGACATAAGGAGCGAAGATTTCTATGCAAGCCTCGCCTCATGAGGTTTGGATGACGTGAGCCATTATGACCAAGGCTAGGAGGGCGCTGGCGGGCGCAGGACAATAGTTTCCTCTTTGGTGTTAAGGAGGCAAGCGCAGGCGCAGAGTCCCGAGGAATCAGCTAAACGTTTCCATTCTGGTGCAACAAGACCAAGACCGTCGGGACGGAGGTCATCACCGAGCCCACCACAGCATCAGGACCAGAGGCTTTTGCAGGCGAAGATTAATTTTCTCAGGATAACATGTACTAGTTGTCTCCCTTCGAATTTCGCCGTTGTGGGATCCCTTCCCGCCTTCATTTGGGAAGAGGACCAAGGCCACTGTAAACAGGGCCTAGACACCACCATAGAGGGAGGGTCCGAATCTTGGAGATCATCCTCTGCCCCACCAGCTCAAGAACACACCTCCTAAGGTTGTTCTCCCACTTTACTAGTTCACCCTCAGCCCCTCAAGGCCAATCCACCACGAAGCAGGAGTAGGGTTTCACACCGCAAGGTGGCCCAAACCTGGGTAAACTGTTGTGTCCCGTTTCCTTCCAGTTCATTGAGCTAGGCCGTGAGATTAGCGAGTAGGCAGACTGGGGAGGTCGAGTTCTTCGCACGCACCCCAGATTTCAAACCTCTCAAGGGCCTGCGGAACCCGAAATCCGACACCTACCCCGCTCAATCCTGTGAATTCTCTTCTATCCCCTGTTAGACTAGTTCTCCCCTCATACTCGGATGATCACTTGACGAAGGTTCTTTCAGATGTGGTCATTACTTTTGATATTAATGTAGGATCCCCCTCTGCCATTCTAGCTCTGGTTAGGGCCAATGAGGTGGCCCAGGCTGCCATTGCCAAAGCTAAGGAGCTAGCTCTAGCCCCGCTAATTCCTTCGGTTGTGGCCGAAGATAGATCTGGGGGGTGTTGTGGCCTGTGCGCCTCCGATTTCTATTAAAAAGGGTTCCCCCAAACGTTCTAAAGCCTACTTGGCACCCTGCAGGTCCAGCCTACGCATTAAAAATCTATCCTTTAAATGAGATCCTTGTTCTGGAACGTGAGGGGTTTTGGCGCTCGGGGGCGCCGGGACCAACTCAAAGATGTGGTGAGGGGTGACAATATTGACCTTGTTGGTCTAGTTGAGACCTTCAAGAGTTCCTTCTCCTCCAACGAGCTCTCCGTGGTTGCGGGAGATGGTAGATTTGATTGGAATTTCCTTCCTCCGACTACTCTAGTGGCATTCTCATTTGCTCCAGACGGGACATTTTTTACTTCGTTGCTTTTGACCATGGGAATTTCGGACCAGCATTGTTGTGTATCATCACCACATGAATGTTCACTAGGAGGCCATGGTTGTTTACGGCCCGGCTGATCATTCTCTCTCTCTCCTCTTTTCCTGGACGAGCTAACCCCTAAAATTGAATCTTGCACACTCCCCCTCCTCATTGGAGGCGACTTCAACCTCCTCCGCTCTCCAACAAATAAGAACACTCCAAACTTTTCCTGGCCCCTCGCAGACGCCTTTAATGACTTCATTAGTAACTGTGCCCTTCGAGAGATACCTAGGGTGGGTTCTCATTTCACTTGGATAAATCATCAAATCGCTCATATTCGCTCAGTTCTCTATTGTGTCTTTGTTTGTCCTAATTGGGTTACTTTGTTCCCGATCGCTCTGCTCAAGGCTAAGGCCATTGTGGGCTCTGACCATGCTCCTCTCATCCTTGACGCTGGGCTCCAGTTCCCTTCTAAACCTCCTCGTTCCTAGTTCGATGCTTCATGGTTGCTGATATATGGATTTCGCAATCTGCTCTCCTCTAAAATCTTGGCCTTGCTCTCAGCGGATCATCGTTCCTTTGGGCCTATGGATGACTGGCACCACTGCTCCTACTCCCATCATAAGTTTCTTCATGGATGGGCCCGCAACCATGCGGTGGAGGAGCGCAGGGAAAAAGCCTCCCTCGTGAATCTGATTAGTTCCTTGGACGTGCTTGCTGATGGGTTGGGCCTCTCCGATCAGGACTGGGTGTTACGCTTCGCTCTTGAGGAGAATCTGGTACATTTGCACTGCCAAGCGGAAATCTACTGGCGCCAACGGGGTACGAATAATTTGACGCTTAAGGGAGACTCTCCCACTGCCTATTTCTTTGCTATTCCCAATGGGATGTGTAGACGATGCACGACTGACAGTCTGATTATCGATGGGGTGAAGACCACGGATCAGAACCTTATTATGAACCACGTTGTTGATTTTTTGTCTTCTCTCCTTTCGGCCAAACCTAACTCGGGCTTCAGGATCGCCTCTAACTTTTGGAACGATCATGACATGGTCTCTGCTGAGGAAAATGCTGCTCTTATGATCCCTCTCTCCGAAGAGGAAATTTTTCTTGCCATCAACAAGGCCAATGTCAATTCTGCTTCCGACCAGGAAATTATGGCCTCAGCTTCGGGCCCTTGTTTGCGCGATCATCCAGAGATTCTGGTTGGGGACTGTTGACATCTCTAGGCTTAACTACGCAGTTATGACCCTCATCCCTAAAGTCAAGGGTGCGGATCACATCTCGCAATTCAGACCTATTTCCCTGATCAACAACTTCGCAAAATTTCCAGACAAAGGCTTGGCCATGCGTCTTACTCTAGTTGCCCACCGTACCCTCTCCCCCTATCAATCTGCCGTTGTCAAAGGCTGATTCATCCTTGATGGGGTGCTATGCCTTCACGAAATCACTCATGACATCTGCAAGACTGGCAGTAAGGCCATCATTCTCAAGTTGGATTTTGAGAAGGCACACGACTCTGTTAGCTGGGGTTTTTTAGACAGGTTCACTTACCTAAGGGTTTTGATGGTGGCTTCATACATAGAGTTATGCAGATGGTCTCGGGGGGGCATACTGTGATTTCAGTCAATGGGAGATCTAGCAATTTTTTTAGAAACTCTAGAGGCCTCAGGCAGGGTGATCCCGCTTCTCCTATCCTTTTCAACTTCATTGCGGATGCGCTCTCTAACATCCTGTCCAGAGCCGCGTCGGTTGGACACATCTCCCCTATTAGCTCCCACTTTCTTCCAGAGGGTGTCACCCACCTCTAGTACGCTGACGATATGATTATCATGGTGGAACTCGATGACGCTTGTTTATCCCACCTCAAGTTTCTTCTACTTTTCTTTGAGGCTCTGTCGGGGCTTAAGATTAACTTTGCAAAAGGTGGGGTGATTGTCACTGGGGTGACGGAGGCTGAGGCATTCCGAGTCTCTCAATTACTCAACTGTTCACTAGGCTCCTTCCCTCTCAAATATCTCAGGCTTCCTATCTCGTGTGAAAAATTATTGTCTAAGGATTTCGCACATTCAGTGGCTAAAGTGGGCAATCGTGTCATGCCATGGAGGGCAGATATAATACCCAGGCTGGCAAGGTGGCACTTATAAATGTGTGCCTTTCCTTCCTCCCTATGTTTTTCATGGGATTTTACCTTCTTACTAATGGTACTCATCCTAGGTTTGATAAAGCACAGGGGTGCTTTCTACTAGAATGTTGCTGATAACAAACGCAAGTATAGAATGGTTAAATGGGATCACATATGTCCACCCAATAGCCTTGGGGGGCTGGGTATAATTAACACCTTGGTCATGAACAAGTGCTTGATCATTAAATGGTGGTGGAAGATCACGTCTATCTCGGATAATCCCCTCTTGTATAACATCCTCAAGGCCAAATATTTCCCTACGTCTAGTCCTATGTTTGCCCCCACCGTAGGCGCGTCTCAATTCTGGAAAGATCTTGTTAAGCTCCGGCCAGTGTTTCAAGGCCTTGTCAAGTTTGTGGTCCGCAATGGTAGATCCACTAGTTTCTGGCTAGACTGGTGGTGCGCTCCAGCCACATTAGTTGTCTCTTTCCCAATTCTTTTTTCTTATTACCCTAATCCCGATATCTCGATCTCTAAGCTCTCTGACAACAATTGGGACCTTGAGCTGCATCGTTCTCTATCTCCTGAAGAGTTAGTTAACTAGCAGGGTCTTGTTGCCCTCTTCCATGTGCTCTTAGAGGAGGAGGACTCGGTGGCCTGGCCCAACTCTGCGTCTTGGCGTTTTTCTGTGAAACTATTATATGGCAAACTCATATCTGGATCGACCACTACCAAATTAAAGTGGATCTGGAGGGCTCGCATCCCTCCTAAACTTAAGATCTTCTTGTGGAAAGCTCTTCGTGGGCGCCTTCCGGCGGCTGACCAGATTTGCAAGCGTAATGGTCCGGGATCTGACCGATGTGCTCTATGTGGCCAGAGAGAGGACAGAACTCACATCTTCTTCAACTGTGTCTTGGCTAAGGTCTTTTGGTGTTGTATCAGATCTTGGCTTCATGTCTCCTGGAGGCCTGCTTCCATCTCAGAACTTCGTATTTTGGCTTCTAACCTGGTTGGGGCCCAGAGAAGAATGTTCTGGGTGGGATTCGCAGTGATGTGCCGGACCCTTTGGACGACTAGGAACAAATTTACCATTAAACACATTTTTCCTGCTAAACCTGCTAATTGCTTATTTAAAACTTCCATATTCCTATAGTAGTGGAGATTATTGACTAAGGAGGAGGATCGGGACGCTTTTGATGATATGGCTACCAGGATTCGGGCTACAGCTACCTCCCTTCCTCGAGTTCAGGCTGACGGTTAGGATTTGATGGCCCTACTATCGTCGTTCCTGAGTCTCCAGCCTGCATGCCGTGTACTGGCCTGGGAGCCATGTACGTTAACTTCGGTCTGTCCTATTTTGGCATTGATACTTTGTGGATGGTGTGTCGTTTCGTTTGGCATGGTTACGTTGTTGACTCTGCCTGGTGGCTTCATTTATAAAGTCGGGCTATGGCCTTTTCAAAATATCACACCACCCTTTCCATACATATAGTTGGGCTACCCGTAGGTGGTTCGTATGTGGTCTCACCACATCTCGCGCGAGAAGCACACATTTGTGGGCCCGCACATGGTCCACCTTTCACTGGAAGCGAAAGGGGGATGGGGTTTGACCATGATGGACTCCTATAGGTCTAGTGTTACGGTAGGGTGATATGTTAGACCTAGCTATTTGGGGGCAAGTGTTCATAGCTAGGATTCCCCTCCTGCCGACACGAAGGGGGGAGAGGGACACCCAATACTGTCCGTTTTGTGAGATAGGTGCCACATCCAAGTTGTGCATTTGGTATTTGAACATCAAACCACCCTTTCCATAAATATTTTTGGTCCACATGCAAGTGCGTTCGTGTTCTTACCCTTTCCCGTGTTATTTTCGCCAAATTTATAAGCATTAGACAAGTCGGAGGACGCAACAGACACGGTTCACTCACACTACCCGTGTGCCATGCCCGTTCCCTTGCCACTCACATCAGCACAGTACATTGGGATCCATGAGGCTTCCCTCGCAATCTCAAAAATATCTACCTATTTGCTTTTTGATAACACACGGTTATTATTTTTCGACCGTGTGTGATGTTTGTTGTTCCCGCTCCCGCCTGCATCCCTCGAACCCGGTTGGAGGGTTTTTCTATTTGATAACACACGGTTCTATTTTGGGACCGTGTGCGATGCATCATCCAAATTTTCAGTAGCCCCGGTAATTTACTCCTGTGTACTAAAATTTTCACTAGCTGCGTCATTTCCTCAAACGCCACCCCCTCCACACACACCCCAAAAACTCTGCGCGCTCATATGTCTCCAATGTATCTATAATTTTTTATTGTTCCATGGTGTTATATTATCAATATTGGATGTTTTATAATCATTTTATATCATTTTTTGGTACTAACCTATTGACATAGTGCCAAGTGCCAGTTGCTGTTTTTCCATGTTTTTACATCGCAGAAAATCAATACCAAACGGAGTCCAAATGCCAGCAAACTTTACGGAGATTTTTTATGGACCAGAAGACACGTAATGGGCCCTGGCTACACCTGGGGGATGCTCCGAGGAGAGTACAACCCACCAGGGCACGCCAGGAGGACCAGGCGCGCCCTGGTGGGTTGTGCCCACCTCGGGTGCCCCCCGGACCACCTCTTTGCTCTGTAAATACCCCAATATTCCCAAAACCCTAGGGGAGTCAATGAAATATTCATCCAACCGCCGCAGAGTCCAGAACCACCAAATCCAATCTAGACACCATCTCGGATGGGGTTCACCACCTCCATTGGTGCCTCTCCGATGATGCGTGAGTAGTTCTTTGTAGACCTTCGGGTCCATAGTTAGTAGCTAGATGGATTCCTCTCTCTCTCTCTCTGAATTCTCAATACAATGGTCTCTTGGAGATCCATATGATGTAACTCTTTTGCAGTGTGTTTGTTGGGATCGATGAACTTTGAGTTTATGATCAGATCTATCTTTTTATATCCATGAAAGTATTTGAGTTTCTTTGATCTCTTTTATGCATGATCTCTTATAGCCTCGTATTTCTTATCCGATATTTGGGTTTTGTTTGGCCAACTTGATCTATTTATGTTGCAATGGGAAGAGGTGCTTTGTAGTGGGTTCGATCTTACGGTGCTTGGTCCTAGTGATAGAAGGGGAACCGACACGTAGGTATTGTTGCTACTAAGGATAAAACGATGGGGTCTATCTCTACATAGATAGATGTTGTCTACATCATGCCATCGTTCTTATTGCATTACTCCGTTTCTCCATGAACTTAATACACAAGACGCATGCTGGATAGCAGTCGATGTGTGGAGTAATAGTAGTAGATGCAGAAAGGAGTCGGTCTACTAATCTTGGACGTGATCCCTATGTAATGATCATTGCCTGGATATGATAACCCATAGGTATAGGGGATCGCAACAGTTTTCGAGGGTAGAGTATTCAACCCAAATTTATTGATTCGACACAAGGGGAGCCAACGAATACTCTAAAGTATTAGCAGCTGAGTTGTCAATTCAACCACACCTGGAAACTTAATATCTGCAGCTAAGTATTTAGTAGCAAAGTAATATGATAGTAGTGGTAACGGTAACAAAAGGTAACAGTAGTAAAATTAATGTTTTTGGTATTTTGTAGTGATGATAGCAACAGCAACAGGAAAGTAAATAAGCGAAGAACAATATATGGAAAGCTCGTAGGCAATGGATCAGTGATGGAGAATTATGCCGGATGCGGTTCATCATGTAACAGTCATAACCTAGGGTGACACAGAACTAGCTCCAGTTCGTCAATGTAATGTAGGCATGTATTCCGAATATAGTCATACGTGCTTATGGAAAAGAACTTGCATAACATCTTTTGTCCTACCCTCGCGTGGCAGCGGGGTCCTTACGGAAACTAAGGGATATTAAGGCCTCCTTTTAATAGAGAACCGGAACAAAGCATTAACACATAGTGAATACATGAACTCCTCAAACTACGGTCATCACCGGAAAGTATCCCGATTATTGTCACTTCGGAGTTAACGGATTATAACACATAATAGGTGACTATAGACTTGCAGGATAGCATCAAGAACTCTCATATATTGATGAAAACATAATAGGTTCAGATCTGAAATCATGGCACTCGGGCCCTAGTGACAAGCATTAAGCATAGCAAAGTCATAGCAACATCAATCTCAGAACATAGTGGATACTAGGGATCAAACCCAAACACAACTAACTCGATTACATGATAGATCCCATCCAACCCATCACCATCCAGCAAGCCTACGATGGAATTACTCACGCACGGCAGTGAGCATCATGAAATTGGTGATGGAGGATGGATGATGATGACGATGGCGACGGATTCCCCTCTCCGGGGCCCCAAACGGACTCCCGATCAGCCCTCTCGAGAGGTTTTAGGGCTTGGCAGCGGCTCCGTATCGTAAAACGTGATGATTTCATCTCTCTGATTTTTTTCTCCCCGAAACACAATATATGGAGTTGGAGTTGGAGTCGGAGAGGCAACAGGAGGCCCACGAGGTAGGGGGGCGCGCCCCTCACCCTCGTGGACAGGTGGTGGGCCCCCTAGCCTTCATCTTTTGCAGGTATTTTTCATATTTTCTGAAAAGTTGCTCTGTGAAGTTTCAGGTCATTCCGAGAATGTTTGTTTCTCCACGTAAATAACACCATGGTAATTCTGCTGAAAACAGTGTCAGTTCGGGTTAGTTCCATTCAAATCATGCAAGTTAGAGTCCAAAACAAGGGCAAAAGTGTTTGGAAAATTAGATACGACGGAGACGTATCAACTCCCCCAAGCTTAAACTTTTGCTTGTCCTCAAGCAATTCAGTTGATAAACTGAAAGTGATAAAGAAAAACTTTTACAAACTCTGTTTGCTCTTGTTGTTGTAAATATGTAAAGCCAGCATTCAAGTTTTCAGCAAAGATTATAACTAACCACATTCACAATAACGCATAGGTCTCAACTTTACTCATATCAATAGCATAATCAACTAGCGAGCCATAATAATATATCTCAGATGACAACACTTTCTCAAAACAATCATAATATGATATAACAAGATGGTATCTCTCTAGCCCTTTCTGAGACCACAAAACATAAATGCAGAGCACCTTTAAAGACCAAGGACTGACTAGACATTGTAATTCATGGTAAAAGAGATCCAGTCAAGTCATACTCAATGTAAACTAACAGTAATGAATGCAAATGACAACGGTGCTCTCCAAATGGTGCTTTTTAATAAGAGGATGATGACTCAGCATAAAAGTAAATAGATAGTCCCTTCACAGAGGGAAGTAGGGATTTGTAGAGGTGCCAGAGCTTGGTTTTGAAACAGAGGTGAATAATATTTTGAGCAGTATACTTTCATTGTCAACATAACAACCAAGAGATGGCAATATCTTCCATGCTACACACATTATAGGCGGTTCCCAAACAGAATGGTAAAGTTTATACTCCCCCTTCCACCAACAAGTATCAATCCATGGCTTGCTCGAAACAACGAGTGCCTCCAACTAACAAGAGTCCCAGGTGGAGTTTTGTTTGCAATTGTTTTGATTTAGTTTGCATAAAGCATGGGACTGGGCATCCCGGTGACCAGCCATTTATCTCGTGAGTGAGGAGCGGAGTCCACTCCTCTTGAGAATAACCCGCCTAACATGGAAGATACAGACAGGCCTAGTTGATACATGAGCTATTCGAGCATACAAAACAGGATATTTATTTGAAGGTTTAGAGTTTGGCACATACAAATTTACTTGGAACAGCAGGTAGATACCATATATAGGTAGGTATAGTGGACTCATGTGGAATAACTTTGGGGTTTAAGGGATTGGATGCACAAGCAGTATTCCCGCTTAGTACAGGTGAGGGCTAGCAAAAGACTGGGAAGCGACCAGCTAGAGAGCGACAACAGTCATGAACATCCATTAAAATTAATCAACACCGAGTGCAAGCATGAGTAGGATATAATCCACCATGAACATAAATATCGTGAAGGCTATGTTGATTTTGTTTCAACTACATGCGTGAACATGCGCCAAGTCAAGTCACTTAAATCATTCAGAGGAGGATACCATCCTATCATACCACATCATAACTATCTCAATAGCATGTTGGCACGCAAGGTAAACCATTATAACTCATAGCTAATCAAGCATGGCACAAGAAACTATGATCTCTAGTTGTCATTGCAAACATGTTTATTCATAATAGGCTGAATCAGGAACGATGAGCTAATCATGTTTACAAAAACAAAAGAGGTTGAGTTCATACTAGCTTTTCTCATCTCAGCCAGTCCATCATATATCATCATAATTGCCTTTCACTTGCACGACCGAATGATGTGAATAATAATAATATTGCACGTGCATTGGACTAAGATGGAATCTGCAGGCATTCAATAAACAGGAGAAGACAAGGCAATATGGGCTCTTTTGTTAGATCAACAATAATGCATATAAGAGCCACTTCAACAATTTAATTATGGTCTTCTCCTGTCGACCCCCAAAAGAAAGAAAAGAAATAAAACTATTTACATGGGAAAGCTCCCAACAAGCAAAAGAAGAACAGGAAATATTTTTGGGTTTTCTTTTTAATTACTACTACAAGCATGGAAATTAAACTAACTAAAAGCTACAACTAATTTTTTTGGTTTTTCTTAAGGTTTATTAAACACACAAGAAGAAAGCATAAAAAGGAAAATAAACTAGCATGGATGATACAATGAAAAAGTATGAGCACCGACATCTAGCAATGAGTGTATGAACATAAATGTAATATCCGTGGGAAATACATAATCCCCCAAGCTTAGGCTTTTGGCCTAAGTTGGTCTATGGCCACGGCTGGCCTGGCGGATATCCATAATAATAGTTGGGGTCGTACTGAGAAGAAGAAGAGGAAGACTCCGATTGCCACTGGTAATTAGACTGTCGTGAAGGATCAACTTGTGGTTCCGACTCTGGCTCCATGGCTGGTACAGGGTTCTGGTAGGCGTGAATAGCCTTCAACGGAACAAGGTACTGGCCTACAGATAAATCAAACAAAGAAGGAGCAGGCAGGGTAATAGTCTCAGGATGATGTTTATTAAAGAACAATTGATATTTAAGCTCTCCTTCCCTGTTCTTAACAATAAAATCACGTGCCACCATACTTTTATAATCTAGATAAACACGAGGCAGCACTTTTTCTTCCTTCTCGTAATGCCTAATAGGTATGTTAAAATGTGCAGCTAGGCGTGAAGCACAGATGCCGCCAAAGATGGGGCCCTTTGTACGGTTCAGACTTAACCATTTGGCAATAATGCCGCCCATACTAACAGAGTTATCACCATATAAACCGTGGAGCAAAATAATAATATCAGGGATACTAAGGTTTCCAAAGTTTCCGCGACCAATTAAGCAATGACTAGAAAATAATGCAAAATAACGTAAAACAGGAAAATGTATGCTAGTGATTCGTGCATCGGAAACCTTCCTTGTTTCCCCTACAGTGATAGTATCAATAAACCCCTCCACATCATTGCGGTGTGGTTCTTCTGTCTTGCCCTCAAAAGGGACTAAACAAACCCGACAAAAATCATAAAGTGTCATCTCCTTATGCTCATTATATAAATAAAACTCCACCGTAGCTGGTGAGCTCCTAGAATGGAAATGAAAGTTCTGCACAAAGATATTTGTGAGTAAGAGATACTGATCGCATTGGTCGTGCAGGAAAGCAGTGAGGCCTGCATTCTTAGTCAATTCATGAAAATCTTCATTAATCCCGGCTGCTCTCAAGAAATCTTCGGAAGGCCATTCACACGCCCGAACCTTCGCGGTGCGAGGTAGATTATACTTAGGCTTGGGTGCCTTTTCCTTCGAGCTTGGGCTCGATGAGCCCCTCAAAAGTCTCCTCATCATTTTCTGAAAAATTCTGAAATTTTTAGTAACTTCAAAATAAAAGTAAACCAAACTCAATAATATTGATAGCAACTACTCCTACGAGTGCCTAGAGCCTATATAATGCATCAAAACTACTTTGAACATATAAATTTGACATGCAAGCTCAAGAACAGGGTCACCTATGCAGCAAAAATTTGCAATGAATAAAGCACTAGAACAAAAACTAATTGGACCAATGGAGGAGTCACATACCAAGGAACAATCTCCCCAAGCAGTTTTGTGAGAGGTGCTTTGAGAAAGGAGATCGAAAATGGCAGCAAAACGAGCTTGGACTCGGGTTTGAGCTGGATATTCGTGTTTGTGGGAGGAAGGAGTGTATGCGTGAAAGGATAAGTGGAGGAGGGCCACCGTGGGCCCATGAGGCAGGGGGCGCACCTAGGGGGTAGGGCGCGCCCTCCACCCTCGTGGGCAGGTGGTTGACCCTCCTGTTGTGTTCTCAGTGCCAAATATTCTCAAATATTCTGGAAAAAATCATATTTAAATTTCAGGGCATTTGGAGAACTTTTATTTTTGAGGTATTTTTATATTGCACGGATAATCAGATAACAGATAGAAAAATATATTTTTTATTTTATTTAATGTAAATAACAGAAAGTAAAAGTGGGGTACAGAAGGTTGTGCCTTCTAGTTTCATCCATCTCATGATCATCAAAAGGAATCCACTAACAAGGTTGATCAAGTCTTGTTAACGAACTCATTCCGAATAACATGGAACCCGGAGAAATTTCGAATAACACTATGTTACCTCAACGGGGATATGCACATCCCCAATAATAAGAATATCATATTTCTTCTTGACAGTAGGAAGAGGAAATTCAAAACCTCCAAATATAATCGATGGCATTTTTCCAATAGAGTTGATACTATGAACTTGAGGTTGTTTCCTCGGAAAGTGTATTGTATGCTCATTACCATTAACATGAAAAGTGACATTGCCTTTAGTGCAATCAATAACAGCCCCTGCAGTATTCAAAAAGGGTCTTCCAAGAATAATAGACATACTATCGTCCTCGGGAATATCAAGAATAACAAAGTCCGTTAAAATAGTAACGTTTGCAACTACAGCAGGCACATCCTCACAAATACCGATAGGTATAGCAGTTGATTTATCAGCCATTTGCAAAGATATTTCAGTAGGTGTCAACCTATTCAAATCAAGTCCACGATATAAAGAGAGAGGCATACCACTAACACTGGCTCCAAGATCACATAAAGCAGTTTTAACATAATTTGTTTTAATGGAGCATGGTATAGTTGGTACACTGGGATCTCCAGGTTTCTTTGGTATTCCACTCTTAAAAGTATAATTAGCAAGCATGGTGGAAATTTTAGCTTCCGATATCTTTCTTTTATTTGTAATTATATCTTTCATGTACTTAGCATAAGGATTGGTTTTCAACATATCAGTTAATTGCATACGCAAAAAGATAGGTCTAATCATTTTAGCAAAGCGCTCAAAATCCTCATCATCCTTTTTCTTGGATGGTTTGGGAGGAAAAGGCGTGGGTTTCTGAACCCAAGGCTCTCTTTCTTTACCATGTTTCCTAGCAACAAAGTCTTTCTTATCATAGCGTTGATTCTTTGATTGTGGGTTATCAAGATCAACAGTAGGTTCAATTTCTATATCATTTTCATTACTAGGTTGAGCATCATTATGAACATTATCATTAACACTACCACTAGTTTCAGGTTCATTACCAGATTGAGTTTCAGCATCAGAAATACAAATGTCATTTGGATTCTCAGGTGTTTCAACAATAGGATCACTAGAAGCATGCAAAGTCCTATCATTTTTTCTTTTTCTTCTTTTTAGACGAACTAGGTGCATCTATATTATTTCTCTAAGAATCTTGCTCAATTCTCTTAGGATGGCCTTCAGGATACAAAGGTTCCTGAGTCATTCTACCACCTCTAGTCATAACTCTAACAGCATTATCATTATCTTTACTATTCAATTCATTGAGCAAATCATTTTGAGCTTTAAGTACTTGGTCTACTTGAGTGGTAACCATAGAAGCATGTTTACTAATAAGTTTGAGTTCACCTTTAACATTAGCCATATAATCACCCAAGTGTTCAAGCATATTTGAATTGTATTTCAATTGTCTACCAAAATAAGCATTAAAATCTTCTTGCTTAGCCATAAATTTATCAAACTCATCTAAGCATGGGCTAGCAAATTTAGTAAATGGGATTTCAGCTTTATCATATCTATAGAGAGAATTTACCTTTACTACCTGTGTCGGGTTATCAAGACCATGAGTTTCTTCAATAGGTAATGGATTAAGATTATATGTTTCTTCAACAGGCGGTAAATTAAGACCATGTATTTCTTCAATAGGAGGTAAATTCTTAACATCATGAGCTTTAATACCTTTTTCTTTCATAGATTTCTTCAGCTCTTGCATATCTTCAGGACTGAGAAATAGAATACCCCTCTTCTTCGGAGTTGGTTTAGGAATAGGCTCGGGAATTGGCTCCGAAGGTGTCCAATTATTTTCATTTGCCAACATATTATTCAATAGAATTTTAGCTTCATCCGGTGTTCTTTCCCTGAAAACAGAACCAGCACAATTATCCAGGTAATCTCTAGAGGCATCGGTTAGTCTATTATAAAAGACATCAAGTATTTCATTTTTCTCAAGAGGATGATCAGTCAAAGCATTAAGTAATTGGAGAAGCCTCCCCCAAGCTTGTGGGAGACTCTCTTCCTCAATTTGCACAAAATTATATATATCCCTTAAAGCAGCTTGTTTCTTATGAGCAGGGAAATATTTAGCAGAGAAGTAATAAATCATATCCTGGGGACTACGCACACAACCAGGATCAAGAGAATTAAACCATATCTTAGCATCACCCTTTAATGAGAACGGAAATATTTTAAGGATGTAAAAGTAACGAGTTCTCTCATCTTTAGTGAACAGGGTAGCTATATCATTCAATTTAGTCAGATGTGCCACAACAGTTTCAGATTCATAGCCATGAAAAGGATCAGATTCAACCAAAGTAATTATATCAGGATCAATAGAGAATTCATAATCCTTATCGGTAACACAGATAGGTGAAGTACCAAAAGCAAGGTCAGGTTTCATTCTAGCATTTAGAGATTGCTTACTCCATTTAGCTAATAGCCTTTTGAGTTCATTTCTATTTTTGCAAGCTAAAATAGCTAAAGAAGCTTCTTGATCAAAAACATAACCCTTAGGAATAACAAGTGATTCTTCATCATCACTTTCATCAGTATCATCAGATTCAATATTTTCAATTTCTCTAGCTCTAGCAAGTTGTTCATCAAGAAATTTACCAAGTGGCACAGTAGTATCAAGCATAGAAGTAGTTTCATCATAAGTATCATGCATAGTAGAAGTGGCATCATCAATAACATGCGACATATCAGAACGAATAGCAGAAGCAGGTGTATGTGTTGCAAGCTTACTCAAAATAGAAGGTGAATCAAGTGCAGAGCTACATGGCAGTTCCTTACCTCCCCTCGTAGTTGAGGGATAAATCTTGGTTTTTGGATCTCTCAAGTTCTTCATAATGATAAGCAGATATAAATCCCAAGTGACTCAAAGAATAGAGCTATGCTCCCCGGCAACGGCGCCAGAAAATAGTCTTGATAACCCACAAGTATATAGGGGATCGCAATAGTTTTCAAGGGTAGAGTTTTCAAAACAAATTTATTGATTCGACACAAGGGGAGCCAAAGAATACTCTCAAGTATTAGTAGCTGAGTTGTTAATTCAACCACACCTGGAAACTTAATATCTGCAGCAAAGTATTTAATAGCAAAGTAATATGATAGTAGTGGTAACGGTAACAAAAGGTAACAGTAGTAAAATTAATGTTTTTGGTATTTTGTAGTGATGATAGCAATAGCAATGGAAAAGTAAATAAGCGAAGAACAATATATGGAAAGCTCGTAGGCAATGGATCAGTGATGGGGAATTATGCAGGATGCGGTTCATCATGTAACAGTCATAACCTAGGGTGACACAGAACTAGCTCCAGTTCGTCAATGTAATGTAGGCATGTATTCCGAATATAGTCATATGTGCTTATGGAAAAGAACTTGCATAACATCTTTTGTCCTACCCTCCCGTGGCAGTGGGGTCCTTACGGAAACTAAGGGATATTGAGGCCTCCTTTTAATAGAGCACCAGAACAAAGCATTAACACATAGTGAATACATGAACTCCTCAAACTACGGTCATCACCGGTAAGTATCCCGATTATTGTCACTTCGGGGTTAACGGATCATAACACATAATAGGTGACTATAGACTTGCAAGATAGGATCAAGAACTCTCATATATTGATGAAAACATAATAGGATCAGACCTGAAATCATGGCACTCAGGCCCTAGTGACAAGCATTAAGCATAGCAAAGTCATAGCAACATCAATCTTAGAACATAGTGGATACTAGGGATCAAACCCTAACAAAACTAACTCGATTACATGATAGATCCCATCCAACCCATCACCGTCCAGCAAGCCTACGATGGAATTACTCACGCACGGCGGTGAGCATCATGAAATTGGTGATGGAGGATGGTTGATGATGACGATGGCGACGGATTCCCCTCTCCGAAGCCCCGAACGGACTCCAGATCAGCCCTCCCGAGAGGTTTTAGGGCTTGGCGGTGGCTCCGTATCGTAAAACGCGATGATTTCTTCTCTCCGATTTTTTTGTCCCCGAAACACAATATATGGAGTTGGAGTTGGAGTCGGAGAGGCAACAGGGGGCCCAAGAGGTAGGGGCGCGCCCCCACCCTCATGGATAGGTGGTGGACCCCCTGGCCTTCATCTTTTGCAGGTATTTTTCATATTTTTTGAAAAGTTGCTCCGTGAAGTTTCAGGTCATTCCGAGAATGTTTGTTTCTGCACATAAATAACACCATGGTAATTCTGCAGAAAACAGCGTCAGTCCGGGTTAGTTCCATTCAAATCATGCAAGTTAGAGTCCAAAACAAGGGCAAAATTGTTTGGAAAAGTAGATATGATGGAGACGTAACAAGATATCGTCATGATTATTTGAAGTTCTATCAATAGCCCAAAAGTAATTTGTTCACCCACCATTTGCTATTTTCTCGAGAGAAGCCACTAGTGAAACCTACGGCCCCCGGGTCTCTTCCTCATATTATTTGCCTTTGCGATCTATTTTCCTTTTCTTTTATTTTCAGATCTATTAAACTAAAAACACAAAAATACCTTGCTGCAATTTATTTGTACTTATTTTATTTGGTGTTCGGTCTATCAATCTACTACAATTTATCTCACGTCTGTTTGCCTATCTTGAGGCGCCGTACCCGGAAGGGATTGACAACCCCTTTAACACGTCAGGTTGCGAGGATTTGTTATCTATGTGTAGGTGTTGTTTACATTGTGTTGCTTGGTTCTCCTACTTGTTCGATAACCTTGGTTTCACATCTGAGGGAAATACCTACCACTGCTGTGCTGCATCATCCCTTCCTCTTTGGGGAAATATCGACGTAGCTTCAAGCCTCATTAAAAGGAATTTCTGGCGCTGTTGCCGGGGAGGATCTTCAACATATACCAGGTTCCTAATCACAAATCTCATCTCCTCGCAATTCACATTATTTTCCATCTGCCTCTCGTTTTCCTGTCCCCCACTTCACAAAAAATTGTCGTTTTGTTCACCTCTCTTTTCCGTTCGCCATTTTCTTTGCCAGATCTGTTTTTGAGTGCAATCTTGTTGCGTAGTCATCATGACTCAAGAGAAAACCAAGTTATGTGATTTCTCATCATCAACAACAATGATTTTATTGGCACTCTGATTGCTCCTCCTGCCACTAGTGCGGAGTCTTGTGATATTAATACTGCTTTGTTGAATCTTGTTATGAAAGATCAATTTTCTGGTACTCCTAATGAGGATGACGTGTCCCATCTTAATAGCTCCGTGGAATTATGCGATATGCAAAAGAAAAAAGATGTGGGCAATGATGTGGTGAAGATGAAATTATTTCCGTTTTCATTGCGTGATTCTGCAAAATTTTGGTTCTCTTCTTTCCCTCGCAATAGTATTGATTCTTGGAACAAGTGCAAAAATGCTTTTATCACTATTTTCGCCCGCAAAAATTATTTCCCTTAGAACCCAGATCATGAATTTCAAGCAACTTGAACATGAGCATGTTGCACAATCTTGGGTAAGGATGAAAATGATGCTAAGGAATTGCCTAACTCATGGGTTAAATCTTTGGATGATCATACAAAAAAATTATGCGGGATTGAATTTTGTTTCTCGAAATCTTTTAGATTCCGCCACGGGTGGCACTTTTATGGAAATTACTTTGGGTGAACCTACCAAATTGCTTAATGATATTATGGCAAATTATTCGCGGTGGCATACCGAAAGAGCTCCTACTAGTAAAAAAGTTAATTCGGTTGAAGAAATTTCTTCGTTGAGTGAAAAAGTTGATGCTCTTGTGAAATTGGTTGCTATAAGAAGTGCTCCTGTTGATTTTAATGATATGCCTTTGTCTACTTTAATTGAGAAAAATAGTGATGCCATAGATGTGAATTTTATTTCTCGAAATAATTTCAACAACAATGCTTATGGAGGTAATTTTAATCGTAGGCTTTTTCCTAGTAATTCCTCTAATAATTATGGTAATTCCTATGGAAATAAATCTTATAATAATAATAGGAACACCTCTGATCTTGAGAATAATATTAAAGAATTTATCAACATGGAAAAAAAAATTCAACACTTCCATAGAAGAAAAGTTGAGTAAGATTGATGATTTGTCTAGAAGTGTTGATAGAATTTCTCATGATGTGGAAAATCTCAAGATGAAATTTTGTGTGCCTAAGGTTGATGAATCAATTAAAGCTCTTTACGTTTCTATGGATGAAAGTAAGAACAGAATTGCTATGCTTACAGCTAAAAGAGAATTTTTATAAAAAGCGGTTTCTAGTGTTTACTTTCGCAAAAGTGATGAAGATCTTAAAAAGATTGGTGTTTCTTCTATTGATTCCTTGTTTAGTAAAGTTAAGATTGATGAAAAAGGGACCAGAGAAGAGTCAACTTTAGCTAGAAGGCGTCCCGATATTTCGGAGGGTGAAAATTTTGTTGAGAAAATTGATAAAATGGGTTTGAAGAGGTCAAAACTTTAACTAGTGATGTGCCCACTCTTTTGGATTACAAAGACTTTAATTATGATAGTTTCTCTTTGATTGATTGTATTTATTTGTTGCAATCCATGATAAATTCACCCCATGCTTATGAACAAAATAAAGCTTTTACTAAACATATTGTTGATGCTATGATGAAAGATTTTGAAGAAAAATTGGAATTAGAATTTTCAATTCCAAGAAAATTGCATGATGAGTGGGAACCTACTATCAAAGTCAAGATTAAAAATTATGAGTGCTTTGCTTTATGTGACATTGGTGCTAGTGTTTCTACTATTCTGAAATCTTTATGTGATGTGCTTGGTCTTACCGATCTTGAATCATGTTCCTTAAATTTGCACTTAGCGGATTCTACTATTAAAAAGCCTATGGGAACAATTAATGATGTTCTTATTCTTGCAAATAGGAATTGTGTGCCCATAGATTTTATTGTCCTTGATATTTATTGCAATCCGTCTTGTCCAATTATTCTTGGTAGACCGTTTTTAAGCACTATCGGTGTCGTGATTGATATGAAAGAAGGTAATATTAAGTTCCAATTTCCTTTGAGGAAGGGTACGGAACACTTCCCTAGAACAAGAATTAGGCCACCATATGAATCAATCATGAGTGCATCTTATGCATCTCGAACCGGAGATGACAAGACTTAGATCCTTCCTTTATGCCTAGCTAAGGGTGTAAAACTATAGCGCTTGTTGGGAGGCAACCCAATGAATAAAATTTATTTTTGCTTTTTGCTTTCTGTTCTTGAGTGTTAGCACAATTATGCTACTGTTATGATTGTGTTTTTTTATGTTTTGATTAGTGTTTGTGCCAAGCAAAGCCTTTAGGATCTTCTTGTGTGATAGTTGTTTGATCTTGCTAAAAAACAGAAAAAATTGCGCTCATGAAAATAATTCTCATTTTTAACCGGAAAGCGATCAAATACCCATTCCTTTTGCAGTAGGTCAATATACAAATTTTCAGGTTGTCCTAATTTTTCAGAATTTTTGGAGTTGCATAAGTATTCTAAATAGTCATGTTGCTACAAACTGTTTTGTTTTTGATAGATTCTGTTTTCTTTGCGTTGTGTGCTTATTTTGATGGCTCTATGGTTTTCTTTGATGAGTTTTTGCCACAGAAAAGTTGGAATACAATAGATATAATGCAAGAACAAAATATAAATTGGTTTGATACAACACTTATAGTAGTGATTTATTTTCTTATACTAACAGAGCTCACGAAGGTTTTGTTGAGTTTTGTTTGATTGAAGTTTTCAAGTTTTGGGTTATCTTATGATGGATGAAGGAATAAGGAGTAATAAGAGCCTAAGCTTGGGGATTCCCCCATCATCCCAAGCTATTATCCAAAAAGAGAGCAAGCAACTAAGCTCGGGGATGCCCCCGAGTGGCATCCCCTCTTTCTTCTAACGACCATCAGTATTTTACTCGAAGCTATATTTTTATTCGTCACATACTATGTGTTTTGCTTGGAGCGTCTTGTATGATATGAGTCTTTGCTTAATTTATTTTGTGTTTTAAGTCTTGATTCCTTGTTGGACACACCTATTTGAGAGAGCCAAAATTATGTCATGACTTGTTAGAATTGCTCTCTATGCTTAAATTAATTTTTTTATGAGCTATGGACATTCTCTAGTACTTCACTTATATCTTTACGAGCATAATGTGCTTTAATATTTTTGAAGAAATGCTCTCTTTCTTCATTTAGATTTACTTTAGAGTTAGTAAAATTTTCAAGAAATTCTCTCTTGCTTCACTTAAATTAATTTGAGAGAAATAAAAATTATTCTCATGATCTATACTTATATTTGTTGGAGCTTGTCAAAAGCAACATATGAAAATTAGTCCCAAAGTGATAGATATCCAAGAAGGATATAGTAAAAACTTACATGAAGATCATTGGGAAAAATAAACTTGATTCTTAGTAATAGTTTTGAGATATGATGATGTAATGTGTGAGTTATGTTGATGAGTAATTATGCTTTAGTAAGAATATTGGTGTTAAGGTTTGTGATTCCCTATGCAAGCACAAAAGTCAATAATTATGCGATGACATTATATCCTACTTGTGGTGCATTATCCGGTGTTAATTATGATTAATGCTCACTTATGAGATTATTCGTTTCTTGGTTGGTCGCTTCTTAATCTTTTGCTAGCCTTCATTTTGCACTAACTATGATCACTACTTGTGCATCCAAAAACCTTCAAACCAGTTTTGCCACATGAGTCCACTATATCTACCTATATGCGGTATTCTTTTGCCGTTCTAAGCAAATTTGTATGTGCTATCTCTAATTTTCAAAATAAACTTCTCTTTTGTGTGTTCGTTTTGCTCGCGGAGCAGTGAGGGGTGGCTAATATTTTCCATGCTAGATGTGTTATTCTCAAGATGAGTGTTTATTCACTTGTCATTGCACGAGAGTAAGGCTAAGGTATTAGGGATGCCCAGTCCTGAAATGAAAAATGAATTTACTTTATGTTGTCAAATAATAAATTCCTTGGAAAGTGTTGGTATGGAAGGCACCCGTGGATACGGTTAGCCATGGAAAGTGAAAGTATGGTGGAAAAAGGAATAAACTTTATTTTCTGTTTGGTAACCGCCTATGATATATCTAGCATGGAAAGTGTTGGGAACTCTAAGTCGTTTTCGTTGGTGGGAAGGATACACCTCCCAAAATATTTTTATCTCTAATTTTTTGCTTTGAGCTCTGGCACCTCTACAAATCCCTACTTCCCTCTGCGAAGGGCCTTTCTTTTACTTTATGCAATTTTTATTTTGAAGTTGAGTCCCCATCTTCTCTTATAAAAGCACTAACTAGGAGGCACTATGATCGTACTTGAGTATTGGGTGTAGTTAATATGCGAGTGTGTTTCATGAATGGATCAATGATTGAGCATAATGGGCTAGGGATAACTTATTTTAGCGTTGATATTTTGAAAGACATGGTTGTTTGTTTATATGCTTGAGTATTTAAATTATCATGTCAAAACTGGACTATTGCTTTGAGCAATATAAAAGTCCAAATGTCCATGCTACAAAGAAAAGAATATGATATGACATGTTAGGCAGCATTCCACATCAAAAATTCTGTTTTTTATCACTTACCTACTCGAGGACGAGTAGGAGTTAAGCTTGGGGATGCTGATACGTCTCCAACGTATCTATAATTTTTGATTGTTCCATGCTGTTACATTATCAATCTTGGATGTTTTATAATCATTTTATAGTCATTTTATATCATTTTTTGGTACTAACCTATTGACATAGTGCCAAGTGCCAATTGTTATTTTTCCATGTTTTTGACATCGCGGAAAATAAATACCAAACGGAGTCCAAATGCCATGAAACTTTACGGAGATTTTTTATGGACTAAAAGACATGTAATGGGCCTGGCTGCGCCTAGGGGGTGCTCATGTAGCGACCCGGTCCCAATGGACCGTAGTCTCTGTGCTTAAGTGTCATCCCTGGATTGGGATTGCTAACACACATAGTACTCGAGGATTTATTGCAGAGTTCAATCACACACTTATTACAATGAGTGTCTCAAATAGAGTACTTATTACAATAATATGGCTGAAGGCCATCTAAATAGGATAACTGCGGAAGCTTCGAAGATAAATGAGTCCATCCAACTCCATGGCAAAACTGAGTGCATGACAACGACCTATCGCACCTTACTCTTCGT
This sequence comes from Triticum urartu, assembly GCF_056163025.1. Lineage (NCBI taxonomy): Eukaryota > Viridiplantae > Streptophyta > Magnoliopsida > Poales > Poaceae > Triticum > Triticum urartu. Next base: position 425,650,806 of record NC_141874.1, on the reverse strand, counting down.
CTAAACACTCTGCAACATGATACGTTGTAGCCATGTAGGTCAGCACATGGAATATGTTGGCAAGATAACACTATAGAGCAATGAACAAATAACAGCTATCACTACATGCATATTTGGCTGGTGGAGGCTCTACGGTTATCATTTGCATAAAGCTAATTTTCCCTACAACAAAGAAATTTATTTTATTTAACTACAAAGTTTGTTGAAAATATTGAGAAGGTACCCCCAACTCAATCCCAAATTAACATTTATAACCCAACAGCTTCATTAAATAGAGTGATGAGATCAACATAATAATTCAAGTACCAGATACTCAAGATGTCCATAACCGGGGACACGGCTAACCATGATTAGTTTATACACTCTGCACAGGTTTGCAAACTCTTCCCCACAAGACTCAATCTCCTCCGTTGTATTTCTCGCACTCCAAGATGTTTGAGAAACGGATGACCGAGACATAACTTTTCGAAGAGGTCACCTTAACCGATAGATAGTCCGGTACACCTACAATCCCCTACATCTGCTAGCCCATCATGGAAAGGATTTCCACAACTTACTCAACTATGCCAGAGCCCATAATGGCTTGTGGCTGCACACGGAAGTTTCTAGCATGAATAATCTTATGATACCTTTGAGCCTGGGTGGCATTCCATAGGAGGATCACACAGGTACCCCGGGATCTCCTAGGACATCACTAGATTCCCCAGGTGCCCACAACCAATCCGCCCAGATGTGTATTAAAGTAGCCACCTTAAGTTTGGCTTAGATATAAATAACTCTCGCATCTTTCATGAATCTCTCAACCAATCCACGTCTACGAGCATAGCAAATTAATGCAATCATAACGCAATGATACCCGGGGTTTAGTAAAAGACAATAGGTTCCTACCTCAATAACTACTTCCCAATACCCACAAGTTATCAAATCCTACTCATGCAATGTTTGAGGGTTGAAACTAATGCATAAAAACAGGGTAATAAAGGGGATATGATCAAAGTGTTACTTGCCTTGCTGACGATCGAAAAACCCTAGAGATTCGTAGTAGCAAGCTTCGCACTCCGGAAACTCTATCGTGAACAAACAATAGCATACATAAGCACTCAAACAATATATGCAATGGTAAAACCAAAAGAAAAGATCTAAACAGAAAGTTCAAGTGAAGAGCTTTGATATGCAAAAAGAATCACTCAAATCGGAGTTACGAATCTCAAACTACGATCAAAAGAAGTTTGAATTCAAATCTGCTTGAAACAAAATTTTAAATTTTCAAAATCATGTTCAAGTCATTTATCTAGACAGAGGGGAACAAGACGAATATTCTGGCGTTGGTTTCACTGGATTTGGATAAACGAGCAAAAAGTATTGAGGGTTTAAAGATCAGGGACTAATCTGCCATGAAAATAATTACGGATGGATCCCTGGCCGGAAATTAAACTAAAAAGAAAAATCTAACGAACGAACGTTCGCTAACAGAAACTAACGAACGAACTCGTTCGTTAAAAGAACTAATCGGGTGAACGTTCACTAAATAACATAACCTAAAAAATAAACCAATCTAAAAAACCGAACTTAAAAAAACCGGTCGGGTTATTTCGGATTATACCGGTTCGGGGAGGGAAAAACCGGCAGTGGTGGCGCGGTTCTCCGGCGAGGCAGCGGCGGTGGGCAGCTAGCGGTGGCGCAGGCGGCGGCGTCGGCAGCGGCACAAGCGGCGGCGGCTGCGGCGACTTGGGCGGTGGCTTGGGCGGCGGGGCGGCTCGGTGAGGTGAGGGGGCGGCGCTATTAAATGGGGGCGAGGCCGGCTTGAGGGAGGGGCGAGGCGGAGGCTGAGTCTGGCTAGACTCTGGCAGTGTGCGGGAGCCGGTCTCCCGCGGCTCAGGAAGGCGGTGGCGATGGCCTGGGCTGGCCGGGCTTCAGCCCAGTCGGTCCGATTTTTTTAAAGATAATTTCGCTGCAAGGAAAAATCCAAAATAAATAAAAAATCCTAAAATTCCAAAATAATTTTCACGGTCCTCTACTAATATTTAGGCCCACATGAACATTTTTCTAGGCTAAAATGTAGTTTTCAAAAAGGCATTTTTTCCTAATTTAACCGAATAAAATCTCAAATAAACATTCAAATAAAATATATATTTATTCAAAATTAAGTATCCATTATTTCTTCTGTTTTGAAGAAGTCATGTTATCTTCTCTCATTATTATTTTTTTGAAATAATTGGAAAAATAATTTCAAATAAAATCACCTTGATCCAATTTACCAATTTTGAAAAATTCAAAAATGGAATTTTATGAAAACCTCCAACTCTCTCACATGGTCCTTGAGTTGGTTAAGGTCTCTTGGATCAAAGTCGCCAAATAAACCAAATTCAAAATGCTCATAATATGGATGCATATGACGACCTAATGATTAACATCCAAATTGAAAATTGGGATGCTACAGCTCCGAGGAGAGCACAACCCACCAGGGCGCGCGAGGAGGCCCAGGCGCGCCCTGGTGGGTTGTGCCCACCTCGGGTGCCCCCGAACCGCCTCTTTGATCTACAAATACCCCAATATTCCCAAAACCCTAGGGGAGTCGAGGAAATATCCATCCAGCCGCCGCAGAGTGCAGAACCACCAGATCCAATCTAGACACCATCACGGATGGGGTTCACCACCTCCATTGGTGCCTCTCCGATGATGCGTGATTAGTTCTTTGTAGACCTCTGGGTCCGTAGTTAGTAGCTAGATGGCTTCCTCTCTCTCTCTCTCTCTCTCTCTGAATTCTCAATACAATGGTATCTTGGAGATCCATATGATGTAACTCTTTTGCGGTGTGTTTGTTGGGATCGATGAACTTTGAGTTTATGATTAGATCTTTTTTTATATCCATGAAAGTATTTGAGTTTCTTTGGTCTCTTTTATGCATGATCTCTTATAGCCTCGTATTTGTTCTCCGATATTTGGGTTTTGTTTGGCCAACTTGATCTATTTATCTTGCAATGGGAAGAGGTTCTTTGTAGTGGGTTCGATCTTACGGTGCTTGATCCCAGTGACAGAAGGGAAACCAACACGTATGTATCCTTGCTACTAAGGATAAAACGATGGGATCTATCTCTACATATATAGATCTTGTCTACATCATGTCATTGTTCTTATTGCATTACTCCATTTCTCCATGAACTTATTACATTAGATGCATGTTGTATCGTAGTTGAACTTGAAAGACAATTTGTTCATATGCATCCTTCTATACAAAGGATCTTTCTAGAGTTTTCTAATATTGAGCATTCTTTTGTTAAGCGTGCTTCCACTATATTTCTAGCTCATGAGTTTAGATTTATTATGAAAGAAGCTAGTGAAACTTTTGCACATTATAAAGTAGATGGTGGTCGTCCTCCCATAGAGGGAATTCTTTTTAATCAAGAGGACATAATGTCTTTACGATCTCTAGATCATGTTGCTTATAATGAAAATTTAAGAAAGAGGGTCCCCACCGATGTTTTAGTTGATAAGATTTCTGAGCTTAATGATAATTTCGCTATACAAAACAATGGATTGGGTTTCTCTCTTGGACACAAGCTCATGACTTTTTTCCAAAAGAATGCTTATAATGAAGAGTTGGTCATACAATATGAAGGGTCGAAGGAGGAACCAATTCCTCCCGAGATCGATCATGGGGATTCTTATCCCATTAAATTTAGCCCTTTTGATTACTTTTTCTTACCACAAAGAAAACTTGCTGCTGAACAAAGAGAGTATGAGATGAGTTTTCGAGATTTGTCGTATCATTATTAAGATTACACCTAGATCTATTTGTGTTTTTATGCCTAGCTAGGGGTGTTAAACAATAGCGCTTGTTGGGAGGCAACCCAATTTTTTTGTTCTTGCTTTTTAGGTCCTGTTTTTCATTAAATAATTTATCTAGCCTCTGGTTAGATGTGTTTTTTGCGTTTTAATTAGTGTTTGTGCCAAGTAAGACCTTTGGGATAGCTTACGGTGATAGTTGATTTGATCTTGCTGAAAAACAGAAACTTTTGTGTCCAGGAAATTCATTTTCGTTTTTAGAAAAAGTGCGATAAAATACTGATTCTTTTTGTGGAAGGTTAATAAACAAAGTTCTCAGGCTGTCCCAATTTTTCAGAATTTTTGGAGTAACAAAAGTATTCGAGAGTTATAGATTGCTATAGATTGTTCTGTTTTTGACAGATTCTGTTTTCTATGTGTTGTTTGCTTATTTTGATGAATCTATGGCTAGTATCGGGGGGTATGAACCATGGAAAAGTTGGAATACAGTAGATATTACACCAATATAAATAAAGAATAAGTTCATAATAGTACCAAAAGTGGTGATTTATTTCCTTATACTAACGGAGCTCATGAGATTTTCTGTTGATTTTTGTGTTGTGAAGTTTTCAAGTTTTGGGTAAGGATTTGATGGACTATGGAATAAGGAGTGGCAAGAGCCTAATCTTGGGTATTCCCGAGGCACCCCAAGGTAATATTTAAGGACAATCAAGAGCCTAAGCTTGGGGGTGCCCCGGAAGGCATCCCCTCTTTCGTCTTTATCTATCGGTAACTTTACTTGAGGCAATATTTTTATTCACCACATGATATGTGTTTTGCTTGGAGCGTCTTGTATGATTTGAGTCTTTGATTTTCGTTTGCCACAATCATCCTTGCTGTACACACCTTTTGAGAGAGACACTCTTGAATCGTGATTTATTAGAATACTCTATGTGCTTCACTTATATCTTTTGAGCTAGGCAATTTTGCTCTAGTGCTTCACTTATATATTTTTAGAGCACGATGGTGGTTATATTTTATAGAAATTGATTAACTCTCATGCTTCACTTATATTATTTTGGGAGTCTTTAAACAGCATGGTAATTGCTTTGGTTATAAATTTAGTCCTAATATGATAAGCATCCAAGAGGATATAATAAAAAAATTATATAAAGTGCATTGAATACTATGAGAAGTTTGATTCCTTATGATTGTTTTGAGATATAATTACAGTGATATTATAGTCATGCTAGTAAGTAATTGTTAATTTGAGAAATACTTGTGTTAAAGTTTGTGATTCCCGTAGCATGCACGTATGGTGAACCGTTATGTGATGAAGTTGGAGCATGATTTATTTATTGATTGTCTTCCTTTTGAGTGGTGGTCGGGGACGAGCGATGGTCTTTTCCTACCAATATATCCCCCTAGGAGCATGCACATAGTACTTTGTTTCGATAACTAATAGATTTTTGCAATAAGTATGTGAGTTCTTCATGACTAATGTTGAGTCCATCGATTATACGCACTCTCACCCTTCCACCATTGCTAGCCTCTCTTGTGCCACGCAACTTTCATCGGTGCCATAAACCCATCATATACCTTCCTCAAAACAGCCACCATACCTACCTATTATGGCATTTCCATAGACATTCTGAGATATATTGTCGTGCAACTTTCCACAGTTCCATTTATTATGACACACACCATCATTGTCATATTGCTTTGCATGATCATGTAGTTGACATTGTATTTGTGGCAAAGCCAATGTTCATATTTTTTTTCATGTCACTTTTGATCATTGCACATCCCGGTATGTCGCCGGAGGCATTCATATACTCATATTTTGTTCTAGTATCGAGTTGTAATTCTTGAGTTGTAAAGTAAATAAAAGTGTGATGATCATCATTATTAGAGCATTGTCCCATGTGAGGAAAGGATGATGGAGACTATGATTCCCCCACAAGTCGGGATGAGACTCCGGACAAGAAATAAATAAAAAAAGAAAAAAGAAAAAATGAGGCCAAAGAGACCAAAGTAAGAAAAAATGAGAGAAAAAGAGAGAAGGGACAATGTTACTATCCTTTTACCAAACTTGTGCTTCAAAGTAGCACCATGATCATCATGATAGAGAGTCTCCTATGTTTTCACTTACATATACTAGTGGGATTTTTTTTATTATAGAACTTGGCTCCTATATTCGAATGATGGGCTTCCTCAAATTGCCCTAGGTCTTTGTGAGCAAGTGAGTTGGATCCACACCCACTTAGTTTCTTTTTGAGCTTTCATACACTTATAGCTCTACTGCATCTGTTGCATGGCAATCCCTACTCACTCACATTGATATCTATTGATGGGCATCTCCATATCCCGTTAATACGCCTAGTTGATGTGAGACTTTCTCCTTTTTGTCTTCTCCTCACAACCTCCACCATACTCTATTCCACTCATAGTGTTATATCCATGGCTCAAGCTCATGTATTGCGTGAAAGTTGAAAAGGTTTGAGAATACTTAACTATGAAACAATTTCTTGACTAATACCGGTGTTGTGCATGATTTAGTACTTTGTGTGATGAAGATGGAGCATAGCCAGACTATATGATTTTGTAGGGATAACTTTCTTTGGCCATGTTATTTTGAGAAGACATAATTGCCTTGTTAGCATGCTTGAAGTATTATTGTTTTTATGTCAATATTAAACTTTTATTTTGAATCATACGGATCTGAACATTCATGCCACAATAAAGAGATTACATGGATAAATATGTTAGGTAGCATTCCACATCGAAAATTCTGTTTTAATCATTTACCTACTCGAGGACGAGTAGGAATTAAGCTTGGGGATGTTTGATACGTCTTCAACGTATCTATAATTTTTTCTTGTTCCATGCTATTATATTATCTGTTTTGGATTTTTTATTTGCATTAATATGATGTTCTATATTATTTTTGGGACTAACCTATTAACCTAGAGCCCAGTGCCAATTCCTGGTTTTTCCTTGTTTTTGAGTTTCGCAGAAAAGGAATACCAAACGGAGTCCAAATGGAATAAAACCTTCGCGATGATTTTTCTTGCACCAGAAGACAGTCAGGAGACTTGGAGATGAAGTCAGAAGAGCCACGAAGCAGCCACAAGGACGGAGGGCGCGCCCAGGGGGGTAGCGCACGCCCCCCCCCCCACCCTTGTAAGCCCCTTGTGACTCCACCGACCTAATTCTTTCGCTTATATATACTCTTATATCCTCAAACCACTAGAGGAAGCCACGAAAACACTTTTCCACCGCCGCAACCTTTTGGACCCGTGAGGTCCCATCTAGGGGCCTTTTCAGGCGTCCTGTCGGAGGGGGATTCGATCACAGAGGGCTTCTACATCAACTCTATTGCCCTTTTGATGAAGCGTGAGTAGTTTACCTCAGACCTACGGGTCCATAGCTAGTAGCTATATGTATTTTTCTCTCTCTTTGATTCTCAACACCATGTTCTCCTCGATGTTCTTGGAGATCTATTTGATGTAATACTCTTTTCCGGTGTGTTTGCCGAGATCCGATGAATTGTGGATTTATGATCAGCTTATCTATGAATATTATTTGAATCTCCTCTAAATTCTTTTATGCATGATTTGATATCTTTGTAATTCTCTTAGAACTATCGGTTTGGTTTTGCCAACTAGATTGGTTTTTCTTGAAATGGGAGAAGTGCTTAGCTTTGGGTTCAATCTTGCGCTGTTCTTTCCCGGTGACAGTATGTAACGCCCCGGATATAACTTTCCCAATTTGTACTCCAACTCTTGTCGTTTCCGGCGTTAAGTTATATTTATTTCTCGGGTTCGGGTCTTTGTCTCCGTGTGTTGTTGTCATTGTCATGCATCTCATATCATGTCATCACGTGCATTGCATTTGCATACGTGTTCGTCTCATGCATTCGAGCATTTTCCCCGTTGTCCGTTTTGCATTCCGGCGCTTCGTTCTCCTCCGGTGGTCATTCCTACCTTTCTTTCGTGTGTGGGGATTAAACATTTCCGGATTGGACCGAGACTTGCCAAGCAGCCTTGGTTTACTACCGGTAGACCGCCTGTCAAGTTTCGTATCATTTGGACTTCGTTTGATACTCCAACGGTTAACCGAGGGATCGAAAAGGCCTCGTGCGTGTTGCAGCCCAACACCCCTCCATTTTGGCCCAAAACCCACCAAACTCTGCTCCATGATCTAGAGCGTTCGATCACGATCGCGTGGCCGAAAACCGCACCTCATTTAGACTCTCCTAGCTCCACTTATGCCTATAAATAGACCCCCCCGTTTTTCGGATCTCATTCCCCCCACGAAACCCTAAAAATCCCTCGCGCCGGCCGGACATTGTCCGACCCAGCCGGACGCGTCCGCCGCCGCCGCCTCAGCCCACTCGCGCGCCGACATGTGGCGGGCGCCGCCGCCGCCGCCGGCCCGCCCGAGCCCGCGGGAGGCCCCCGCGGCCCGGGTCTTCGCGCGCCGCCGCCCGGCTCCTCCTCCTCGCCGCGCCGCCGTCCCTTCCGGCTCCGGTGGCCGGAGCTGCCACCGCGCCGCCGCGGGCCGCCTCTCCGCCGCCGCGCGCAACCTCCCCGCCGCCCGGCCGGCCGCCCCACGCCGCCTCCTCGCCGCCCCGCCGCCTCCACTCCGGCGACCGGGCCGGATCCGGCCGGCCTCGCCCCGGCCCTCTCCTTCCTCTCCGGTGAGCTCTCCGACGATCCTCGAAATCCACGCATGAACAGTACCCGCGAGATCCCGATCTGGATCTGATATTTTTCAGTTGACTTTTTCCTCAGAAACCCTAATTTTTTATGCCTACTTTGACCTGCCGTAACTTTGCATCCGTAGCTCCGATTTGGGCATATAGTATATCAAAATATTCGCCTCGATTAGTACATCATTTAATTCCATTGCATCATTTTCATTTGAGCTCATCTTGATGCCCGAAATGCTGTTAGAAGGAGGCTTCGTGAGTTATTTGTCAGATCTGCTAGTTCATCTTAGACTTTTGTCATTTTTGCCAGGATTATTGTGTGCATGCTATGCCTGTGGGTCCTTCATATGTTTTGTTAAGGATTTTGTATTCTTTCCAGAGGTGCAACCCATGCATTTTTAGGATGTGTGTGGTGACTTGTGCAAGCTTGCAAAGTGAGGCACCCGGTAAATCTGTTTTCAGGGACTTGGTAGTTTCCACTAAGTCTGGGATTATTTAGTTCATGATGCCATATGTTCAACTTGTTTCCTAGTGATCCGTGCCTCTTTTGAGGATTATCAGTAAGGGATTTTTGTTAATCTTGTTATGATCTATCCATCCATGTGTTTGTTTGCAATTATGGAGCACCCTAGCTTGAGTCAATCAAGCTCTACTTTTGCTTCGTGGTGAATCTGGGCAGATCGTCAACTCGTTTGCGATTTTGCCGATGTTATTGTAGTTGATCCGTGCATGCTATACCATTGTTCTTGCCATGTCTAGCTAGCATATTGTGCCTTCTTAATGGATGTATGCTTTCCTTGCCATGACTTGCACCGTGGTGAGTGCATCGAGCTCGTTTACATGCCGTCGTGAGTTATATTTCAGCATGTCTGAGTTTTCACTGTCTGAAAACTGATTGTGTTTTAGCTATGTTCGTGTGCCCGTTAGTATATTTTGTGAACCCTTTTGGCCCCAGGTCACTTTGGGTCTTTTGTTAAGCTTGTTGAGTAGCTCCATGCCATGTTCTTACTTGTCTTAATAAGGTCATGTTTCATGTTGTTTTGCTGCTCCGAAGAGGGCTTCGTGATCTGAAATTTCAGACAAGTGTTAATTTCACAAAGTCTGGAAATCTGTTTTGCATTTGCGTTTTTGCCATGCTTGTTTGAACCTCATAATGGATGAATTGGCCGTGGCTCAGTGCTAGTCTTTTGTTAAGCATCTTGTGTGCATCCCTGCCATGTATTTTTCTGTCATGTTTGGTGGCTGTAGCATGTTCATTTCGTTGCATTTAGATGCCTACTTGCTGTAAATCGCAGACCGGTGTCATTTTTGAAACGCTTGCCATTTCCAAACCGTAACTCCGATTCCGGCGTTCTTTATATCATTTTCAAGAGATTTCATCTCATCTTTCCAGTGGCACCCTTGGAATTCCAATTTGAGGCCAGGTTCATGCATTTCCTGTCATATCTTACATTTTTGCATCCCGCATCGCATCCCGCATAGCATATCGTCATTTCATCATATTGCTTGGTATTGCACGTGGTTGATTGTATCCTTGTTGCTTGTTTGTCTTGTTTGGGTAGAGCCGGGAGACGAGTTCGCTAACGAGGAGCCCGTTGAGTTTGCTCTTGAGGATCCAGTCAACTCTGACAACTGTGCAGGCAAGATGATCATACCCTCGAAATCACTACTATCTTTGCTATGCTAGTTTGCTCGCTCTTGCTATGCCAATGCTACGACGCCTACCTTTTGCTTGTCAGCCTCCCAATTGCCATGTTGAAACTCTAACCCACCATGTCCTAGCAAACCGTTGATTGGCTATGTTACCACTTTGCTCAGCGCCTCTTATAGCGTTGCTAGTTGCAGGTGAAGTTTGGAGGCGTTCCTTGTTGGAACATTTATTTACTTGTTGGGATATCATTATATTGCTATGTTATCTTAATGCATCTATATACTTGGTAAAGGGTGGAAGGCTCGGCCTCTCGCCTAGTGTTTTGTTCTACTCTTGCCGCCCTAGTTTCCGTCATATCGGTGTTATGTTCCCGGATTTTGCGTTCCTTGCGCGGTTGGGTTATAATGGGAACCCCTTGATATTTCGCCTTGATTAAAGCTTGTCCAGCAATGCCCAACCTTGGTTTTATCATTTGCCACCTAGCCTTTTCTTTTCCTTGGGTTCTGCAGACTCAAGGGTCATCTTATTTTTACCCCCCCCCCCCCGGGCCAGTGCTCCCTCTGAGTGTTGGTCCGAACCGGGCAGCCTGCGGGGCCACCTCGGGGAAACTTGAGGGTTGGTTTTACTCGTAGCTTGACCTATCTGAGTGTGCCCTGAGAACGAGATATGTGCAGCTCCTATCAGGATTTGTCGGCACATTCGGGGTTGTTGCTGGTCTTGTTTTAACCTGTCGAAGTGTCTTGAGTTACCGACATACCGAGTCTGATTGGAACATCTTGGGAGGAGGTCTATTCCTTTGTTGACCGTGAGAGCTTGTCATGGGCTAAGTTGGGACTCCCCTGCAGGGATTGAAATTTTGAAAGTCGTGCCCGCGGTTATGGGCAGATGGGAATTTGTTAATGTTCGGTTGTAGATAACTTGAACCTTAATTAATTAAAATGAATCAACCGAGTGTGTTACCGTGATGGCCTCTTCTCGGCGGAGCCCGGGAAGTGGACACGGTGTTGGAGTAATGTTTGTGCAGGTAGCTCTCTAGCTTCTCGCTCGTGCCTTGCCTCCTCTTCTCGCTCTCCTTTGCGTATAAGTTAGCCACCATACTTGCTAGTCGCTTGCTTCAGCTCCACATATATTTGCCTTTCCTTCCTATGAGCTTAAATAGTCTTGATCGCGAGGGTGCGAGATTGCTGAGTCCCTGTGGCTCACAGATTACTATAACTCCAGATGCAGGTCCAGGTGATTCCGCTCCAGGTGACGAGTACGAGCTCAAGTGGGAGTTCGACGAGGACTCTCAGCGTTAGTACGTTTCCTTTCCCGATGATCAGTAGTGGTGCCCAGTTGGGGGTGATTGGGACCGTTGTCGCATGTTGGGTTTTCTTCTATTTTGGCACCGTAGTCGGGCCATGAGTGTTTTGGATGATGTAATGTTATTTATGTACTTGATTGACGTGGCGAGTGTAAGCCAACTATGTTCTCCCCTTTTATTATTACATTACATGGGATGTTTGTGAAGATTGCCTAACTTGCGACATATGCCTTCAATGCAATTATGTCTCTAAGTCGTGCCTCGACACATGGGAGCTATAGTCGCATTGAGGGTGTTACACAGTAGGGGCGGCAAGGCACGTATTGTATTGTTGCCATTGAGGATAAAAAGATGTGGTTTTCATCATATTGCTTGAGTTAATTCCTCTACATCATGTCATCTTTCTTAATGCGTTACTCCGTTCTTTAGGAACTTAATACTCTAGATACATGCTGGATAGCGGTCGATGTGTGGAGTAATAGTAGTAGATGCAAAATCGTTTCGGTCTACTTGACACGGACGTGATGCCTATATTCGTGATCATTGCCTTAGATATCGTCATAACTTTGTGCTCTTCTATCAATTGCTCGGCAGTAATTTGTTCACCCACCGTATTATTTGCTATCATGAGAGAAACCTATAGTGAAATCTATGGCTCCTGGTCTATTTTCCATCATACAAGTTCTATTTTTCATCATATAAGTTTTCGATTTATAATTTTAGTTTCCGATTTACTCTGTTTGCAATTTTCTACTTTCCGATCTATAAACCAAAAATACCAAAAATATTTACTTTATTGTTTATCTATCTCTATCAGATCTCACTTTGCAAGTAGCCGTGCAGGGATTGAGAACCCCTTTATCTCGTTGGGTGCAAGTTGTTGTTTGTTTGTGCAGGTATTCGGTGACTTGTGCGTTGTCTCCTACTGGATTGATACCTTGGTTCTCAAAACTGAGGGAAATACTTATCACTACTTTGCTGCATCACCCTTTCCTCTTCAAGGGACAAACCAATGCAAGCTCAAGAAGTAGCATTCCATGGCTGCCAGGTCAGACCTTATTGACGGCGACTACGAGAAGGGCACCCTCTCCGGCTCTTCCAAGGGCAAAGAGCCCATCTGTGACATCAGGGAGGGCACCATACAGCCATGCTCTTCCAAGGGGAAGGAGCCCATCTGTGACAACCTAGAGAGCACCCAGTCTTCATGCTCTTCCCATGGGAACGAGCCCATCCGTGACAAGTGAGGAAACCCATGATTTGTTTTGCCATGCCTCTTCACAGGGGGGAACCCATGATCTTTTTTGTCAAGTCCCTTTTGTAGTGTAGTGAGAACATGTCCAGTTTTAATTGCTATATTTGGTTGTTTGCAGTTTGCCTTGTTTATTTCAGTTGTTCACTATGTGATGCTCTATATGTGCAACTACTTATTGTGCAGTACATTTTCATCAATACCAGTTTCAAACATATCAATAGGAATGAATATATTTTCTTGTTGTTATGGCTGTTAGAGCTAGCATTTGTCTCTTTTAACGTTTTTTGGTTGTTCGGTTGTTTGTAGTTAGCATATGTCCAGTTTCAAATGCTATCTTTGGTTGTTCGTAGTATTCCTTGTTTATTTTAGATGTTCAGAAAGTGATGCTCTATATATGTACAGTACAATTTCAGCAATAACGGTTTCAACAGTACCAATAAGCATGTTGTAGTTAACATGCATTTCCATTTTTATTTAACAATAACCAGTGTACTTAGACCGGCATAATACCAGTTTCAATGACTATATTTGCTTGTTATTAAATGTTAGGCCTGTTGCAGTTAACACACCTTTCCACTTCTTGTTTTGCTTAACTAGCATGCTTAAACCTACACACTGAAACTATCATTTGGAGATTATGTTGTCTACCATGGATATTTTTGGTTGATGTTTACCCTGTTGTGCTTAACATGCCTTTCGATGTACTTACACAGGACAATTTTGGGAAAGATTGTTGTTTTCCATCGAGGTCAGTTTCATGCCATGGCTTATATATACTTACTATTTAGGATATCAGTAGCTGGTACCATATAGGCCGGGGTCTGATTACAGATTAGTCGGTGAATCAGACTTTTAACTGAATATATTTGTAACCCATTTATCGATAGGTTAACTAGGGTCATATCTAATATATCTGAGGCTACATAGCAACATTCATTGTACTAAATGTCTAAATATGAAATTCTAGGCTACATAGCTACAAGGAAGAGTGTTACCTTAATGTTCTGATGATGTCTAGATATACATAGAAGAGCGGCAAAAACAACAACAAAAACACAGCAGCAGTTAACTGTAGTTAATCCGCTAATATTTGTAAAAATGTAATAAACTCCCTCCGCCCCATAATATAAGATGTTAATTCATCCAATATGTGAGTATATTGGATGTTATAAGATATTATATAATGGGACGGAGGGAGTGTTGTACTACATCATTGTGCAATTGTTGTTTAGATTCTAATATTAACTTGGTGCTTTTAGGTACATATGTCATTGGTAAAGATCCGCGCTTCGACCCGTTCTGTATATGGGGGGTGAGATATTGATGAACCAGCATCAAGTGAGGAAACTGATAAAGATTGTTATTAAAATGGGTCAAAAGATGGCAATTAAACTATTTGTTTACACTTTATCCAAGACAACAGTGAACTGCAGGATGGTAAGTAAGAACTCTGCAGCCTTCTTTTTACTACCCATAATGAGTTGTGATAGATGACAATGTCTCAATCTTTTTCCTTTGAAGGGGTTCCCAAAGAAGTTTACTCAAGATTACCTCTCAAACTACATGATTGGTGGGCATGTGAAGGTTAAAGTATTTCTACCAGAACACGATGACTATCTAGATGTCCTCATGAAGACAGTGAAGGATGTGCGGTCGGCCATCACAAGAGGTTGGACTAGATTCGTGCGTGCCTTCTACATGGAGGAGGGCACAATATGGGCATTCTGCTTCACCTTGTTCGATAACCAGAATGTCTTTCGCCTCTTTCTTTACCGTCCTTAATAGTACAAGTATACAACTGCGGTTCATCATTCTTTATTTGGTGCTTATGTAATTCTTGAGCATATGTACTTGTGAATCGAATAATGCATTGGTTGTTGCAACCTGGTGGATATGAATAAAGATATAGACTACTTTCAAATTCAAATTCGGTACAATTTTAAATAGCAGCAATGAAATTAGGGTGAAATTACGCTCTGCAGGTCGTAACGGGCACACGGTCGGTAAAACACAAACGTGTGTGATATACACCATAATCCGACACGGCTCACAGAGAGGAAACATGTGCGAGCATCCACACAGTTGTCGTTTGCAAAGTGTGTGTGATGTCAGACAATATCACAAACGGTGCAAGCAAACTAAATGTTTGTGATAGTCGCCTTATCATACACACTTTACAATCATGAACTGTTTCTGATGTGGTACGCATCGTAAACGTTGCACCACAGAATAGCATGTGCCATAGTTATCATGTACGACACTGTTACGATGGTCTGGCGTTTCATAATCCTATCCGACACTCGTACGATTATTAGCTAATCCTCTTAATCACTTATCGCATACGGTTCGGGAGAACTGAATGTGTGTGATTGTCTGCTTATCATACACGTTCTATAATAGTGAACTGTCTGTGATGGGGCACGCATCGTAAACGTAGCACCACAGAATACCGACTGTGATGGTAATGCAAGCATGAACGAGTAGCAAGAATGCAGCGTTTGGGATATTTGAGATATCACAAATAGTTGTCTGAAGACTTGCGTTTGGGATAGATGCCCTCACCGCATACACTTAGTTATGCAAAACGTATGCATTCCTACTGCCTATCCCCGATGGTTTTTGGGTCGTGTCGGAAGGACCCCATGATCGCCCACACTAGCAAGGCGATGGTTTAAAATGCTGTCACGGAATGGGGTTAAAACCTGTTTGTATAGCAGCTCGTTGTATCAATGTTGGCTCGGCACCTAGGCCATTGGATATGACTTGAGCAAGTAGATAAGTTTTTGGACAGAAACTTGTGATGGGACTAGAGAGAAAATTACTGGGAGTTAAAGAGGTAAACTTGGTGGTTAAGCTTCTGGTAGGAAGGTAGTCATGTGGTTAAAAATTTAGCCCAAATGGATCAGGTAAAAATACACTTGTTTCACAAAGTGACATTTTTGTCTAGAAGCAAAAATATTTTCTTGAGCTGAAATTCTCCAAATGACCATGGCGTATTTTTGCATGGGATGGTGAGGCATGATCCAGGGAATATTTTGGAATTTATTGGGAATTTTTTAGGCAATAAAAATGAGGGTGGCTTCATAGCAGATTGAGGAAACATTCAGTTTCAGAATGAAAATGAATATCATGTCATTAAATAAAATTATTCCATGGCCTTATTTTAGGAGGGATGAGGTCAAGAGAGGGTTTAGTGATGATTGAATCCAACTTTGAAGAAAATCAAAAGAATTTCCAGGTGGAAAGCCCAAAAGAATTGACTGAAAAATCCAAATACAATTCGAATATTCAATAAATCCAAGAAAAGGAAAATGGGCAAAATCCAGGGTGTCACACATTACAACACTAAGCATGTCACATTACTACACACTAAGGATATCATCAAATTCTACACTAAGCATATTACAACATTACTACTTAAGCATATCAAATTTCTACACTAAGTAACATGCCATGACATGGCAGTTAAGATTTTTCCTTGTCAGGCGGGTCACGAATGGCATCCGGACATAGTCATCACATGGAGGAAGTATGTACCATAAGTTGCCCAATTCATCTTCGCTCAGCCTGATTCCTTGGGCATAGAGGGCTTCATCAAGTGGGTACTCATCATCTTCATCCTCCGAGTTGAGGTAGATAATAGACATCCTTGGAGTTTGTCTTCTGAAGGAGAAGTTGATTAGTTCACCCCTAGTGAGATGCATTTGGGCGATGAAATGATCTCATTCATCTCCTCCAATCTGGGATATCTTCATCCCTTTTGTGGACCTCCATAGTGTAGTGCCCCCCAGGAGCATTGAAGATCACAGTGTCTTCGGTAATGAGCTCATTGAACTCAAATCACACATTGCAAGGGACGATCTGTGTAAGAAAAAACAAAAACAAACACATTGCATTACTAGAAATAGCAACAAAAACAAAAGAACTAACTGTTAGAAGGTTCATATAATGTGTTACCGTTGTAGGAACAAAATAAGGTTGGAAGTAGATGCCAAATAGCGTGCCACTTGTAAGGCTGGTTGTGCACCTTGACTTGCACACTGGACGTGGTGGCGGTTGCACCATTCTACAAAAAATATAATTGAAACTAAGTATATAATCAGTTTGTACACCACTAAATCAATTTTTACTAAACATAATTGGAGTTCATTTTACACAAAACATATTGAAAACTAAGAATATTTTTCTACACTAGTAATTGTATACACAAACACACAAAATCCACGAAAGGAGACACAAATAAACAAATTCTACACTAGTAATTTATAGGAGTTCATTTCATTTATTCCTAATAATCTAGACGCTCAAAATATTTCTAATCAAAATACATTATAAATATCGGACTCTACACAATAGCAATCGGATTATCACTAACATTTCTACACAAAGCAATCCATGCAATTAACTCTGGATTCTACATCACCCAAAGAAATTCATGATACATACTAATATTTCTACACAAACTAAAGCAATCACCTAAATCAACTACATGAATCCCAATGGATCCCGTGTGGCGTGTCTGTGGATGGAGGACGTGGGAGTGGAGAGGAAGGAGATGCGATGTAACGCCCACGATGCGGCTATAGCTCCCACGTGTCGAGGCGCGACTTAGAGGCATAACCGCATAGTGGTTTTGTCGCAAGAAGGGTCATCTTCACAACATCCCATGTAATGAACAAGAAAGGGATAAAGAGAGTTGGCTTACACTCGCCACATCACACAATACATAAATAATTCATACATCATCCAAAATACACTTGTAGACCAACTACGGTCAAATCCAAATAAAAAGGAAGATAAACCCCAAATGTTATATCCCCGATCGTCCCAACTGGGCTCCACTACTGATCATCAGGAAACGACACATAGTATCGACCAAGGTCCTTGTCGAACTCCCACTTGAGTTCGGTAGCATCACCTGCATTGGTATCATCGGCACCTGCAACTATTTTGGAAGTATCCGTGAGTCACGAGGACTCAATAATCTCACACCCACGAGATCAAGATTATTTAAGCTTATGGGTAGGATAAGGTAATGGGGTGGAGCTGGAGCAAGTGCTAAGCAAATATGGTGGCTAACATACGCAAATAAGAGTAAGATGAGAAGCTACACAATGGTTGTGAAGCTAGATGTGATCAAGAAGTGATCCTGAAACTACTTATGTTCAAACATAACCCAAAACCATGTTCACTTCCCGGACTCCGCCGAAAAGAGACCATCACGGCTACACACGCGGTTGATTCATTTTAATTAAGTCAAGTGTCAAGTTCTCTAGAACCGGATATTAACAAATTCCCATCTGCCACATAACCGTGAGCATGGCTCTCAAAAGTTTATACCCTACAGGGGTGTCCCAACTTAGCCCATCACAAGCTCTCATGATCAACGAAGGATATTCCTTCTCCCGAAAAGATCCGATCAGTCTCGGAATCCCGATTACAAGACGTTTCGACAATGGTAAAACAAGACCAGCAAAGCCACTCGACTGTGCCGACAAATCCCGATAGGAGCTACAGATATCTCGTTCTCAGGGCACACCGGATAGGTCAAGCTATGAGTAAAACCATCCCTCAAGTTTCCCTGAGGTGGCCCCGCAGGCTGCCCGGTTCGGACCAACACTCAGAGGAGCACTGGCCTGGGGGTTAAAATAAAGATGACCCTCGGGTCTACAGAACCCAAGGGAAAATGCTTAGGTACGCAAATGTAAAACCAAGGTTGGGCCTTGCTGGAGGAGTTTTATTCAAAGCAAACTGTCAAGGGGGTCCCATAACCCCAACTGCGTAACGAACGCAAAATCAAGGAACATAACACCGGTATGACGGAAACTAAGGCGGCAAGAGTGGAACAAAACACCAGGAAAAAGGCCGAGCCTTCCACCCTTTACCAAGTATATAGATGCACTAATTAAATAAGAGATAATGTGATATCCCAACATAACCATGTTCCAACATGGAACAAACTACAACTTCACCTGCAACTAACAACGCTATAAGAGGGGCTGAGCAGAAGCGGTAACATAGCCAAACAACGGTTTGCTAGGAAGGTGGGTTAGAGGCTTGACATGGCAATATGGGAGGCATGATAAGCAAGTGGTAGGTAGCGCGACATAGCGATAGAACGAACAACTAGCAAGCGAAGATAGAAGTAATATCGAGGGTATGGTCATCTTGCCTGCAATGTACTCAGAGTTGTCAAAAGCTTGATCCACATTAGCGCACTCAACAGGTTCCTCGTTCACGTACTCGTCTCCCGGCTCTACCCAAAGCAAGAACACAAGCAATGGAACAACAATCAATCATGGTGCAATGCACAAGCAACATGATGCAATACATGGCATGATATGCAAGATATGATATGCAATGCATATGGGTGCTCCGGAAGGGAAAAGATGATCAAGGAATCAACTTGTCAAAACAAGTATGCGCTGGAAAGATGAGGTGATTTCGGTCGAAATCGATATAAGGATCACCAGAAATGGATGCACGGTTTGCAAATGACAAGCAAAACAATAATGATGCAAATCTGTGATTAATAGCATGATAGCACTTAGAATGCAACAAGAAACTAAGTTACAGCACTCCAACATGGCAACAGAGCATATGACCATAAATTACACATGAATCTCTATAAATCATGAACACTAAGCTCCTGCTAGTTCTCACAAGAACAAGCTCAAAATAGCATGGCAAAAATGCAAATGATATCAGCTTCACAAGCTTGGAGAAAATACTAAACATGTTAAAACAGCATCAGGAAGCAATGTTTAGATCTAGAAAACAACACGCTACAGGACCATATAATGGCAAACAAAGTCATGGCATGCTAGTAGTAAACACATAGAACAAAACTCCCTTACTGAACTTTATCCCAAGGTGCATAGAAAATGATGTGGCACCCATGCAAACATGGCAAGTTATATGAACAGTTTCACACTTAGAAGAAAAACAGAGCCTGGCAGGAACAGATTCATGATAGCAACTTTGCAAGCTCAATTCACTCACCACAGGGCATTACATGGCATGACAAGGTAACCAACATGAATTAGACATATTCAAGTATCTAGGAATGGCAAGAACAAGTTCATAGGGTACAATCATCACTAGCAAAACACATGGCAATACTGATTATTATGTTAACAATCTGCCAGAAATAATATTTAGCAAACGTAGAGCAAGGAAATGACATGCTGGAGTGCTCCATAATTACAACCAGAGGCATGCATGGATAGAGCCATAACACATCTTTAAGACATGCTTACTGAACTAAACTCAAAATGTGCATGGATCACATGGTAGCGGCATCAAAATGTAACAGG
The DNA here is from genome assembly GCF_056163025.1 of Triticum urartu. Lineage (NCBI taxonomy): Eukaryota > Viridiplantae > Streptophyta > Magnoliopsida > Poales > Poaceae > Triticum > Triticum urartu. The sequence continues at coordinate 425,630,805 of NC_141874.1, read as the reverse complement.
AAAAGGACTTAGCAAAATCACTAAGTGTCTAAAATCAGAAACATTATGAAGCCTACTTTGCATGCTTGTGCTAGTCACCACATAGATCAAAAAAATACAAGACTTGCACTCCTGTAACGATGGCATGATGGAGATCATAAAACATGTAGACATCATGCTCATAGGATGCACACACAAAATGCAACAAAAATGACAAATCATCAAGTTCTGTCAACAGACAGCAGTTAACATCATATAGCACGCTTGCAACGATGATAATGGCATCAATATGGACAGTAACATGCATGCAAATTCCACTAACATGAAGATCTTAGCGAGGTGAACATTTTGATATAACATATGCACAAAACGGATCACCGAGCATGTAGATATGGCATCTCAAAGATAGCATCATGATGTAGGAAAATGAGGACTTAGTGAGAAAACGAACTCAACCTAGGGTTTGCATGGGAATCGATGCGGCGGCGATCTTGCCGGATCTGAGGTGACGGCGGACGGAGTTTGTCAGGGGAGGCGCCGGAGGAGGGGGAGACAACCGGAGCTCGCCGGAGAGGGAGGTCGGCCGGATCTAATGAGCGGCGGGCGGAGGCTCATGGGCGGCGTGGCGTGCCGACGGGAGGAGGGCGGCGGCGCTGCGGCGGCGGGGCGTGGCTTGGTGGCGTCGGTGAGGTGCGGCGGCGACGGCGGGGCATGGCGGCGGTGGGGCGACGAGGCGGTGGCGCGGGAGGAGCCGGGCACTCAGGGTCGGCGGCGGGGCGGCTCGGGCTCACGCGGGCTCCTCGTGGGCCGAGCGGGCCGCGGCGGCTGCGGGCGGTGGCCGGGCCACGTGGCAGCACGCCACTGGCTGCGGGAGGCGGCGCTGACTTGTCCGGTGAGATCCGGACGTGTCCGGCGGCGGAGTGGGGCGATTGCTAGGGTTTCATCTGTGAGAAAATTCGGGGGGAGGCACATATTTATAGGTAGAGGGAGCTAGGAGTGTCCAAATGAGGTGCGGCTTTCGCCCACACAATCGTGATCCAACGACGAAGAGTATGGATGGAGTTTAGATGGGCTAGTGGGCTATTTTGGACGGGTGTGTTGGGCTGCAACCAAAGAGGCTTTCGCGGTTACCCGGTTAACCGTTGGGGCATCAAACGACCTCCAAATGGAACGAAATTTGACAGGCGGCCTACCAGTGATGTACCAAGGCCACTCGAAAAATCTCGACCCATTCTGAGAACGTTTTTCTCCCGCTCACGAAACAAGATTAGAGGGGTGCAATGGGTGCATGTGGGAGGGTCGGGTTGCGAAACGGACAACGGGGAAAATGACCGGATGCATGAGACGAACATGAATGCAAAAGAGATGCACATGATGGCATGAGATGAAATGCATGACATGAACAAAATGGAAAACAAAGACAAAACCCAACCACGAAGGAAAATATCATATCACATAGCCAAAAATGGCAAGAGTCAGAGTTACAAATATGGAAAGTTACATCCGGGGTGTTACATGCGATGGGAGGAGGAGTGGAGCAAACCACGGTGCCGGCGAGGGGCGGCGGCGGCTTTGGTCAAGGGGGAAGTGTATACGACCGGGGTGGGCGTGAAATGAGAAGGCGGTGACTTAGGTCTTTTACTAAGTTGACTCAGGTGGGCTATTGCTGGCGTCGGACTAAAAAAGCAACGCCATAGCTAATAACAACCCAAATAAAAAAGACTAAGATTAATGAAAGACTTAACAAAATAAAAGACTCAAAATTAGAACTCGTAGTAAAGAAATAAAAGTCGTAAAATGATAAAAAACACTAAAAATAATGATGAAAAAAATATAATATAAAATTTTCATTATTTTGTGACTAGTATAATTATTAAATACTTAAAACATTTGATAAAATGGAAAGATTGTTTCTGGCATGCATAGAAAATGAACGCCACCACTAACAAATTAACTATGGCGTACATAGAAATCCAACGCCACCCTATATTCCAAATGGTGAGTACATATGGGCCAACAGGTTTTTGGTGTGTCTAGAAAAAGCAACGCCAGCACTAAACATGTAAAGCTGACGTGCCAATTATGCCGAGCCAGCACTATTTGAAAAAATAGTGCTGGCGTTGATGGAAAATGGCGCGCCACCAACGAAAGTTGTGGCTAGCCATTTTTCCACTAGTGGTACATAGCTAGTGATATCGCCCGTGTTCAGTAAGAGAATGCCTCGCTTGGATTCAGTTAGTGAATGCCTCGCACACACGCGTGTATGAGAGAAACGCGCAAACCACACTACATCGCTCGACCCTGACCACCCACCGTAACCGGGAACTCCCCGACATTTTCCTTCTACCATGATTTTTTACATCATGGATGGCCCAAAGAATGTCATGCGGGTGCGTCTATAACCCGCCCTGAATGTAATTACTGGGGGCTCACAATCATAGAAGATGTCCAAGATAGTATATCTATATGTGAAATCTCTCTTCCTTGAGTATTCTTTCATGAATTGTTCAAGTGACCAATGTTATGTTTGTTAACTTTAAATAAATTTTACAACTCATACTTCTTATATGTGAAGTAACTACTAACCATGGGACAAGCAATGAAGCATATATAATTTTAGATTTATGGTATTCAATTCATTCAACAATTCATTCTTAGGATATAAATGAAGCACAAGACTAAATGACAAACTACTCTGAAAGATATATATAAGTGAAGATCAGTGAGTAGTCAAAAAATTAAGTAGCTATGTAAAGACTCTCTCAAATTGAACTTTCAGAACCAAGTTTTTATTCAAACAACAAACAAAACAAAATAAAATTACACTCCAAGAATACCACATATCCTGTGACCAAAAAACTTAGGATTAACCGAGACTAACCGATAGTTGTTGATGAAGAAAGGTGGGATGCCTACCTGGGCATCCCCAGGCTTAGGTGCTTGAGACTTCTTGAAATATTAACTTAGGATGCATTGGCATCCCCAAGCTTGTGATCTTGTGTCTCCTTAATTCATATCATATCATGGTTTCCCTAAATCTTAAAAACTTCATCAACACAAAACTCAACAAGAACTCGTGAGATAAGTTAGTATAAATCAATGCAAAAACTTATCATTCTCTACTTTAACAAATTACTAAAATTATAATTAAACATTGCATACTAAATTCCTCTGCATATTTAATACTCCTATCCTCAAATAGAATATAAGCAAACATATGCAAACAATGCAAACATAACATCAATCTATCTAAACAGAACAGTGTGTAAAGGATGAAGCAAAAGACATACTTCTTTAACTCCAAAAATTCCAAAAAATTAACACACTATGGAAAAAATTATATCTTACTTTGTCAAAATTTCAAGATTTATAATGTTCTGACAATTCAAGAATATTCAAGACATAACAGAAAACTTCCTATTTTCAAACAACAACATTAGACTTGCAAACTAAGCATGGTAAAAGCTATAATTGATACTTTTATCCAAATAAAGATACAAACATGATTATTAATAATAGCAAGAATATTTCAACAAAATAAAATGATGCTCCAAAGAAAACTCATATCATCTAATGAATAAAAATATAGCTCTAAGTGAGGTTACCGATAATGTTGAAGACGGAAGAGGGAATGCTTTCCGGGGCATCCCCAAGCTTAGCCGCTTGAGTATTCCATGAATATTACCTTGTGGTGCCTTGGGAATCCCCAAGCTTAGGGTCTTGCAACTCCTTATTCTTCTCATATCAATATCTCACCCAAAACTTAACAGAACTCATGAGATAGGTTAGTATGATAAAGAGCAAATCATTTACTTTGGTACTATCAATACAAGATTCATATTTTCTATTACATAATTCTTATTGTACACTATCATTTACACAATTTATATTGAACAATATAGACCATAGAAACTATAAAACAAAGAAACTATGCATTTAAAACAGAATCTGTCAATAACAGAATAGTCTGTAATGATCTGAACAAAACACATACTTATGTAAGTTCAAAAATTCTAAAAAAATATAACAACGTAGGAAATTTGTATATTAATCATGTGTAAAAAATTTGAATTTTATCGCATCCCAGTGAATTATAGTAATTCCAGCACTATGTGCAAAAGTTTCTATTTTTGCACAGAATCAATTCAACTATCATCCAAATCATCCCAAAGCTTTACTTGGCACATTATTGAAACAAAAGTTATAAAACATGATTACTGTATTAGCTTAATCATGTGATCACACAAAAACGGTAGGGGTAAATATTAGGTTGCCTCCCAACAAGCGCATTTCTCTAATGCCTTTTTAGCTAGGCATGATGATTTTAATGATGCTCACATAAGAATGCAAGAGAGAATCATGAATCACATGGCAAGCACATTTAAGCCTAACACACTTCCTATGCATAGGGATTTTGTGAGAAAACAAGTTATGGGATCAAGAATCAACTAGCATAGGAAGGCAAAACAAGCAATACTTCAAAACTTTCAACACATAGAGAGGAAACTTGATATTATTGAGATATGTAAAAGCACATGTTCCTCTCTCATAAAAAACTCCAGTAGTATCATGAATGAACTCAACAATATAGATATCACATAAAGCATTCTTTTCATGATCCACAAGCATAGAAATTTTATTAGTCTCCACATAAGCAAATTTATTCTCATTCATGATAGTGGGAGTATCTTGTGAAACCCGAATACTATAAATTGTTTCCACATTAAAAGAGTAATGTTTGGTAAAAGGGTATTCATAATTATGACAATAATTATCACTACTTTTAATAACATAAGTATCATCACAATAATCATCATAATTAGCAACTTTATCCTCATCATAATCAACTGAAACCTCTTTAGAGATAGTGGAATCATTACTAAATAAAGTCATGACCTCTCCAGATCCACTTTTATCATTATAATAATATTCAACACCCTCCAAAATAGCGGCATTATCATTATCTAAAGTTGACACTCTTCTAAACCCACTTTCGTAATTATTGCAATCATCATAAATAGGAGGCATGAATCATCATAACAAATTTGATTATTAAAAGTAGGGGGACTAAAAAGATCATATTCATTAAGCATAGCATCCCCAAGCTTAGGGTAAACATTAATTGCAGCAAATAAATACTCAAACATGCCATTCTTATCAAACATAGCATCTCCAAGCTTGTGGTCTTGCATATCATTAGCATAATCTCTCTTATCATTGATAGTGTGAATAGCTCCAATAGTATAACAATTACTATCATCATAATTTTCCAAGTTGGTGCCAAAAAGATTTTCAAGATTATAAGAAGTGTCACTATCTTCCAATCATAATTATCACAACAAGTAATAGGTGTAACAAAATCATCCTCAATAGTTCCTTCAGACATTGCACCATAGGACCAAAAAACAATATCATCATCTAGTGTATCATCTTCCACAATTATTTTTGATTCATTCTCATGAGGCACAACAATAAGAGGAGCAACATTATTTGGGAGAGATACCTTTTTACCTTTGCTTCTCTTTCTTTTCTTCTTCTTCTTCTTCTTCACCACATTGCATGTGGGTTCAATCAATTTTTCCAACCCTCTTGTTGAAGAGATCGGTTGGGTAGGAAGCTCCTCCTCGTCACCTGATTCGTCATCAAAAACAATAGGAGGGAATTGGGAAACCTTTATCCTTCCATTAGTATTCCTTTTATATTCTATTGGTTTTCCCGTGTTCCTATAATTGGCGATATAAGCATTTCATTTCAATTTACCACACAAAACATATGGGTTTCTTTCAGAGTAACTTCAGCATGGTTTGTGAATATGAATGCCTCAAACCAACTATTTTTATGTGACAATTATTCACACCCCCAAAATAAACAAAGTTCATTATAAAGTTCAAGGGTGATCAAGTTATTACAATATCGGGCCACGATTCAATCATGAAAAAGCATGCATTGGAAATTAAGATAAAAAACTATTTTGCAAAGTTCACAAGTAATGGGATAAAGAGAACATGATTTTTTAGCAAAATCATCTTTAACTCTAAGCCACCCTAAAGTTTTGTCATGTTTATGCTTCTTACAAAATATATCATCCCTATAAGGCATGTCTTCACAAAGTTTATGCACTCCACAAAAATTGACATGCTTATAAGAAACATTTTTATCATGACTAGAACAATCGTCATTAGTATTATGGATATTCATAGCAAGCATACTAACAACATTGCAATCATACTTAACATTCAAGAATTTTATGCCAAACATTTTATTGAATTCTTCTTCTAACACTTTGGCACAATTTTCCGATCCACCATTTTCAAGAAAGATATCATAAAGATAAATAACTTGATGCATCCACTTTTTTAGTTTTCTTTTATAAACCAAACTAGTGAATAAACAAGAAACTAAAAGATTTAATTGCAAGATCTAAAGGTATACCTTCAAGCACTCACCTCCCCGGCAACCGCGCTAGAAATAGGTTGATGTCTACTACGTAACTTTTCTTCTTGTAGACTCTATTGGTCCTCTAAGCATGGAGTTTTACAGGACAGTAGAAAATTTCCCGCAAGTGGATGACCTAAGATTTATCAATCCGTGGGAGGTGTATGATGAAGATGGTCTCTCTCAAACTACCCTGCAATCAAATACAAGAAATCTCTTGTGTACCCACCATACCTAATACAATGGTAAATTGTATAGGTGCACTAGTTCGGCGAAGAGATAGTGATACAAGTGTAGTATGGATAGTAAAAATAGTTTTTTGTAATGTGAAAAAATAAAAACAGCAAGGTAGTAAGCAACAAAAGTGAGCACAAATGGTATTACAATGCTTAGAAATAAGGCCTAGGGTTCATACTTTCACTAGTGCAATATCTCAATAGTGCTAACATAATTGAATCATATAACAATCCCTCAATGCGCGACAAAGAATCACCCCAAAGTTTCTATCGGAGAAAGTAGGATGAAAACATGTATCAACCTATGTGCTTAGATTACCCCAATGTCAACACAGGATTCCGCAAGTTGATTACCATAACATATATCAAGTGACTCAATAGAATACCCTATTGTCACCAGAGTATCCAAATGCAAGACATGCATCAAGTGATCTCAAATCCAATATTCAGTCCAACATAATGAAACCTCAAAGAGCAAGACTAAATTCGTCATATCAAGAATAAAGAGGGAAGATACCTATATGATCCAACTATATTAACTAAGCCCATGGTTACATCAAGATCATGCTGGATCAAGAACACGAGAGAGGGAGAGAGAGATCAACCACATAGCTACTGGTACATACCCTTAGACCCGAGGGTTAACTACTCTCTCCTCATCATGGAGACTGTTGGGATGATAAAGATGGCCTTCAATGATAAGTTCCCCCTCCGACGGGTTGCCGGAAAAGGCCTCCAGATGGGATCTCTTCGGAACATAGGATTGTGGTGGCGGAGTTGAAGTTCTAGGTTGATTTCTGGGGATTTTCTATTTATAAGAATTTTCAACGTTGATTTCATGCCAAAAGGAGTTACGAGGGGCCCATAAGTCAACAACACACAGCCACCCCTCCCCCAGGGCACACCGGGTTGCCTTGTCACCCCCTCGTGGGTCTTCTCATGCTCCCACGAAGCTTTGAGATACTTCCACGAAAGTGCTACACCATCATGTGTGTCTTGCAAGCCAACAGACAACTAGCTAAGAAATGCAATACATGCAACAAATATGGCTCAATCTAGTGCTTAGTTTAATATCTAAAACATCACTAAACTACATAGGCTATACAGTATAATGTATCATGTTCATGAAAAATAGTGTGAAGAAAACTAGATAACACACAGGGTTTGGATAAACAACAACCTAGAGAATAACATGACTTTAATATATAGAGCACACATGCAACATATTTGAGAATGATTCTAGAGACCATAACTAAGATATATGCACACTACTAAAAATGAAAATAATCAAACATGAAGTGTTTCATAATTAAATAAGCAAGCAAAGCTTAGAATAAAATCCCATAAATCTATGCATGGGAATAATTCATAAATACTTGTACAGAGGCATATCGTACAACTACATAGTGCACCAACAATTATCTACATGAAACAACATGTAAAACTATTGTTAAGAATTAAAATAGACATTAGAACAAATCTAGTAAATCACATGTAACTCCTAGAATTTATGATATAATTCAAGTTGACTCCTAGGCATGAGATGAGCAAATGATACATAACATATTAACCAAAATTTCACCGATCTACAAATCCCCTTGGATCTTTGCCAAAAACTACAATACTAAATCTATACCAAATCATGATCGACCAAACAAGCAATCTAACTCCATCAAAAGGTTTACTACAGTCATATGGTGCATTTGGTACATTGTGTATGAAGTCATCTAGGGAACGGAAACTACTGGACATGTCGATGCCATCGGATGGCATCCGTTCGTACATTGGCATGGCCAACACAAAAAGTTGGCCAAATCATGATGTCAGATAGATGAGAAACATTTCAAGGCACAAGCCTCCAAAATTAATTGGAGAGGTACTCAGTGAGCTTGACGAATCGATGCGATGCACTTGGTGAATGGATGCAAAGGAGATGTAAAATAATTCGTGTGTGGTCGATGGGACGAAATTTTTCTTCCCTGAACGGAGTAGCGGCATGGAGGAGAAAATTTTGCCGCAAGGGCTCGGACGAAATGGTCTAGGTCACCTGGATTGATTACCGACGTCCATGGAGCATCATTTTTTGGGGAGAATTCTTTAGAGAATGAGCAAGGGAGAGGGAAAGGAAACTAGGAATATCATCGAGGAGATCAGGGCGCACGTCGGCACTGCTTCAAATTTGGAAATGATGAAAATTAAAAGGAGTTAAAGGAGGGGAAGATCCCTGGCTGACGCATTTCCTTTTTGTACTTCTTTTTCTTTTGAGAACAAGTTCCCTTTCTGTACATGTGCGTCTAAGTGTGATGCATTTTTTAGGAGAGTGTAAGTGTGATGAAATGGAGTGACCCAGTTAGGTTAGGCCCAAATTGCAAGAGACAAGGGGGGGGGAGATGATGGGCTTCGCCCATTCGGATGGAGGGGAAAATAGAGAAGAGAGGAGGCAGACTTGGCTAGGCCCATTCTGTTTGGAGGGTGTATGGTTGCACCCAGGTGCGAGGGTTATGTCGGGAGGTCCTATGCGACGCATTTTGCGTCGATTAGTCGGGCGTTCGCACAGGGTTGACGCACGACTGGGCTGGCCCACCAACCAGCTCTATGTTTAGCTTTCTTTCGCGTGCGACAAAAAAGCTGAAAGTAAAACAACGAGTACCAGGAATGGATCCCTCCAACACACACACACTAAGACCGCGAGCCATTAGCCACTACACTACACACCATGAAGTGCATACAAAGGTGCATATATATATATATATATATATATATATATATATATATATATGGTCGCGCTATTCGTCACCCTGGATGAGGAATTCTTATTCCTCACCCCACTCAATCCAAATGCTACAGCCGAGATGACTTGTGCTGTAAATTTACTACGAGGGAACCAGCTCACGCGCATGCATCCCGCACAAGACATGAAACGTAAATTCCTGCTGTAAATTTACGGAACAAGCTAAAGCTCTGGCACACCTACTACATGCAACGTAAAAAATGGATAGCATGCCATAAATTACTTCACCAGGGATCCAGTCACGTGGTCATCTATAGGAGAGGGACTGCTGCCATGCCATAAACTTACTTCACCAGGGATCGACTCTGCCGCGTGGTCAACTTCAGGAGAAGGACTGCTGCTGCCATATGAGGCAGGGATGCGTCTTGGCAGCTGCGGCCTGTCCGGCGAGTAGTCGTTGCCGACGGTGAGACCGCTCGTTCCTAAGTGGAGGCACCTCCACGGGAGCAACCGTCCCACGCGAGAAGGTCGCCGTGTGATAACCTTTGTCTTTGTGGCTGGTTCATATATCTTCTCCCCTCTATTTTCGCTAAACTTACTCATAACGCTCCATGTGGAAATCACATGTGGATGTGTGTTCTCTTTTTAAGTATCAATTTCTGAAATGGCTATATAAACAGTGACCATTAAGGGGTGGCTAGAGGAAATGTGAAATAGTCCGAGCCTGTTCTTTACCGATGCATTATAGTTCAAGTGTGCAAGTTTCTAGTACTGCACTATGGCGTGCTCTTCCTGCATTTTCTGCTGTTTGATGGTTACTTGATGGAGTACTAGTATTTGTTTAATCACATGCATATGTGTTTCTTTGCGAAATCTGTTGGCCCATGAATGACATGTCTTCTTGTGATTATGTGGTTGGCTTTGCTGATTCATTCATGCATCACATTTATACTCAAGACATTCCATTTTTTGGCGTCACTGGTTGAACAAGTGTAGTGTAGGCCTGTATGGTCATGTGTTCATAATATGATCCATTGCTACTTTTTGACTGTTACATATAAGCTCTTAATACTGTTTGGCAATTATTATTATTATTTTGCGAGATTGTTGTTTGGTAATTCTGAGGGTTTGCACGTCAGAATTACACCACTAGCCTTCTATCATCTCCTGGTAGACTGGTTGTCAATAACGCAACATGGCAGAGTTTACCTTAAACAAAATGAATGGTTGGGCCACATTCTCCCAGTTACCATAATATGATAGATTCAACGGACAATACCATCATCCAAACCATCAAAAACACAAGTTGAACTGTATGAAATAGATCAAAGCAGCGAAGTAATTATAAGAAACAAAACATACAAAATTTTGAGCGACAACTTGCCGATGATGTGTTGAACAACGCTAATAAAATGAAGCGCTTGGGCAGTCATAAGAAATTACGTTACAACGACTAGGCACAATAAAGAACGGGTGTACAAATATATACTCCGTCCGTCCCCAAGTAAGTGTCTCAACTTTGTACTAACTTATATTTTGTAGAGTACATAGGAGCAGCTTTGTAATTTACATCTGTTTTCTTACAGGTCCGAACTTCTCTAGTGAAATAAGAAAAATGATTGGTTATATTCAACCCATGGAAGATGTAGGAGAGATCTTTAGCCCTGCACTAATTAGCCTGTGTATGCAATACAAAAACTATCGAGTAGAACTTCCACAACAAAGCTTTGGTTCAACAATCTTACTGTTGTCTTAATGCAACCCATCACGACCTCCAGTAAAAAAAACCAAAAAGATTAAGTGTTACAGAAACATTCATATAAAAACAATGATACGAATCACTTCTTTAACATGGGGATTGGGGAGTACTGTTAAGATTCAGCCCCCGCGTCGCCTGACCGGGCGACTCGGGCGGCGGCTAGGGTTCCCGAGCACCGCCTCCCCCACCCCTCCTCTCCCTCCTCGTCGCCACCTGAGGTAGTCGCCGGGCAAGCCCGCGCGGCCGCCAGTGACGGTGGCGGCAAGGCCCTCGTCGCTCCTGCAACGGAGGATCTGGATCCCAGGGGCGGCGGCCCCTGCCGGCGTGGCATCGCCGTTCTTTCCCTGAACGGCGCTCGCGGAGGGCTCTGGCCGGCGTCCTCGACTGCGGGGGTGGTGGGGCGTCGGCGGCCGGTGGCTACAGCGTGGAGGCCTCCTCTTCCTCGCCAGATCTGGAGGTTTGCCGCCCCCAATTCGCTCCCTCCCCCTCTGCGCTTGGTTTCCCGCGGCTGGTCGCTGGATCCGGTGGAGTTTGGGGCTGGTGTTGCAGATCGGGACCGGAGGAAACCCCTGGCCGGCTGGTTCGGCCCGGCATCGACGTCGGCCTTGGGCGACGTTTCTTTCTTGGAGGCGATGTCGTGGTCTCCTTCTCCCCACCTCCGTTCCCTCTCCCGGGTGAAAACCCAAAATCCGGCAGGATTGGGCAGCGGCGGCGCCGTGTGTGTCGTTCCCTCCATGGAGGCGTTGTCTGGGGAGTGTGGTTTTGGGCGTAGGGTTGCTGAAGGTGGGGTTTTTGGCCGGCAGCAGGTGCAGTGCCTCTTGCTGTCCCGTTGTCCGCCTCTCTGTTGTTGCTCGGCGGCTTTCCTACAGCCTTCAGACGTTCTTGGCACGTGATGGTGTGGCCGGCTTGGTGTTTGTCCCAGCAGCATTCCTCCTGTGTCTTTGGTGCCTGAGGGTTGCGGTCATCGGTTTATGCTAGTAGTGCCCTTTCGTAGTACCTCTTGTAACTAGCTCTCCGATGTGTTGTAAGTTCAGAGTGCCCCTTGTATCTTTTGGTCTTTTCTTGTTTTCTTGTTTGCTTGGAGATGTTCTAGCGTAGGTGGTGGTCGTCATTTGGCGTCATGGTGGTGTTGATGGCAGAGGAGCCTGCCAAGGTTGGCACCTCAATCTGCTTGGAGATGGACCAGTGGAAGATGGTGGAGACGACACCTGTGAGTGCGTCAGACCGGTTTATGCCCCAGACCCGGTATGTGGCTAGGCTGGAGATTCCGGCTTTCGATGTTAGGATTAGGTGAGTGGTCTGGGTAGTGGCCCAGCTAGCACCCCTTCATCATATGGATAGGAGTAGCGGCATATGTTGCCTAGATGGTGGATTCAGGCTTATTGTTGTAACACTTTGTAAGGTCCTCGAGAATAATCAATAAAGTGGCTGTATGCATCTCCCAGATGCAGAGGCCGGGGGTCATCCTCCTTTTCTAAAAAATATCACTTGTCAGGGTACCTAAAGATGAGCTATGCAGTGTAAATAAAACCGATCATGACATCATTCCAGTGGAAATTCATATTTACTGGTTATATTTTAAACAAAGATAGGAAGCATCAATGGAGTACTGGTTATAGAAAATATTGTATTCAAAAAAATAATATGCTGACATTCATATGCAATTCCGAGAGAGAATTATTCTTATCTTCCAGACTGTCCATGCATGGAGTTTTAGAACAGACACACATGGTTTAGTGGGAAATGATTAAATGTATGTGTATTCCCTAATAAAGTGATGCCATTCTTGTTGGCAAAAAAAGGTTTCCAATATTAAGATGGAACCCAGTTTACCTTGCATGTAATGATCAGTATTATAATAGAATATTGTAGAAAATACTAAACCAAGCAGTATCCTTCTATTAACTATAGTACAAAAATCTCAGTTTCATTTTTAAGGGGAGAGACCAACACGTGGTTTACATATTTGCTGTACTCACAAAGGTTCAATCAAACGAAGAAGATGGCACTCGTTGGGCTAAACTATCTAAATTAGTGGATGGGGTCAAAATCGAAACCATAGTGCTTCACCTCTGCATGTAGGGACGTTAATCTATTTAAATCCGGATTACTATTTTTTAAATCTAACCAGATTCGAGTAGATACTTTCCATGGGCGAATGAATCAACACATACAGATGTAAATTGATGGAGAGAGGGCGATACTCCAGAGCATTAGCCGCGAAGACCTAGTTGACGACCATCGTGGTGGGAAGAGATGCAGGTTACATGAAGAAGCATGTCAACAGCCAACATAACCTGGTGGCGACGACCAACGACAATGGTTGATGATTGCTCGGCCTGCTACAAATCCATGACTACCCACTGCAGTCTAAAAAATAGAGCGCATTAGAATTAAATCAACGAGAGTAACCTCAAGTGGTCCAGTCCCATTCAAATGAATACTGTTAAAATTCAGAAGCATTTAAACTGTTAAATGATGTCCCATAGGGAGACTGAAACAAACATGCAAATCTTCATGGTGGATTGAGAAAACATTAAATTTGAACACATTAAACAACAAACTAAAACTTTTCTGCACATTATTACTTCTACCTGACAAGAATTTAGCCATTCCATAGCAGCCAATGCGTCTACACATCGCAGAGTATAGAACTTTTTACAGAAACACTGCTCTACCTCGCATGGACTAGAACAAACAGTAGACCGAAACTTCCTATGCTATTCTAAACATACATCCGACCAATATAATGGACCAAACTACCTTCGAGATACAAAACTAACAAGAATTAGAGTCTTCCTAAGATAAAAACAATTACAGAGTGTACATGCACCAATGCAAACACAAGCAAGCATATTCTGTAGGGTTACTAGGGTAGGACATTCAGTCTCATGATCTAACCAGATTACAGATTCGACAGAAATCAAACACCCGTGTACCAATTCAGGAAAACCCGCTTTGGGAGAAGTTGCGTTAGACCTCCCTACCCGTAGGAGGACTGGAGGAGGCACAAACGCATGACCTCTCCCAGTTGGCATCTGCTTTTGACGCCCCCTCATCCGCGTTGGTTCCTTCCTAGTTTCCAGGACCCTTCTTCGATTCTTCCTGAACTGCTGCAGCTGCGGGCAGACACGCGAAAAAATAGATTGGACAGAAAATCAAGAAACAATCCTAAAAAATGTTGAACTTAGTTCCTTCTCTCACGCCACTGCACCTAACCCGCCGCAGAGCCGCCGCAGCCAACACACGATACAAGGGCAACTGCACATCCAGGCCAGCCGTCGAGCATCGCGCCTCCCCCGCCTACCCGGCTACCACAGCGTTGATCCCACCGGCAGCCGCATCGCCTGATTAGACTAGAGCGGGAGGTGGGCCACCGGAACCAAGCAGTATCGGCCAGCGCCGTCCAAGACTTGCCGCCGAGAACCATACCATCGAAACAACAAGCCGCTCGCGGCTCGAGAGTCGAGACTGAAACCGCTCGTACCTTTTAGAATAGGACGAGGAAGTGGGCTAGCTCCTAGTGCCAAAGTAAATTTACTTCCATACGAGTATAATTTTGCAGTGGGCAGGATGGCGTGTTGGTTTGGTTGAGCCCAACTCCCGACTCGGTCGATCGGCTAGGGTGAAGAATAATTTATTCATCACCCAGGGTGTTTAATAGACTTTCTATATATATATATAAGAACAGACAGCAGCGTTGATATTTGGAGAACATTTTAAAACCATTTCGAAAATTGTGAGCAGTTTTCAAATGCCGTATTTTTTTTCAAAAGTGAAGATGTTTTGTAATTCTGATTTGAAAACGAAACGCGAACAAAATAATATTTTAAAAGTGAAGTATTTTCGAAAATCAGGAACATTTTTTAAAATGGGAACATTTTTTGAAATTCCAAGACAAAATTTGAAAACACGAACATATTTTGAAAAATGTGAAAACAAGAACATTTTTTAAAATTGGTAAACAAAATTTTGAAATTGAATGATTTCAAAACTCCCAAAAAATGAAAACATGCACATTTTTTAAATTTGCGAACAATTTTGGAAAACGGGAATATGTTTTCAACTGCCCGGACATTTTTTGAAAATTATGAACAAAATATTGAAACAGAACAATTTTGAAACTCCTGAAAGAAATGAAAATGTGCACATTCTTTAAATTTGCGAACAATTTTTAAAAACAGAAACATGTTTTGAACCACCCGAACATTTTATGAAATTTGTGAACAAAAATTTGAAACTGAACAATTTCGAAACTCAAAAATGAAACTGTGCACATTTTTTGAAATTTGCAAACAATTTATTTAAAACAGGAACATGTTTTGAACCGCCTGAACATTTTTTGAAATTTGTGAACAAAAATATTTAAAACAGGAATATTTTTGGAAACTCCGTACAAAATTCAAAAGCATGAACATTTTTTCGATCTACAAACAAAATTTGAAAATTTGAACATTTTTGAAATTCCTAACAAAATTTGAAAAACCAAACATTTTTTGAAACTCCCGAACAAAATTTCAAAACGTGAACAATTTTTTTTAAAGTGAACAATTTTTTAATATGTTAATTTTTTTTGAAATCATAAACATTTTTTGAAACAACCGACAAAAAATTGAAAACACAAACAGTTTTCTGAAACTCCAGAACAAAATTTGAAAACACGAACCAAAATTTTGAAAATCAAACATTTTTTGAAAATATGAGCATTTTTGAAACAGAGAACATTTTGCAAAAACGAAAAAAATAAACAAAAAAGAAACAAAAAACAAAAAAAGAAAGAGAAAAAGAAAAAGAAACAGAAACAGAAATGAAAATAAAAAACGGTTCAGGAACCTTCTAGAAGGTTCCCAAAACCAGAAAAAACCGGCTGGGAACCCTCAGAAGGTTCCCAAAACCGCCGGGACCTGAAAGATTTACGTGATGGGCCGGCCCAAATCGCTCGCTTGGGTTGCTGGTACGTGCGTTCGCTCGACAGTTTGACGCACAGAGCGTCATATAGGAAATTCCGGCTATGCCTCGCTCCTACAGATTCCTTATTGGGAATCGTCAACGGGCGAGCAGACCAGGCTGGCCCATTAGTGCAGCTGCTAGTATGTCGTTCTATGTTCCCTCGAACTGCTCCAGTTTTCTTCCTTTTTTTCTTTTCTATCTTTTACCTCTGGTTTTCTTTGGTTTTTCTTTGTTATACTTTTGGGTTTTTCGTATTCTTCTCTTTTCTTTGTTTCTTTTCTTGTTTCTTTTTCAATTTTAATCGGGTTTTTTGTGCAGTGTATCTTTTCTCAGTACACAATGGACATTTTAGCTCACACATGAAATATATAATTGATACACTTTTGAAATTTTTCATGATGTACATTTTTTAAAATACATGTTTTGATCACTTTGTTGAATACACACATTTTCCAAATACACGTTGCATATTTTTTTAATGATGGTTGACATTGGGGGCTGACGTCTTGGCTCCCGGGAGCATATGCTCTCAGGTGAACAGTAACGCAAAAAAATTAATGTTTTTGAAAAATTCTGATTTTTTTCGTAGATGACTGTATTAGTGCCGCAAACATGCATGTCAATTTTCATGCGAAACGGAGCGGCGGTGTTTCGTCGGCAAAAATAAAATAAAATTGGGGTGACATATTGGGATAACTTTTGGTGTTCAATTTGTTTTTTCTTTTGCACAAGCCAGAATGTTTTATCTTTTTGCCTCAAAATTTGTGGGTAGCATTTGGATGTGACTAGGTACACACAATCTTTTTGTCTTGATTTTTTTTTCATTTTAAAATTTTCTTTTGGCCCTAGGAGCATGTGCTCCCGGGAACCAAATTGACTTTCCGGTTAACATTTTATTAAACTACACAAAAAAATTAATTTAGTGGACATTTCTTGGAAACACATGAATATTTCTTTAAAATGTCATGTGCATTTTTAAAGAAAAACATATTTTTCAACCTAAGAACTTTTTTCATTATATAAACACTTTTTCAAATATCACGAACATTTTTTGAATCACTGGATTTTTTATTTAAAATGTCTAATACCCCATGTTCAAACGTGCTCATGTAATTTTTTCCGTAACCAGTCATGTAAGTGGTTACAACTTCCTCCAAAATCTCAAGTCACTAGTGCACATGCACGCCTCGGTTTATAAAAGATCTGACGTTCGCCCATTATAATTTTCTTAAAACTGATCATTGACAACTTAGCTATTTGCACTCCTCGGTTTATGAAAACGAGTGATAAGGATACCGCCTACCCGTGGTAACAATTTCTAATACCTCATGTTCGAACGTGCCCATAAGTAATCCTCTCCGTAACCAATCATGTAACTGGTTACAACTTCCTACAAAATCTCAAGTCACCAGTGCATGCACACCCCCAAAGTTGGCATCCAAATTTGTCACCACCCTTCGCTATTTCTTCTCCTCTCCACCCATCATCACTACCGGACGGCCTTGCCCCAAGCCTATACGTGCGTACCTCAGCAACCATGGCATGTCTGAGGGCCACCACCGCCGCACTCCTTCTCACCCTTGCGTCGTCGGCCGCGGCCACCACGACAAAGTTCAACATTACCGAAGTCCTCAACAAATCCCCGGAGTTCTTGACCTTCAACAGCCTTCTGTCGAAGACGAATCTCGCTGAGGAAATCAACAAGCGGCAGACCATCACCGTTCTCGTGGTCGACAACTCCGCTGCCAGCGGCATCACGTCGCTGCCCACAGACACGCAGAAGAAGGTGCTCGCCGTGCACGTCATCCTCGACTACTACGATCCCATGAAACTTGAAAACATCGAGAAGGGGACGGCGCTCCTTACCTCGCTCTTCCAGACTACCGGCGCCGCCACCGACCGCATGGGGTTCGTCAACTACACCCATAGCGCGGACGACCAGATGGTGTTTGGCTCAGCCGAGCCCGGCGCACCGCTCAGCTCGCAGCTGGTGAAGGTCGTTGCGTGCCGACCATACAATCTATCCGTCATGCAGGTTAGCGCAGCAATCATTCCACCAAGCATCAGCTCGTCGGGCAAGGGGAGCTCCGCGGCACCCGGTCCAGCCTACGGTTCATCGTCCAACGCGAGTGTCCCGACCATTACCGAGGCTGAGACGCTTGAATCGCCCGACGAGGCCAGTGCGCTAGACGATGACGCTCCTGCATCATCGCCACCAGTGCATAGCGCTGACGCGGCCGCAGGCGCGCACACTTCGGCGGGGAACACAGTGGTGGTCCGCACACGTGTTTGGCTCGTGGGGCTTGTGATGTTGATGGTTTAAAATTCTACGCACAGCAACGGCCGATATTTAGCTTTACACGTCTAGTTTTTTTTTTGCGGGGATTTACACGTCTAGTTGTGTAAGAAGTACTTGTGTATGTTGGCTTGTTATAATTCATTCGATGGATGCCCTTGATGTAAATTAAACGACATTTTGTTTTCCTTTTTTTTCTCGGTCAACCAAGTTTTTTTTGTACCCATCCCTACTGACATTGACTTTTTCTTTCGAAGGACCCAAGAAAACGCCTGATCTATTTTATATCTATACCTCCATATACTTTTTCATAATCTTTATCTTTATCTAATAACAAAAAAGCTATTGTTTCTGCCCGTTCACCGTCTTTTTTTAAAGACCTTGTTGTTTTGGACAATTAACCCGCACTCCAGATTTGCTTTTACTCGTCCGTTTCTTCGTACGCTATGTTGGATGTCGCTCAGATGGGCTTAGCTGGGCTTGCGTCCGTGGTAAAAATTAAATGAGAATCGAATGTACTACTAATCAAGGTAGCCTAGAAAAGTACCACATTGCTCCATTGAATGATTTCTCGCCAAGTTAAATAAGATTGCATGTTCTTTGCAATATTAAGGAGCAACGAGCACACACGAGGACGCAGAAACAGGGCGGGCTAGCTGGTGCTGGTGTGTAGAGAGGCAAGGAGGAGGCTAGCAGTGATGAGGGAGGCCATGGCGGAGTAGGTAGCGGATGTTGACCCATAGCCAGCAGAAAATGGCGGACGTCCACGTGATACGTCTCCAACGTATTTATAATTTTTAATTGTTTCATGTTGTTATATTATCATTCTTGAATGTTTTACAATCATCTTATAGCAACTTTATATCATTTTTTGGGATTAACCTATTGACATAGGGCCCAGTGCCACTTGTTGTTTTTTACTTCGCAAAAAATCAATACCAAACGGAGTCCAAACGCGGCGAAACTTTTTGGAGATTTTTCTGGACCAGAAGACAAAAGATGGGCCAAAGAAGTACTAGAGGGGTGCCCCGAGGGGGGCACAACCCACCTGGGCGTGCCCAGAAACCCTAGGGGAGTCGACGAAACACAATTTCAGCCGCCGCAAGTTCCAGAACCACGATATCCAATCTAGACACCATCATGGAGGCATTACCGGAATCAGGATCTTTGCCGTCAGCCGACTCTTTGGCGTCCGCTAGCTGATGGCAAAGAAGGTCTTTGCCATCAGGTTAAAAAAATTGACGGCAAAGAAGAAGCTGACGACAAAGATAATGTTTGCCGTCAGCTACCTCATTGTCGTCTGCTAGCTGACGGCATAGAAGCTCTGCTGTCAGCTAGCAGACGGCAAAGAGGGAGGGTGGCGCACTAGCGAGGGCCACCTAACGGTCACTTTCTTTGCCGTCTGCTAGCGGACATCAAAGAATCTTTGCCGTCCGCTAACAGACGGCAAAGGAAGTGGTCAACTAAGGTCCGTTAGCTAGGCTTAGACGACAAAGAGCTGTGACATAAACTAAAAAGCGGCCAGCCCCACGTCCCTCTCTCTCTCCCCTCTTTCTCCCACCCCTCATCACACTCGCGTCGCCGCCCCTGTGCCCGAGCCGCCCCCGTGCCCGAGCCGCCCCCGCCGCCCCACCTCGCCGCTCCGCCCGCCCCGCCGCCCCAGCCCAGCCGCACCGCCCCAGCCCGGCCGCCCTGGCGCCCCGCCCCGCCGCCCCGGCGCCCCGCCCCGCCGCCCCTCTCCTTGACCCACGTGGCCGCCCCGCTCCGGCGCCCCACTCCTCCACCCCCGCGGCCGCCCCGCCGCTCCGGCGCCCCCTCCTCCATCCCAGGCACCCCCTGCCGCGCCTGAAGGTGAGATATCCCTCTTCTTCTTCTTTTTTCTTTTTTTAGATTTAGTTTAATTAGGTTTAGTTTAATTTAGGCTTAGTTTATATTTGGTTTAGTTTAGGTTTAGTTTCTGTTTTTTAGGTTTAGATTTAGTTTAGGTTAAGTTTATGTAACGCCCCGAGACCGATGCTCCAGATGCATTTCTTTATTTTAGTTGTTATTGTGTTTGTTGCCATGATCATGATGAGTATCTTTGTCATATTTTGCTTCTTGCTTCATGTGCATCATTGTTATTATTGCATTGCCAGTCTTATCATGGATCATAATGCATAGGCATACTGTTGGTGGTTTTGGTTGTGTGCTTGAGTGTGTGATCAACCCCTGCGTTGTCTCTTTCTCAACTTCATCTTCTTCTACACCCACAACCTTGCTTGATCATCTTCTTCTCCTTCTTCGTTAATCCATTTAAATTGTGGTATTCTATTTCCTGCACCAATTTAATGTTCATTCTTTTCCTATAAATTCTCAACCATGCCTTCAACCTCTCTGCCAAAAATTCAGCTCCTTTGAACTTGTTTTGGTTGGGTTCAAAAATGGCTCAAGTTTGAATTTAATTCAAACTTGAATTATTTTTATATCCTTAAAAATGTCCAAACCAGTTTATTCAAATTGTGCATATTTTTCAGGACTCCATTAATATCTTCACCCCTGCCAAATTCTGTATCTTCCCTTGCCTTTCTTTTCTTCTAAGATTTCTGTCTGAAGAAAAAGGAAGGAAAAGAAATGTAGCAAGAGAGAGAGCCCAGCTCCAGTAGCAACAGCCCATCTCCCCAGCCCACCTACAGCAAGCCACCTCACTTACCCCTTCGAATCCAGCCCACCAGCACCGCTCCTCTGTTCATCGTCTTCTCCCTGTACGGCAGGACATCCAGAGCCTCCACGTCGGCAGTCCGGTCGATTTGACGGCCTCAGTCGCTCCCTTCCTCCTATATAATCCTGCCCCAACCCTAGGGTTTCCTCCTCGCTCCGTTTTCCCCTCTTATGCCTCCTCCCGCCGCCGAGGTAAGCTCCCCATGCCCCTGTGTCGCCATCGCCATGACCAGCCGAGCTGAGCTCGAGTCCGGCGTAGCCAGCATCGCTCGGTCGTCGTCTTCCCCCGCGGCAAGTACCGCGACTCCCGAAACGTCTCCAAGCGGCTCCCCGAGACCCGATCGTCTTCTTCCACGACGTGCCCTTCTTCTTCTGCTTCGTCTTCTTCACGGATCAGAGGAACGCCAAGTTTAGCGAGCTCCTTCATCGCCTTCCCTCGTCTCCTCCGTTCGTCCCCGAGCACGATCGACTACACCATCCTATCCACCGTGAGCTCTTCACCCTCCTGGCCTTACCTAGCGCTCGTTTTCGTCCTCTAGGTCCTGATCCACGCGAGCAGGAGTTCGATCTCCATGAGCGCCATGGTAGCAGCTTCATTAGCTCCTCTGCTCGGCCCCTTGCACACGCACACCCTCGCAGCGTTGCTCCACCACACGCGCCCGTAGCCCCCGCATGCATCTGCACCCGCATGCACACCCTGCCTGCTTGCCGCTCGCTCGCCGCGCCATGCTCGTCCATGCATCGCTGTGCGCCGCAGCCGAGACGAGCTGCAGCTCGACGCTCGAGCTCTGGCCTCTTTCTTATGCTCCCCACATGCACGCGCACATCCTGTAGCTGCACTCCCCTCCTTTTTCCACACCCCCGCCGCCGAACTCTAGCCTAAGCCGCCGCTGCATCCGGCCGTTAAGGCTCGCCGGAGACCTGCTGTCACCGTGCCTTCATGGCAGAGCAAGGCCACGCCTTTGCTTTTCTCTATAAGTAGCTGTACTCCTTTTTGAACACAAATACAGAAGCACCCTAGTGGTCAGTCACGTAGGCACAGTACGAGGTGATCCTGGGTTCGAGTCCCTGCCGCCCGTATTATTTTGCGCCGTTTTTCTGTTATTTTGCACACTCAGCGCACACTCGGGCCAAGTCCTCCTGAGCCGCTGTAATCCGGCCCGTGTATTTTTTTTCCAGTCTGTGTATTTTAGCATTTTCTAGTGCCTTCTTATTTACAGAAATGCCATCATTTTTGAATTGTGAACAATTAAATAACCATGCATCAGAATTAAACAAACTTAATATGTAAAATGACTAGGATTTCATCTAGTTTCACAATATCCAACTTTCATGCATGTTTGAAATGTTTAAAATGCTGTTTGTTTAAATTTGCTTAAATGCCATGCTAAAATCATTTATTTCATAACTAAATAACCGTAACTCGGTTTTTAATAAACTTTATATGTAAATGGGGTAGAATTTTGCCTAGTTTAACATGGTGGCATCATCTTGCATGTTTAATAACTATAAAATATGGTTTGGGGCAGAACAGTACCAAAACATAAATTATGCACATGAGGAGTTTCCGGACTTGTTGTTTGTTGTTCCGGCCTCATTTAAACTTGCCTAGATGGGTAGTTTTCATATGCTTCACCTCTTGCCATGCTAACCAACATTTAATTTTGTTGAGTACCTAAATGAGAGAGAACTAAATAAGTCATGTGGTGTTTTCTTCAAAATGCAACTCCGTTGCATGTTGAGCTCCACTTAATTTGTAGGATTGTTTGTGCATTTTGCCATGCCATACCTCATTAAACCGGACATGCTTCATACTTGTTTGCGCATCGTGCCATGCTTATGTGATGTTTGTTTACTATGTTGCTTGCTTCTTTCCGGTGTTGCTTCTTCTCGGTATTCTGGTAACGTTGCGTTTGTGAGGATACGTTGGCTACGTCTGTTTGTCTTCTTCATGGACTCGTTCTTCTTCCTTGCGGGATTTCAGGCAAGATGACCATACCCTCGAAATCACTTCTATCTTTGCTTGCTAGTTGCTCGCTCTTTTGCTATGCCTATGCCGCGATACCTACCACTTGCTTATCATGCCTCATATATTATTGAACCAAGCCTCTAACCCACCTTGTCCTATCAAACCGTTGTTTGGCTATATTACCACTTTGCTCAGCCCCTCTTATAGCCTTAATAGTTGCAGGTGAAGATTGGAGTTTGTTCCTTGTTGGAACATGGACATTTTGTTGGGATATCACAATATCTCTTATTTAATTAATGCATCTATATACTTGGTAAAGGGTGGAAGGCTCGGCCTTATGCCTGGTGTTTTGTTCCAGTCTTGCCGTCCTAGTTTCCGTCATATCGGTGTTATGTTCCCGGATTTTGCGTTCCTCACGCGGTTGGGTTATAATGGGAACCCCTTGACAGTTCACCTTGAATAAAACTCCTCCAGCAAGGCCCAACCTTGGTTTTACCATTCGCCACCTAGCCTTTTTCCCTTGGGAGTCGCGCATCCCGAGGGTCATCTTTCTTTTAACCCCCCGGGCTAGTGCTTGTCTAAGTGTTGATCCAAAATAGAGCCCCTTGCAGCGCCACCTCGGGGAAACTCGAGGGCTGGTTTTAGTTGTACGGATTGCTTATCCGGTGTTGCCCTGAGAACGAGATATGTGCAGCTCCTATCGGGATGTCGGCGCATCGGGTGGTCTTGCTGGACTTGTTTTACCATTGTCGAGGATGTCTTGTAACCGGGATTCCGAGCCTGATCGGGTCTTCCCGCTAGAAGGAATATCCTTCGTTGACCGTGAGAGCTTGTGATGGGCTAAGTTGGGACACCCTTGTAGGGATTTGAACTTTTGAAAGCCGTGCCCGCGGTTATGGGCAGATGGGAATTTGTTAATGTCCGGTTGTAGAAAACCTGAAGTTGACCTTAATTAAAACACATCAACCGCGTGTGTAACCGTGATGGTCTCTTCTCGGCGGGGTCCGGGAAGTGAACACGGTGTCGGAGTAATGCTTGACGTAGGTTGTTCTAGGATCACTTCTTCATCATAGTTTCTCGATCGTGCTTTGCCTTCTCTTCTCACTCTCTTTTGCGTATGTTAGCCACCATATATGCTAGTCGCTTGCTGCAGCTCCACCTCATACCTTTTACCCTTCCTATAAGCTTAAATAGTCTTGATCGCGAGGGTGCGAGATTGTTGAGTCCCCGTGACTCATAGATACTTCCAAAACCAGTTTGTAGGTGCCGATGTTTCTGAGCAGGTGACGCAAACAAGCTCAAGGAGGAGCTCGATGAAGATCTTGTCCTTTGTGTTGTTTCGTTCTAGTTGCTCAGTAGTGGAGCCCAATCGGGACGATCGGGGATCTGTGTAGCTTTTGGGGTAGTCTTCTTTTATTTTGGTTCCATAGTCGGACCTTGATTGTATCTGTTTGATGTAATGCTTTATTCATGTAATTGTGTGAAGTGGCGATTGTAAGCCAACTATGTATCTCTTTCCCTTATGTATTACATGAGTTGTGTGAAGATTACCTCACTTGCGACATTGCTTTCAATGCGGTTATGCCTCTAAGTCGTGCTTCGACACGTGGGAGATATAGCCGCATCGAGGGCGTTACAAGTTGGTATCAGATCCTTGCCCGACCTTAGGAGCCCCCTGCTTGATCGAATCGCTGGTGTTATTGAGTCTAGAAATGTTTTGAGTCATTTAGGAATTATATATATCAGAGAGTTAGGACTTCTTTTTACTCCTCAGTCCCTTCGTCGCTCTGGTGAGGCATCCTGACGTAGAGTTTTGACTCTTCTCTTCTCAAATTTCACTAAAAAAAATTTAGGATCACGCGGGTATCTTGGAATCATTCCGATGGTTTTGTGACGAGAACATTGTTCTTGGTGCTGTTGGAAATATGCCCTAGAGGCAATAATAAAAGGATTATTATTATATTTCCTTGTTCATGATAATTGTCTTTTATTCATGCTATAATTGTGTTATCCGGAAATCGTAATACATGTGTGAATACATAGACACCAACATGTCCCTAGTAAGCCTCTAGTTGACTAGCTCGTTGATTAACAGATAGTCATGGTTTCCTGACTATGGACATTGGATGTCATTGATAACGAGATCACATCATTAGGAGAATGATGTGATGGACAAGACCCAATCCTAAACATAGCACAAGATCGTATAGTTCATTTGCTAGAGTTTTTTCAATGTCAAGTATCTTTTCCTTAGACCATGAGATCGTGTAACTCCCGGATACCGTAGGAGTGCTTTGGGTGTACCAAACATCACAACGTAACTGGGTGACTATAAAGGTATACTACGGGTATCTCCGAAAGTGTGTGTTGGGTTGACATGGATCAAGACTGGGATTTGTCACTCCGTATGACGGAGAGGTATCTCTGGGCCCACTCGGTAATGCATCATCATAATGAGCTCAAAGTGACCAAGTGTCTGGTCACGGGATCATGCATTACGGTACGAGTAAAGTGACTTGCCGGTAACGAGATTGAACGAGGTATTGGGATACCGACGATCGAATCTTGGGCAAGTAACGTACCGATTGACAAAGGGAATTGTATACGGGGTTGCTTGAATCCTCGACATTGTGGTTCATATAAAGGATCTAGTCCAACGATGCGCTGGTTGCCAACTTTTTGCCAACCAAAGCCATATGCCACCCACCGCACTCCAAACTATACCCATCACCTAGCCTTTTGCGGTCTGGGGGCTTGACATGGTCGGACCCCTTAAAGGTGGGACCGATAGGAAAAAATACTTACTGGTCATGGTGGATAAATTTACCAAATGGATAGAAGCCAAGCCTATTAAAACGACCGAATCCGGACCTGTGATGGACTTCATATCCGGGGTTGTACACCGTTATGGCGTCTCCCACAGCATCATAACCGATAATGGTACAAACTTTACCGCCGACGAGGTAAAACTCTGGTGCAAAAACATGGGCATCAAGCTCGATTATGCTTCCGTCTATCACCCACAAACCAACGGCCAGGTCGAACGTGCAAATGGTCTTATCATGAGCGGCATTAAACCCAGACTGGTGCGGTCCCTCAAGGAATCTAACACGCACTGGGCAGAGGAGCTCGACTCCGTGCTATGGGGGCTGCGGACCACGCCAAATCGCACCACCGGATACACACCATTTTTTATGGTGTACGACGCAGAGGCAGTTCTGCCCTGCGACATAATTCATGACTCACCTAGAGTGCACATGTACGAAGAAAGAGAAGCCGAGCTCGATCGGCAGGACAACTTGGACGCCCTGGAGGAGGAGCGTGACATGGCAAAAGCCCGTTCCGCATTTTATCAACAGCAGGCTCGAAGATATCAAAGCAGAGAAGTACGGGCCAAAAATTACAATGTTGGCGAACTAGTTCTACGCCTGCCGGATAAGAAAAAGGACAAACTCAAGCCCAAGTGGGAAGGTCCATTCATAATCGACCAAGTCCTGACTGGCGGGGCGTACCGCCCGCGAGATGCGTCGGATAACCGACTCGAGCCAAACCCGTGGAACGCCACCCGTCTCCGAAGATTCTATCCCTAGCGCCGGACTCTGTGTTCGTCTCCTTCCTCTGTCCATTTTTTGCATTTTTCTGTCTTACATTTCTCTCCTTCCCCTCTTTTCTTTTATAGCCCTTAAAGGCTCATCTAGTAACGCGCCACTCACGCTCATTAAACCTGGGGGCTTCTTTAACAGAAGCTTATTTATACGGGCTTCACGCCCAACACATGTGTCAAACTTCCGCATGTACCTTTTTCTTCACCATTATATGCATCGATATGACTTAAGTTTTGGCCAAGCTGGGTTGCCTGGCTCCTGTGCTTACCCCTACATTCCCGATTGTTCGGCTAGGCGGTAAAGGGAGCACCTCTGCGATTGTTACTGCCGGGTCAGCCGGATGTGTACCTCAGACTAGGTGAAGCCGAAAGCTAGCGTTCTTAAGGGAATATTCGGTCGGTGAGATAAAAGATGATCTTTTTACTCATTTTATGCGCCCCCAGATGCTTTTTTCTGCGTCTTTTTACGCAGTCCGGACATGCACTTTAGGGCATGCCTCCCAGCGAAAGGAACCCCTAACGGAACTATTCTCTCTGGAAGATGTTTCTTACTAACCATGTAATATAACATAACTAGTTGGGCACTTGTCTGATAAAGCACTAATGACCCCTACTGTAACGCCCCAGATATACTTTCCATATTTGTATCCAACTCTTGCCGTTTCCGGCATTAAGTTATATTTATTTCTCGGGTTCGGGTCTTTGTCTCCGTGTGTTGTTTTTTTCTTTTTCGTGCATCTCTTATCATGTCATCACGTGCATTGCTTTTGCATACATGTTCATCTCATGCATTCGAGCATTTTCCCCGTTGTCCGTTTTGCATTCCGACGCTTCGTTCTCCTCCGGTGGCCATTTCTAACTTTCTTTCGTGTGTGGAGATTAAACATTTCCGGATTGGACCGAGACTTGTCATGCGGCCTTGGGTTACTACCGGTAGACCGCCTGTCAAGTTTCGTACCATTTGGACTTCGTTTGATACTTCAACGGTTAACCGAGGGACCGAAAGGCCTCGTGTGTGTTGCAGCCCAACACCCCCCCAAATTTGGCCCAAAACCCACCAAACTCTTCTCCATGTCCTAGATCGTTCGATCACGATCGCGTGGGCGAAAACCGCACCTCATTTGGACTCTCCTAGCTCCACTTATGCCTATTTAAAGGCCCCCCTTTTTCGGATCTCGTCTTCCTCCCCGTCCTCCTCCAAAAAAAAAACAGATCAAACCCCCCCCACCGACGGACGTGTCCGGATCCGACCGGACAACGTCCGCCCGCCACCGCCAGCCTACCCGCGCCCGCCACGTGGTACCTCCGCCGCCGCCACCGACAGCCTCGGCGCGGAGCCCGAGGCCGCATCGCCGCCCCGCCGCCGCCCGCATCGGCGTCGGCCGCCGCCGCCTCTCCTCGCCCCCGCACCGCCGGCCCCGCCGCCTCCTCGCCGCGCCGCCGCGGGACGCCGCCGCCGCCGGCGCCGCCGACCGCCGCCGCGCCGGCCTCGCCCCGCCTCACCGGCCTCCTCCCCAAGCTCCGGCTCCGGCGAGCTCCTCCGGCTGCTACAGTAACTCGGGCGTTGCCTCGGTTTCCGTGCGCTGGATCTGGATCTGGGTTGACCCCCTCTCCCCCGAAACCCTAACTCCCAGATTTTTATGCATTCTTTGACTGTTTGTATCTCCGCAACCGTAGCTCCGTTTTGGGCATATGATATATCAAAATCTTCGTCTCGACATGTACATCATTTCATTCCATTGCATCATTTTCATTTGGGGTCATCTTGATTCCCAAAATGCTGTTAGTAGGAGGCTTCGTGAGTTAAATTGCAGATCCGTTAGTTCATCATAGACTTTTGTCATTTTTGCCATGTTTAATCCGTGCATGATATACCTGTGCCCCTTTGGGATGAATTGTTAAGCATTTTGTCTTCTTTCCAGAGGTGCCACCCATGCATTTTTAGGATGTGTGTGTTGTCTTGTGCAAGCTTGCGAAGAGAGGTACCTGAGATTGCTGATTTCAGGGACTTAGTGATTTTCACTAAGTCTGGGATATTTTAGTTCATGATTCTATATGTACAGCTTGTTTCCTAGTGATCCGTGCCTCTTTTGAGGAAGATCAGTAAGGGAGTTTTGATATTTATGTTATGCTCTATCCATCCATGTCTTTGTTTGCATATGTGGAGTGCTCTAGGTTGACTCAATCGAGCTCAACTTTTGCTTCGTTGTTAATCTAGGCAGATCGTCAACTTGTTTGCGATTTTGCCGATGCTACCGTTAGTGTTCCATGCATGCTATGCCTTTGTTCTTGCCATGTGTAGCTAGAATATTGTGCCTTCTTGCTGGTTATATGCTTGCCTTTCTATGACTTGCACCATGGTGAGTGCATCGAGCTCGTTTACATGCCTTCGTGAGTTAAATTTCTGCATGTCTCAGTTTTCACTAAGTCTGAAAACTGATTGTGTTCGAGCTATGTTTGTGAGCTCGGTAGAGTATTTTGTGAACCCTTTTGACCCCAGGTCACTTTGTGTGTTTTGTTAAGCTTGTTGAGTAGCTCCATGCCATGTTCTTACTTGTCATGTTCAGGTCATTTATCATGTTGTTTTGCTGCTCCAAAGAGAGCATCGTGATCTGAAATTTCAGGCTAGTGTTAATTTCACTAAGTCTGGAATCTGTTTTGCATATTCATTTTTGCCATGCTTGTTTGAACCTCTTAATGGATGAATTTGCCTATGGCTCAGTGCTAGTGTTTTGTTAAACATCTTTTGTACATCACTTCCATGTATTTTGTTTTCATGTTTGGTGGCTGTAGCATGTTTATTTCGTTGCATTTAGATGCCTACTTGCTGTAAATCGCAGACCGGTGTCCTATCTTAAAACGCTTGCCATTTCCAAACCGTAACTCCGATTCCAATGATCTTTATATCGTTTTCAAGCGATTTCATCCCCTCTATCCAGTGGCACCTTTGGAATTCCAAGTTGAGGCCAGGTTCATGCATTTCCTGTCATATCTTGCATTTTGCATCCCGCATCGCATCCCGCATAGCATGTCATCATTTCATCATATTGCTTGGTCTTGCACGTGGTTGATTGTATCCTTGTTGCTTGTTTGTCTTTTTGGGTAGAGCCGGGAGACGAGTTCGCTACCGAGGAGCCCGTTGAGTTTGCTTGTGAGGATCCAGTCAACTCTGACAACTATGCAGGCAAGATGATCATACCCTCGAAATCACTACTATCTTTGCCATGCTAGTTTGCTCGCTCTTTTGCTTTGCCAATGCTACGATGCCTACCATTTGCTTGTCAGCCTCCCAATTGCATGATTGAACCTTTAACCCACCTTGTCCTAGCAAACCGTTGATTGGCTATGTTACCGCTTTGCTCAGCCCCTCTTATAGCGTTGCTAGTTGCAGGTGAAGATTGGAGCCGTTCCTTGTTGGAACATTTATTTACTTGTTGGGATATCATTATATTGCTATGTTATCTTAATGCATCTATATACTTGGTAAAGGGTGGAAGGCTCGGCCTCTCGCCTAGTGTTTTGTTCCACTCTTGCCGCCCTAGTTTCCGTCATATCGGTGTTATGTTCCCAGATTTTGCGTTCCTTACGCGGTTGGGTTATAATGGGAACCCCTTGATATTTTGCCTTGATTAAAGCTTTTCCAGCAATGCCCAACCTTGGTTTTACCATTTTCCACCTAGCCTTTTCTTTCCCTTGGGTTCTGCAGACTCAAGGGTCATCTTATTTTAACCCCCCCGGGCCAGTGCTCCTCTGAGTGTTGGTCCACCTGTCAGCTACCGGTGGCCACCAGGGGCAACTCTGGGCTGGCCTACCCGTACCTAGGACAATCTGAGTGTGCCCTGAGAAAGAGATATGTGCAGCTCCTATCGGGATTTGTCGGTACATTCGGGCGGTGTTGCTGGTCTTGTTTTAACCTGTCGAAGTGTCTTGAGTTACCGAGATACCGAGTCTGATCGGAACGTCTTGGGAGGAGGTCTTTTCCTTCGATGACCGTGAGAGCTTGTCATGGGCTAAGTTGGGACTCCCCTGCAGGGATTGAACTTTCGAAAGCCGTGCCCGCGGTTATGGGCAGATGGGAATTTGTTAATGTCCGGTTGTAGATAACTTAAACCTTAATTAATTAAAACGAATCAACTGCGTGTGTTGCCGTGATGGCCTCTTCTCGGCGGAGTCCGGGAAGTGGACACGGTGTTGGAGTAATGCTTGCGCAGGTTGTTCCTTCTAGTTTCTCGCTCGCGCTTTGCCTCCTCTTCTCGCTCTCCTTTGCGAATAAGTTAGCCACCATATATGCTAGTCGCTTGCTGCAGCTCCACATATACTTGCCTTATCCTGTCCTATAAGCTTAAATAGTCTTGATCGCGTGGGTGCGAGATTGCTGAGTCCTTGTGGCTCACAAATACTATAATTCCAGATGCAGGTCCAGGTGATTCCGCT
The DNA here is from genome assembly GCF_056163025.1 of Triticum urartu. Classification (NCBI taxonomy): domain Eukaryota; kingdom Viridiplantae; phylum Streptophyta; class Magnoliopsida; order Poales; family Poaceae; genus Triticum; species Triticum urartu. The sequence goes on along the minus strand of NC_141874.1, from coordinate 425,599,715 downwards.
CCAGGTGACGAGTACGAGCTCAAGTGGGAGTTCGACGAGGACTCTCAGCGTTATTATGTTTCCTTTCCCGATGATCAGTAGTGGTGCCTAGTTGGGGTTCGATTCAGGGCCTTGTCGCATGTTGGGTTCTTTTCCATTTTGGCGCCGTAGTCGGGCCATGAGTGTTTGTTTGATGGATGTTATTTATGTACTCTGATGTGACGTGGCGAGTGTAAGCCAACTATGTTATCTCCCCTTTTATTATGTATTACATGGGATGTTGTAATGATTGCCTGACTTGCGACATTGCTTTCAATGCGGTTATGTCTCTAAGTCGTGCCTCGACACGTGGGAGCTATAGCCGCATCGAGGGTGTTATAAGTTGGTAATCAGAGCCTTCCCCGACCTTAGGAGCCCCATTGCTTGATCGTTTTTAGAAGCCGAGTTGTGTCTAGAAAAATGTTTTGAGTCCTTAGGAATTATATATCGGAGAGCTTAGGAATTCTATTTACTTCCCAGTCTCCTCATCACTCTGGTAAGGCATCTTGACGTAGAGTTTTGACTCTTCTCTTCTCAAATTTCACTAAAAAAATTTTAGGATCACGCGAGTATCTTGGTTTTGTTCCGATGGTTTTGTGACGAGAACATTGTTCTTGGTGCCTCCTGTCTTTAGGGGTTGTGGCAGTGTCCCGGGGAGTTGAGCTCCGAGGTGTTGTCGTCACAATTTTATCGTTGCAATTCCGGTATACTTGAGATTTGTGCGCGACATCGAAAATCTCTTTTATGCAGTTCGTTGGTGAGATAACCTCGACGCCACCCAGTACTGGGGCGGGAGTTCGGGAGTATCGCCATAACTTGTATAACGGATGCTTTTCGAAGGTTGAGATAGATGGTTTCCGAAGGTTTCTTGGTTATGTGTTGAAGGATGGATATAGCTGGATGTAGGATTTGCTAGCTTGAGTGAGATATTATGCTCCCCTGTATCCCCAACACCTGATTGCATAACCGGGAAAATTTCGGGAATTTCATAGGTGGGAATTCAAGTAGCCTTAGGATATCTTTCCGACAGATGTATGATATGAAATTGGGGTTCGACGTCTAGTGGTTCGCCTATTCACGGTCGATTTTACAGTGGTCTCGTTGTGTCTTAAAGAGTCCTTGGCTATGCTGACTCGGGGACGCTTCGTATGTCATGTGCACTGCCTTGTACATGATGGTGCTGTACGATCGAGCCCGTGTAGGTCCCACCACGAAAACTTCGGACGAAATTTCTATCATGTATTTGTTCCGGCTTATTCCGCAAGCCAACCCTTGGTTTTATTTCGAGTTGTGGCATTCGTCTTGCTTCGACGTCATATGTTGATTCCATCCCTCATTGTTGTACCCCTTCTACCTGATTCTTCGTGGCTTCGCAATTTAGGAATATGTGACCACTTCTAGAGAAATGCATTCGTTCATTTTGTTCGGATGTGAAGACTATATGTTGCAATTTTCATTCCGTTGGATTCAGCTTCAATATTTATCTGTCTATGTGCTAACGGTGGTCAACCTCTTCAGGATGGCTCCTCCAACGCGCACGACTCCGAATCCTGATCCGCCACCGCCTCCACCTACTCCAGAGGCATGGCAAGCTGTGATGGCCGCAACCAATGCAAACACTCAGCTAATCATGCAAATTCTCCAAGAGCGCAATCAAGGCAGCAACCAGGGTCACTTTGCTACACTCAACCAGTTCCTTGCTAACGGGCAAAAGACTTTCAGTAATTGTGTTGAGGCAACCGATGCTGACGATTGGCTTGTGGATCTGTGTAAGCATTTCGAGTGCAGTAACGTCAGGCCTGAGGACTTTGTGAAGTTCGCTTCCTTCCAACTCAAAGATCAAGCTGCAGAATGGTTCCAGCAGTACAAGGATTCCAGAGGTGAACGTGTTATCACTTGGGATGATTTCCGTCGAGATTTCCGAGCTCATCACATTCCGCAGAGCGTGGTTGAAAGCAAGCGTGAGGAATTACGCAATCTGAAGCAAGGCTCTTTGTCTGTCTATGACTACAACAAGTTGTTCCAGAAGCTCGCCCGTTTTGCCAAGCAGGATGTTCCTGATGAGAAGAGCATGATCTATCAGTTCAGGGGTGGTCTTCGTGAAGAAATTCAGCTCGCTCTTGTCCTCTTTGAGCCATTGAGATACGATGAGTTCTACAACATGGCATTGAAGCAAGAGGCTGCTCAGTTGAGGTGTGATGCTTCCAGGAAGCGAGTCAGAGATGTTACTCCTTCTTCCTCTACTCAAGTGGCCAAGCAGCAGAAGTTTTGGCTTCCTCCTCCTCCATTCCGTCAGCCGTATCAGCAGAAGAGCAAAGGTGGCAGTGGTTCTTCCCACCCACCCAACCCAGGCTTTCAGAACAAGGCTTCGTCTCAAGCTCCAAGATCGAGTGCTCCGTATCACCGTCCACTTTCAGAGGTCACGTGCAACAAGTGCCAACAGAAGGGTCACTATGCCAACAAGTGTTTCAACCAGAGGCGTCTTCCTCCTCCTCCTCCTGTGAGATCGGCAAGTACAGCTGTGGTCAAGCATAACCCTAAGCACGCCAAGGTCAATTTGATGAATGCAGCTCAGGCAGAGGACTCGTCAGATGTGATCATGGGTAACCTTCCTGTTAATGATATTCCTGCAAAAGTTCTTTTTGACACTGGTGCATCGCATTGCTTCATCTCGAGACCGTTTACAAATAGGCATGAATTGGTTTCACAAGTTTTGCCTAGTCCTTTAGCAGTTGTCTCTCCCGGCAAGCGCATGCAGGCTAACTCCATCGTTCCGGATGTTTCTATCACGATGGGCGAGTTCAAGTTTCTTGCTTCTCCTACGGTTCTCGGTGACTCGGATATTGATCTTATTCTCGGGATGGACTGGCTCTCTAAACACAAAGCTCAGCTTGATTGTGCAGCCAGGCAGATTCAACTGACTCATTCGTCTGAGGATGTAATTGTCTTTGCTGCTCGGGATAATACCATCTGGTTGTTTTCTCTCAATGAGAAGGGTGAATTGGATGCTATTTCGCAGATTCTGGTTGTTTGTGAGTATCAAGACGTTTTTCCAGAAGAACTCCCAGGGATGCCTCCAAACCGGCCGGTTGAATTTGTTATTGAACTTGAGCCCGGTACGGAACCTGTGTGCAAACGTCCCTACAAGCTCGGCCCCGAAGAGTTGAAGGAGTTGAAGAAACAACTCGATGAGCAAGAAAGATTGGGTCTCATCCGGCCTAGTACTTCTCCGTGGGGTTGTGGTGTTCTTTTTGTGAAGAAGAAGGATGGATCGAGTCGACTTTGTGTTGATTACCGTCCAGTGAATAAGAAGACCATCAAGAACAAATACCCACTTCCCAACATCAATGAGCTGTTCGAACAACTCAAGGGTGCTCAAGTATTCTCCAAGCTTGATCTCCGTATGGGTTATCACCAGATTCGCATTCGTGAAGAAGATATTCCCAAGACAGCATTTAGAACAAGCTTTGGTTCATATGAATACACTGTCATGTCTTTTGGCCTCGCCAACGCTCCTCCGACGTTCTCTCGCATGATGAATTTCATCTTCAACGCCTACACCAATGACTTCGTTTTGGTCTATCTCGATGACATTCTGGTTTTCTCGAAGAATAAGGAAGATCATGCCAAGCATTTGCGTTTGGTTCTCGATAAGCTCAGGGAACATCAATTCTATGCCAAGTTCTCCAAGTGTGAATTTTGGCTCGATGAGGTTCTTTATCTTGGTCATATCATCTCTGCCAAGGGCATTTCCGTGAATCCCGAGAAGGTATCCGCAATTGTGAATTGGGAACCTCCTCAGAATGTGAAGCAACTCCGAAGTTTTCTCGGTCTCGCAAGATATTGCCGAAGATTCGTTGAAAACTTTTCCAAGATCGCGAAGCCTCTCTCAAATCTTCTTCAGAAGCATGTCAAGTACGTTTGGTCTCCAGAGTGTGATATTGCTTTCAACACTTTGAAAGAGAAGTTGATCACTGCTCCAGTTCTGACTCCACCTGACGAATCCAAGCCGTACGAGGTCTTTTGTGATGCCTCTCTCCAAGGTCTTGGCGCAGTATTGATGCAAGAGAAGAAAGTTGTTGCTTATACATCTCGCCAGTTGAAGCCTAATGAGAAGAACTACCCCACTCATGATCTCGAGTTGGCGGCAGTTGTGCATGCTCTTTTGACTTGGAGACATCTTCTATTGGGAAGAAAAGTGGACATTTTCACTGATCACAAGAGTCTCAAGTACATCTTCACTCAGCCTAATCTCAACCTAAGGCAAACTCGATGGGTCGAAATGATTCAAGAGTATAATCCGAGTATTGAGTATACTCCAGGCAAGGCCAATGTGATTGCTGACGCTTTGAGCAGAAAGGCCTATTGCAACAGTCTGATTCTCAAGCCTTATCAACCCGAGCTTTGTGAAGCTTTCCGCAAACTGAATCTGCAAGTTGTTCCTCGAGGTTTCCTCGCCAACCTTCAAGTCTCTCCTACCTTAGAAGACCAGATTCGCCAAGCACAGCTTCTTGATGCTATGGTGAAAAAGGTGAAGATTGGGATTGCCAAGAGTCAGTCCAAGTACAAGTGCTACCGCCTTGATGACAAGGACACTCTCTTCTTCGAGGATCGTATTGTTGTGCCCAAAGGTGAACTTCGTAAAGTGATCATGAACGAGGCTCACAACTCTCTCCTCTCCATCCACCCTGGTAGTACGAAGATGTATCAGGATCTCAAGCAAGCTTATTGGTGGACTCGAATGAAGCGCGAGATCGCTCAATTCGTGAATGAATGTGATGTCTGCAGAAGAGTGAAGGCATAACACCAAAGGCCAGCTGGTCTCCTCCAACCTCTTGCCATTCCAGAATGGAAATTTGACCACATTGAAATGGACTTCGTGACTGGGTTTCCAAAGTCCAAGCGTGGCAATGATGCTATATTCGTTGTCATCGACAAGCTCACCAAAGTGGCTCACTTTCTGCCTATCAAAGAGTCGATCACTGCAGCTCAATTGGCGGAACTCTATACCTCTCACATTGTCTCTCTGCACGGTATTCCTCAAGTGATCTCTTCAGACCGTGGCAGCATCTTTACCTCCAAGTTTTGGGATTCTTTTCAGAAGGCCATGGGCACCAGCATCCGCTTCAGCACTGCTTTCCATCCTCAAACGAGCGGTCAAGTCGAGCGTGTCAACCAGATTCTCGAAGACATGCTCAGGGCTTGCGTAATTTCTTTCGGCATGAAGTGGGAGGACTGTCTTCCTTATGCTGAATTCTCATACAACAACAGTTTTCAAGCAAGTTCGGGCAAGGCTCCCTTTGAAATTCTATATGGCAGGAAGTGCCGTACCCCTCTCAACTGGTCTGAAACCGGTGAACGTCAGCTGCTGGGTAATGACTTAATCACAGAAGCAGAAGAAATGTGCAAAGTAATTCGTGATAACCTCAAAGCAGCCCAATCCCGCCAGAAGAGCTACTATGATAGTAAGCACCGTGATCTGGCTTTCGAGATCGGAGATCACGTTTACCTCCGCGTCTCTCCTATGAAAGGTACTCATCGCTTCGGTATCAAAGGGAAGCTTGCCCCTAGATACGTGGGACCTTTCAAGATTGCTAGCAAGAGAGGCGACCTCGCCTATCAGCTCGAGCTTCCTTCAAACTTTGCCAATGTTCATGATGTGTTCCACGTCTCTCAGCTTCGAAAGTGCTTCAAGACGCCTGAACGCACCGTCAACTTCGAGGACATTGAGCTCCAAGAAGATCTCTCTTATCGTGAGCACCCAGTTGCTATTCTTGAAGAGACTGAACGCAAGACTCGCAACAAGTCAATCAAATTTCTCAAAGTCAAGTGGTCTCACCATTCCGACCGTGAAGCTACCTAGGAACGCGAGGATCACCTCCGTTCTGAGTACCCGGAGTTCTTTCAGTCCTAGATCTCGGGACGAGATCTTTTCGTAGTGGTGGAGTGTTGTAACGCCCCAGATATACTTTCCATATTTGTATCCAACTCTTGCCGTTTCCGGCATTAAGTTATATTTATTTCTCGGGTTCGGGTCTTTGTCTCCGTGTGTTGTTTTTTTCTTTTTCGTGCATCTCTTATCATGTCATCACGTGCATTGCTTTTGCATACATGTTCATCTCATGCATTCGAGCATTTTCCCCGTTGTCCGTTTTGCATTCCGACGCTTCGTTCTCCTCCGGTGGTCATTTCTAACTTTCTTTCATGTGTGGAGATTAAACATTTCCGGATTGGACCGAGACTTGTCATGCGGCCTTGGGTTACTACCGGTAGACCGCCTGTCAAGTTCCGTACCATTTGGACTTCGTTTGATACTTCAACGATTAACCGAGGGACCGAAAGGCCTCGTGTGTGTTGCAGCCCAACACCCCCCCAAATTTGGCCCAAAACCCACCAAACTCTTCTCCATGTCCTAGATCGTTCGATCACGATCGCGTGGGCGAAAACCGCACCTCATTTGGACTCTCCTAGCTCCACTTATGCCTATTTAAAGGCCCCCCTTTTTCGGATCTCGTCTTCCTCCCCGTCCTCCTCCAAAAAAAAAACAGATCAAACCCCCCCCCCCCCACCGACGGACGTGTCCGGATCCGACCGGACAACGTCCGCCCGCCGCCGCCAGCCTACCCGCGCCCGCCACGTGGTACCTCCGCCGCCGCCACCGACAGCCCCGGCGCGGAGCCCGAGGCCGCATCGCTGCCCCGCCGCCGCCCGCATCGGCGCCGGCCGCCGCCTCTCCTCGCCCCCGCACCGCCGGCCCCGCCGCCTCCTCGCCGCGCCGCCGCGGGACGCCGCCGCCGCCGGCGCCGCCGACCGCCGCCGCGCCGGCCTCGCCCCGCCTCGCCGGCCTCCTCCCCAAGCTCCAGCTCCGGCGAGCTCCTCCGGCTGCTACAGTAACTCGGGCGGTGCCTCGGTTTCCGTGCGCTGGATCTGGATCTGGGTTGACCCCCTCTCCCCCGAAACCCTAACTCCCAGATTTTTATGCATTCTTTGACTGTTTGTATCTCCGCAACCGTAGCTCCGTTTTGGGCATATGATATATCAAAATCTTCGTCTCGACATGTACATCATTTCATTCCATTGCATCATTTTCATTTGGGGTCATCTTGATTCCCAAAATGCTGTTAGTAGGAGGCTTCGTGAGTTAAATTGCAGATCCGTTAGTTCATCATAGACTTTTGTCATTTTTTCCATGTTTAATCCGTGCATGATATGCCTGTGCCCCTTTGGGATGAATTGTTAAGTATTTTGTCTTCTTTCCAGAGGTGCCACCCATGCATTTTTAGGATGTGTGTGTTGTCTTGTGCAAGCTTGCGAAGAGAGGTACCTGAGATTGCTGATTTCAGGGACTTAGTGATTTTCACTAAGTCTGGGATATTTTAGTTCATGATTCTATATGTCCAGCTTGTTTCCTAGTGATCCGTGCCTCTTTTGAGGAAGATCAGTAAGGGAGTTTTGATATTTATGTTATGATCTATCCATCCATGTCTTTGTTTGCATATGTGGAGTGCTCTAGGTTGACTCAATCGAGCTCAACTTTTGCTTCGTTGTTAATCTGGGCAGATCGTCAACTTGTTTGCGATTTTGCCGATGCTACCGTTAGTGTTCCATGCATGCTATGCCTTTGTTCTTGCCATGTGTAGCTAGAATATTGTGCCTTATTTCTGGTTATATGCTTGCCTTTCTATGACTTGCACCATGGTGAGTGCATCGAGCTCGTTTACATGCCTTCGTGAGTTAAATTTCTGCATGTCTCAGTTTTCACTAAGTCTGAAAACTGATTGTGTTCGAGCTATGTTTGTGAGCTCGGTAGAGTATTTTGTGAACCCTTTTGACCCCAGGTCACTTTGTGTGTTTTGTTAAGCTTGTTGAGTAGCTCCATGCCATGTTCTTACTTGTCATGTTCAGGTCATTTATCATGTTGTTTTGCTGCTCCAAAGAGAGCATCGTGATCTGAAATTTCAGGCTAGTGTTAATTTCACTAAGTCTGGAATCTGTTTTGCATATTCATTTTTGCCATGCTTGTTTGAACCTCTTAATTGATGAATTTGCCTATGGCTCAGTGCTAGTGTTTTGTTAAACATCTTTTGCACATCACTGCCATGTATTTTTTTTTCATGTTTGGTGGCTGTAGCATGTTTATTTCGTTGCATTTAGATGCCTACTTGCTGTAAATCGCAGACCGGTGTCCTATCTTAAAACGCTTGCCATTTCCAAACCGTAACTCCGATTCCAATGATCTTTATATCGTTTTCAAGCGATTTCATCCCCTCTATCCAGTGGCACCCTTGGAATTCCAAGTTGAGGCCAGGTTCATGCATTTCCTATCATATCTTGCATTTTGCATCCCGCATCGCATCCCGCATAGCATGTCATCATTTCATCATATTGCTTGGTCTTGCACGTGGTTGATTGTATCCTTGTTGCTTGTTTGTCTTTTTGGGTAGAGCCGTGAGACGAGTTCTCTACCGAGGAGCCCGTTGAGTTTGCTTGTGAGGATCCAGTCAACTCTGACAACTGTGCAGGCAAGATGATCATACCCTCGAAATCACTACTATCTTTGCCATGCTAGTTTGCTCGCTCTTTTGCTTTGCCAATGCTACGATGCCTACCATTTGCTTGTCAGCCTCCCAATTGCATTATTGAACCTTTAACCCACCTTGTCCTAGCAAACCGTTGATTGGCTATGTTACCGCTTTGCTCAGCCCCTCTTATAGCGTTGCTAGTTGCAGGTGAAGATTGGAGCCGTTCTTTGTTGGAACATTTATTTAGTTGTTGGGATATCATTATATTGCTATGTTATCTTAATGCATCTATATAGTTGGTAAAGGGTGGAAGGCTCGGCCTCTCGCCTAGTGTTTTGTTCCACTCTTGCCGCCCTAGTTTCCGTCATATCGGTGTTATGTTCCCGGATTTTGCGTTCCTTACGCGGTTGGGTTATAATGGGAACCCCTTGATATTTCGCCTTGATTAAAGCTTTTCCAGCAATGCCCAACCTTGGTTTTACCATTTTCCACCTAGCCTTTTCTTTCCCTTGGGTTCTGCAGACTCAAGGGTCATCTTATTTTAACCCCCCCGGGCCAGTGCTCCTCTGAGTGTTGGTCCACCTGTCAGCTACCGGTGGCCACCAGGGGCAACTCTGGGCTGGCCTACCCGTACCTAGGACAATCTGAGTGTGCCCTGAGAAAGAGATATGTGCAGCTCCTATCGGGATTTGTCGGCACATTCGGGCGGTGTTGCTGGTCTTGTTTTAACCTGTCGAAGTGTCTTGAGTTACCGAGATACCGAGTCTGATCAGAACGTCTTGGGAGGAGGTCTTTTCCTTCGATGACCGTGAGAGCTTGTCATGGGCTAAGTTGGGACTCCCTTGCAGGGATTGAACTTTCGAAAGCCGTGCCCGCGGTTATGGGCAGATGGGAATTTGTTAATGTCCGGTTGTAGATAACTTAAACCTTAATTAATTAAAATGAATCAACTGCGTGTGTTGCCGTGATGGCCTCTTCTCGGCGGAGTCCGGGAAGTGGACACGGTGTTGGAGTAATGCTTGTGCAGGTTGTTCCTTCTAGTTTCTCGCTCGCGCTTTGCCTCCTCTTCTCGCTCTCCTTTGCGAATAAGTTAGCCACCATATATGCTAGTCGCTTGCTGCAGCTCCACATATACTTGCCTTATCCTGTCCTATAAGCTTAAATAGTCTTGATCGTGTGGGTGCGAGATTGCTGAGTCCTTGTGGCTCACAAATACTATAATTCCAGATGCAGGTCCAGGTGATTCCGCTCCAGGTGACGAGTACGAGCTCAAGTGGGAGTTCGACGAGGACTCTCAGCGTTATTATGTTTCCTTTCCCGATGATCAGTAGTGGTGCCTAGTTGGGGTTCGATTCAGGGCCTTGTCGCATGTTGGGTTCTTTTCCATTTTGGCGCCGTAGTCAGGCCATGAGTGTTTGTTTGATGGATGTTATTTATGTACTCTGATGTGACGTGGCGAGTGTAAGCCAACTATGTTATCTCCCCTTTTATTATGTATTACATGGGATGTTGTAATGATTGCCTGACTTGCGACATTGCTTTCAATGCGGTTATGTCTCTAAGTCGTGCCTCGACACGTGGGAGCTATAGCCTCATCGAGGGTGTTATACCTACGCCTGGTCTCCACGCATACCACGGTTCTTATATAACCGCTATGGTATTCGGACACACTCCGGACCGTCAGGTCCCGAGGTTGAAGCGAAAAGGTCGGCAACGACAAACGATCTACAATCCGGCTAGAAGGCATTACACATGTCAATTCAAAATTACATAGTCATTCTGTCTGATTGTATTCCTCTTCTATACCATCTAACAGGCTGTCTAATTTATAGTCCTGCTGGGAATACTTCGAGGCCAACTCTACTTGGCCGTATACTAAGCTTACAGGGATCTCCTTCCCGTCAGGCCCCACTGGTCCGACCTCGGCCATGTAGTTTGGGTCAGACTTCGTAAAACGGGTCTTCACCCTGGCCCAGGCCTCCCTAGCGCCTTGTCGGCAGGCCGATATCTTCCACAACCGGAAGCGCCGCCGAGCTCCCTTCAGCTTTTCCGCAAGCTCTCCAAGGCCCTCGGGCACGGAGTGGGCAGGCCATAAGGCTTGGGCAATATCCCGCATCGCCTGCCGAATTCGCTCGTGCAGTTGCAAGAGTTCGGGAAGAAGGTCACCCGTAGAACCGGGCATCTCCTCTGCAGGACGACCTGTGAGCATACCTACAGACATTACTCTGTTAGTCGGCTTCCTCGCCGAACTCTTTATTCAAAGTTCGTTCAAGCACTTACTAAAAATGCCGCGTCGAAGCCGCTGATTCTCCTTCGTGGAGTCCGACAGCTGGCCATGAACATCTTTAAGTTCGACGTCCAGCTTGGTGTTGGCATCCTGAAGATCATTCTTCTCTCGCCTCACCTTTTTCAACGTACTCTCACCGGCCTTTAGCCGGCGTAAGAGTTGTTGCTTGTCCGGATCGAGTCCGGCGCCATCTACAATATGATTTTTCAGATTTGCACCCACACCGCACAATACTAATCTTTCAAAGTGTATCTTACCTGAGGGGGTCTCTTTGGGCTCCCCTACTGCGGCTAGTGCGGCCTCTAGTTGGGCCTTGCACTTTTCCAGCTCCTGAGACAGTACGGTATTCTTCTCTGTAAGAAGCTGCATATTAAATGATCCTTAAATCAGTTGCTCTAACTGCTTCAAGTCTCGGGGGCTACTGGCCTATATAAAGGAGGAGGGAGGGAGGGGGCAGCCGTACCTTGAGTCTTGGCGCCTCCCTCTCCCCTGCCACACCTCTCCCTCTCGTAGTAGAACAGCGAAGCCCTGCTGCGGTGACCCCTGCATCCACCACCACACCGTCGTGCTGCTGGATCTTCATCAACCTCTCCTCCCCCTTGCTGGATCAAGAAGGAGGAGACGTCACGCTGACCGTACATGTGTTGAACACGAAGGTGTCGTCCATTCGGCGCTAGGATCTCCGGTGATTTGGATCACGTCGAGTACGACTTCCTCATCCCCGTTCTTTGAACGCTTCCGCGCGTGATCTACAAAGGTATGTAGATGCAATCCGATCACTCGTTGCTAGATGAACTCATAGATGGATCTTGGTGAAACCGTAGGAAATTTTTTGTTTTCTGCAACGTTCCCCAACAGTGGCATCATGAGCTAGGTCTTTGCGTAGTTCTCTTTGCACGAGTAGAACACAATTTGTTGTGGGCGTAGATGTTGTCAACTTTCTTGCCGCTACTAGTCTTATTTTGCTTCAGCAGTATTGTGGGATGAAGCGGCCCGGACCAACCTTACACGTATGCTTACGTGAGACCGGTTCCACCGACTGACATGCACTAGTTGCATAAGGTGGCTGGCGGGTGTCTGTCTCTCCCACTTTAGTTGGAGCGGATTCGATGAAAAGGGTCCTTATGAAGGGTAAATAGAAGTTGACAAATCACGTTGTGGCTTTCACGTAGGTAAGAAAACGTTCTTGCTAGAACCCTATTGCAGCCACGTAAAACTTGCAACAACAATTAGAGGACGTCTAACTTGTTTTTGTAGCAAGTGTTTTGTGATGTGATATGGCCAAAGTTGTGATGAATGATGAATGATATATATGTGATGTATGAGATGTTCATGCTATTGTAATAGGAATCACGACTTGCATGTCGATGAGTATGACAACCGGTAGGAGCCATAGGAGTTGTCTTTATTTTTTTTGTATGACCCGCGTGTCATTGAGAAACGCCATGTAAATTACTTTACTTTATTGCTAAACGTGTTAGCCATAGTAGTATAAGTAATAGTTGGCGAGCAAATTCATGGAGACACGATGATGGAGATCATGATGATGGAAATCATGGTGTCATGCCAGTGACGAGATGATCATGGAGCCCCAAGATGGAGATCAAAGGAGCTATGTGATATTGGCCATATCATGTCACTATTATTATTTGATTGCATGTGATGTTTATCATGTTTTTGCATCTTGTTTACTTAGAACGACGGTAGTAAATAAGATGATCCCTCATAATAATTTCAAGAAAGTGTTCCCCCTAACTGTGCACCGTTGCGACAGTTCGTTGTTTCGAAGCACCACGTGATGATCGGGTGTGTTAGATTCCAACGTTCACATACAACGGGTGTAAGACAGATTTACACATGCAAACACTTAGGTTGACTTGACGAGCCTAGCATGTACAGACATGGCCTCGGAACACAGAAGACCGAAAGGTCGAGCATGAGTCGTATAGAATATACGATCAACATGAAGATGTTCACCGATGTTGGCTAGTCCGTCTCACGTGATGATCGGACACGGCCTAGTTAACTCGGATCATGTTATACTTAGATGACTGGAGGGATGTCTATCTGAGTGGGAGTTCATTGAATAATTTGATTTAGATGAACTTAATTATCATGAACTTAGTCTAAAATCTTTACAACGTGTATTGTAGATCAAATGGCCAACGTTGTCCTCAACTTCAACGCGTTCCTAGAGAAAACCAAGCTGAAAGACGATGGCAGAAACTATACGGACTGGGTCCGGAACCTGAGGATCATCCTCATAGCTGCCAAGAAAGATTATGTCCTACAAGCACTGCTAGGTGACGCACCTGTTCTCCCTGCAGAACAAGACGTTATGAACGCTTGGCAGACACGTACCGATGATTACTCCCTCGTTCAGTGCGGCATGCTTTACAGCTTAGAACCGGGGCTCCAAAAGCGTTTTGAGAGACACGGAGCATATGAGATGTTCGAAGAGCTGAAAATGGTTTTTCAAGCTCATGCCCGGGTCGAGAGATATGAAGTCTCCGACAAGTTCTTCAGCTGTAAGATGGAGGAAAACAGTTTTGTCAGTGAGCACATACTCACTATGTCTGGGTTACATAACCGCTTGACTCAGCTGGGAGTTAATCTCCTGGATGACGCGGTCATTGACAGAATCCTTCAGTCGCTTCCACCGAGCTACAAGAGCTTTGTGATGAACTTCAATATGCAGGGGATGGAAAATACCATTCCTGAAGTATTTGCAATGCTGAAATCAGCAGAGGTAGAAGTCAAAAAGGAACATCAAGTGTTGATGGTGAATAAAACCACTAAGTTCAAGAAAGGCAAGGGTAAGAAGAACTTCAAGAAGGACGGCAAGGGAGTTGTCGCGCCCGGCAAGAAAGCTGCCGGGAAGAAGCCAAAGATTGGACCCAAGCCTGAGACTGAGTGCTTTTATTGCAAGGAAAGTGGTCACTGGAAGCGGAACTGCCCCAAATACTTAGCGGACAAGGAGGCCGGCATCACGAAAGGTATATGTGATATACATGTAATTGATGTGTACCTTACCAGCACTCGTAGTAGCTCCTGGGTATTTGATACCGGTGCGGTTGCTCACATTTGTAACTCAAAACAGGAGCTGCGAAATAAGCGGAGACTGGCGAAGGACGAGGTGACGATGCGCGTCGGGAATGGTTCCAAGGTCAATGTGATCGCCGTCGGCACGCTACCTCTACATTTACCTACGGGATTAGTTTTAAACCTCAATAATTGTTATTTAGTGCCAGCTTTGAGCATGAACATTGTATCAGGATCTCGTTTAATTCGAGATGGCTACTCATTTAAATCCGAGAATAATGGTTGTTCTATTTATATGAGAGATATGTTTTATGGTCATGCTCCGATGATGAATGGTTTATTCTTAATGAATCTCGAGCGTAATGCTACACATATTCATAGTGTGAGTACCAAAAGATGTAAGGTTGAAAATGATAGTCCCACATACTTATGGCACTGCCGCCTTGGTCACATAGGTGTCAAACGCATGAAGAAGCTCCATGCAGATGGACTTTTAGAGTCTCTTGATTACGAATCATTTGACACATGCGAACCATGCCTCATGGGTAAAATGACCAAGACTCCATTCTCAGGAACAATGGAGCGAGCAACCAACTTATTGGAAATCATACATACTGATGTGTGCGGTCCAATGAGTGTTGAGGCTCGCGGTGGTTATCGTTATGTTCTCACCCTCACTGATGAATTGAGTAGATATGGGTATGTCTACTTAATGGAACACAAGTCTGAGACCTTTGAAAGGTTCAAGGAATTTCAGAGTGAGGTTGAGAATCAACGTGACAGGAAAATCAAGTTCCTACGATCAGATCATGGAGGAGAATACTTGAGTCACGAATTTGGCACACACTTAAGAAAATGTGGAATAGCTTCACAACTCACGCCGCCTGGAACACCTTAGTGTAATGGTGTGTCCGAACGTCGTAATCACACTCTATTAGATATGGTGCGATCTATGATGTCTCTTACCGATTTGCCACTATCTTTTTGGGGCTATGCTTTAGTGACTGCCGCATTCACTTTAAATAGGGCTCCATCGAAATCCGTTGAGACGACACCGTATGAATTATGGTTTGGGAAGAAACCTAAGCTGTCGTTTCTAAAAGTTTGGGGATGCGATGCTTATGTCAAGAAACTTCAACCTGAAAAGCTCGAACCCAAGTCGGAAAAATGCGTCTTCATAGGATACCCTAAAGAAACTATTGGGTATACCTTCTACCTCAGATTCGAAGGCAAGATCTTTGTTGCCAAGAATGGATCCTTTCTAGAGAAGGAGTTTCTCGTGAAAGAAGTAAGTGGGAGGAAAGTAGAACTTGATGAAGTATTACCTCTTGAACCGAAAAATGGCACAACTCAAGAAAATGTTCCTGAGGTGCCTGCACCGACTAGAGAGGAAGTTAATGATGATGATCATGAAACTTCAGATCAAGTTGCTACTGAACTTCGTAGGTCCACAAGGACACGTTCCGCACCAGAGTGGTACGGCAACCCTGTCTTGGAAATCATGTTGTTAGACAACGGTGAGCCTTCGAACTATGAAGAAGCGATGGCGGGCCCGGATTCCGACAAATGGCTGGAAGCCATGAAATCCGAGATAGGATCCATGTATGAAAACAAAGTATGGACTTTGACTGACTTGCCCGTTGAGCGGCGAGCCATAGAAAATAAATGGATCTTTAAGAAGAAGAAGACAGACGCGGATGGTAATGTGACCATCTATAAAGCTCGGCTTGTCGCTAAGGGTTATCGACAAGTTCAAGGGGTTGACTACGATGAGACTTTCTCACCGGTAGCGAAGCTGAAGTCCGTCCGAATCATGTTAGCAATTGCCGCATTCTATGATTATGAGATATGGAAAATGGACATCAAAACGGCATTCCTTAATGGTTTCCTTAAGGAAGAATTGTATATGATGTAGCCGGAAGGTTTTGTCGATCCTAAGAATGCTGACAAGGTGTGCAAGCTCCAACGCTCGATTTATGGGCTGGTGCAAGCATGTCGGAGTTGGAACATTCGCTTTGATGAGATGATCAAAGCGTTTGGGTTTATGGAGACTTATAGAGAAGCCTGCGTTTACAAGAAAGTGAGTGGGAGCTCTGTAGCATTTCTCATATTATATGTAGATGACATACTTTTGATGGGAAATGATATAGAGCTTTTGGACAGCATTAAGGCCTACTTGAATAAGAGTTTTTCAATGAAGGACCTTGGAGAAGCTGCTTATATATTAGGCATCAAGATCTATAGAGATAGATCAAGACGCCTCATAGGTCTTTCACAAAGCACATACCTTGATAAGATATTGAAGAAGTTCAATATGGATCAGTCTAAGAAGGGGTTCTTGCCTGTGTTGCAAGGTGTGAAATTGAGCTCAGCTCAATGTCCGACCACGGCAGAAGATATAGAAGAGATGAGTGTCATCCCCTATGCCTCAGCCATAGGTTCTATTATGTATGCCATGCTGTGTACCAGACCTGATGTAAACCTTGCTGTAAGTTTGGTAGGTAGGTACCAAAGTAATCCCGTCAAGGAACACTGGACAGCGGTCAAGAATATCCTGAAGTACCTGAAAAGGACTAAGGAAATGTTTCTCGTTTATGGAGGTGACGAAGAGCTCGTCGTAAAGGGTTACGTCGACGCTAGCTTTGACACAGATCTGGATGACTCTAAGTCACAAACCGGATACGTGTATATTTTGAATGGTGGGGCAGTAAGCTGGTGCAGTAGCAAGCAGAGCGTCGTGGCGGGATCTACATGTGAAGCGGAGTACATGGCAGCCTCGGAGGCAGCGCATGAAGCAATTTGGGTGAAGGAGTTCATCACCGACCTAGGAGTCATACCCAATGCGTCGGGGCCGATCAAACTCTTCTGTGACAACACTAGAGCTATTGCACTTGCCAAGGAGCCCAGGTTTCACAAGAAGACAAGGCACATCAAGCGTCGCTTCAACTCCATTCGTGAAAATGTTCAAGATGGAGACATAGATATTTGTAAAGTACATACGGACCTGAATGTAGCAGATCCGTTGACTAAACCTCTCCCTAGAGCAAAACATGATCAACACCAGAATTCCATGGGTGTTCGATTCATTACAATGTAACTAGATTATTGACTCTAGTGCAAGTGGGAGACTGTTGGAAATATGCCCTAGAGGCAATAATAAAAGGATTATTATTATATTTCCTTGTTCATGATAATTGTCTTTTATTCATGCTATAATTGTGTTATCCGAAAATCGTAATACATGTGTGAATACATAGACACCAACATGTCCCTAGTAAGCCTCTAGTTGACTAGCTCGTTGATCAACAGATAGTCATGGTTTCCTGATATGGACATTGGATGTCATTGATAACGAGATCACATCATTAGGAGAATGATGTGATGGACAAGACCCAATCCTAAACATAGCACAAGATTGTATAGTTCGTTTGCTAGAGTTTTTTCAATGTCAAGTATCTTTTCCTTAGACCATGAGATCGTGTAACTCCCGGATACCGTAGGAGTGCTTTGGGTGTACCAAACGTCACAACGTAACTGGGTGACTATAAAGGTATACTACAGGTATCTCTGAAAGTGTGTGTTGGGTTGACACGGATCAAGACTAGGATTTGTCACTCCGTATGACGGAGAGGTATCTCTGGGCCCACTCAGTAATGCATCATCATAATGAGCTCAAAGTGACCAAGTGTCTGGTCACGAGATCATGCATTACGGTACGAGTAAAGTGACTTGCTGGTAACGATATTGAACGAGGTATTGGGATACCAACGATCGAATCTCGGGCAAGTAACGTACCGATTGACAAAGGGAATTGTATACGGGGTTGCTTGAATCCTCGACATCGTGGTTCATCCGATGAGATCATCGAGAAGCATGTGGGAGCCAACATGGGTATCCAGATCCCACTGTTGGTTATTGACCGGAGAGCCATCTCGGTCATGTCTACATGTCTCCCGAACCCGTAGGGTCTACACACTTAAGGTTCGGTGACGCTAGGGTTGTAGAGATATGAATATGCAGTAACCCGAAAGTTGTTTGGAGTCCCGGATGAGATCCCGGATGTCACAAGGAGTTCCAGAATGGTCCGGAGGTGAAGAATTATATATAGGAAGTAAAGTTTCGGCCATCGGGAGAGTTTTGGGGGTCACCGGTATTGTACTAGGACCACCGGAAGGGTCCCGGGGGTCCACCGGGTGGGGCCACCCATCCCGGAGGGCCCCATGGGCCAAAGTGGGGAGGGGAACCAGCCCATAGTGGGCTGGTGTGCCCCCCTTGGCCCACCCCATGCGCCTAGGGTTGGGAACCCTAGGGTGGGGGGCGCCCCACCTGGCTTGGGGGGCACTCCACCCCTTGGCCGCCGCCCCACCTAGGAGATCCCATCTCCTAGGGCCGGCGCACCCCTAAGGGGCCTATATAAAGGAGGAGGGAGGGAGGGGGCAGCCGTACCTTGAGTCTTGGCGCCTCCCTCTCCCCTGCTACACCTCTCCCTCTCGTAGTAGAACGGCGAAGCCCTGCTGCGGTGACCCCTGCATCCACCACCACGCCGTCGTGCTGCTGGATCTTCATCAACCTCTCCTCCCCCTTGCTGGTTCAAGAAGGAGGAGACGTCACGCTGACCATACGTGTGTTGAACACGGAGGTGCCGTCCGTTCGGCGCTAGGATCTCCGGTGATTTGGATCACGTCGATTACGACTTCCTCATCCCCGTTCTTTGAACGCTTCCGCGCATGATCTACAAAGGTATCTAGATGCAATCCGATCACTCATTGCTAGATGAACTCATAGATGGATCTTGGTGAAACCGTAGGAAATTTTTTGTTTTCTGCAACATTCCCCAACAGGTGCCTCCTGACATTTAGGGGTTGTGGCAGTGTCCCGGGGAGTTGAGCTCCGAGGTGTTGTCATCACAATTTTATCGTTGCAGTTCTGGAATACCTGAGTTTAGTTTTCCCGACATCAAAAATCTCTTTTATGCAGTTGTTGGTGAGATAACCTCGACGCCACCCAGTACTGGGGCGGGAGTTTGGGAGTATTGCCATAACTTGTATAACGGATGCTTTTCGAAGGTTGAGGTAAACGATTTCTGAAGGTTTCTTGGTTATGTGTTGAAGGATGGATACAGCTGGATGTAGGATTTGTTAGTTTTGGGTGAGATATTATGCTTCCCCTGTATCCCCAACACCTGATTGCATAACCGGAAAGTTTCGAGAGTTTATAAGTGGGAATTCAAGTAGCTCCTAGGATATCTTTCCGACAAATGTATGATATGAAATTGGGGTTCGACGTCTAGTGGTCCGCCTATCCACGGTTGGTTTTACAGTGGTCCCGTTGTGTCTTAAAGAGTCCTTGGCTATGCTGACTCGGGGACGCTTCGTATGTCATGTGCACTACCTTGTACATGATGGTGCTGTATGATCGAGCCCGTGTGGGCCCCACCACGAAAACATCAGACGAAATCTCTATCATATGTTTGTTTCGGCTTATTCTGCAAGCCAATCCTTGTTTTGTTTTGAGTTGTGGTATTCGAGTTGGTTCGAAGTCAAATGTTGATTCCATACCTTCTCTAAACGGTGTTCTCATACTCCGATGTGAACACTAATCCTTCATGATAATCGAGATTGACATGTCAATCCTTTTTCAACCGACGTGTCTCTCTTCAAGTGGATCTGATCATTTCAACATTTGCAAGATCCAATCTTAGTTTTTCATCAACATTGTTCGTTTAATCCGTCTTCAAGTTGACTTTGTTTTCCCTCCCCCCCACCCTTTTTCTTCAAGGACTCATATATCATAATAAAGTATCCATTTTATTCATGTGAAGACTCTTCATTCTTGTCTTTGAATGTTCTTATCCGGTGATGCTCATGAAGATTCTAACGGAGCTTCTAGTTCATCATTCTCCATTCTGTTCTTCTCCGGTGGTTTCAATTCAAGCGTTATTGATCATATCTTTTTCCTTGTTTCAATGTCTTCTCATACCGGTGCACCTCATAATCATCCATTTCTCGCTATTCTATTGTTCCAGTGCCTTAAAGATATCTCAGAAGACTCGTCTTGTCATTCAAGATCCATTCAAGTTCTTTTCGAGGTTGTTATCTCATTCAAGCCACTTATTTCAACCGGTATAATCTCTCTTCAAGATCATTACAACGGTGTTTCCTTGAGTGGGCCCTAGCCCACAGGTCTTTTCCCAGGATCTTACCTGACTCTTCTAATTCTACCGGAGTTATTCTCAAATTCATTTCAAAAGTTTGACGTAAGAATGATTCATCATCAGTCACATGTATTTCTCCAAGATCTTTTAAATTCTTTTCATCGTTGGCTCTACCTCTTCGCTTTTGATTCTTTCGGAGTGTCTAAACGATTCATGGTGGTGTTTCTCGTCGTCTTTCTAGGATTTTGAAGACCGAAGAAGAGTTTTTCCTCCATATCTTGCTCCATTCTCTTCAAGATTCATGGTGCTATCTTGTTGCCATCCTCTCATATTTGTTTCGGTTGTGAGAATCCTCTTCACCCATCAGGAGCTATTCAAGATTCTTTTCAGTTTGATTCTCCGAAGGCCATCATTTCGGGATTATTTCATTCTCAGCTTCTAGCTCTCGTTATCTAAATCTTACCGGTGCATCATTCAAGCTTTCTATAATCAGCTCGTGATCTTGGCGTTCACTTGTATCTAAACTCTCTAATGTATGTTCGTTCATTTGCTAATCCTTACCGGTGATTCATCCTTTTATTTCATTCGTTGTTCAATTCTTACGGTGCCTCTTCCAGGATTCTCTTCCGCTGTTATCATATCAATTCATTCGTTGTTCCAATCATACCGGTGGTTCGTTGAAGACCTTCTCAAGTTTGCGCTATATCTCTTTTAATCCTTTCTACAAGAATAAGTAGTATGCCAAATCCATTGTTTGACATCAATCTAAATTTGTGAAGGATAAGCATAATGTAATTCTTATTCTTGTTTCATCCAAATGATTCAATTCCTTATTCGGGAGGTTCATAAAAAATTCTCAGTTTCTATTGCTTTATCTTTTCTCCCGGTATTCCAAGTTTCCACTTTATCTCGTCGCAAAGCTTCATCTAATCATTACAAGGATGCAATCTTATTCTTTTCATCATTCTTTTCGTTTGATCATCCTTTTGCTACCGGAGTTCTTCATGGATGTTCTACATGACGTCTCATCAAAGATTTAATTCCTTCTCGAAGTGTTCATTGAGATTCTTTTCAGAGGAGCTCAAGCATTCTTCTTCTTGCAATCCGGAGTGCAATTCCTTTCTTCCATATCATTGGAGGTGGTATTATGTCATTCTTGATAATTTGAGTTCATGTTTCATGATTCACAGGTTGTTAAGAATGGGGTATTTTAAATCCATCAATCTCGTCATTTGAGTTATCTTGGGTAATATTTTCACCTAAAACCGTCCCTAAGGATTGTTACTATTTATGGTGCTCATATAGGACCCAAGTTCTTCTTTCATCCTTCCGGTGAAATAAGCTTTCTCGTCTCCTTGTTCATACCAATCCAATTCTTCTTCCCGTGGGTGGCAGGTTGTCACCTCATAATTTTGAGATGTATTCCATAAGACCATATCAAGCTTATTCTTTTCGTTGTTGGTTTTTCCAACAACTCCGTTCGACCCTTCTCCTAAAGATGCTTCTTCAAGCTCTTTTGTGGCAGAAGTTGGCATTTTCTTCTCAATTCTCCTATGGCAATTATCTATCTTCTATTCTTCCGTTCCGAAGGCATGGTGATGTTGCTCTCTTCAATCCATCATCTTGTTTGTCAAGATCATGCTCTTTTCATGCCTATCCATTTAACCGGAGTGTGGTGCCATTCTGCTCAAGTTCTTTTTTCCTTATCAAGCCTTGCATCTCTTTTCAACCGGAGTGCTATCTGAGATTTTTCTTACCCCTTGTTCCATTCATTCAATAGTTCCAGAGGCAGTGTGTTGTGATTTGATCAAGTATCTTCTCATCTTACCAAGGTCTTATTCAATTACTTTTCTTTTCAATCGGAGTGCTGCCCTGAAGTTGTTCTTCCTTGTTCCTCTTTTCTAACGGAGTGTTTTCAACTTCGTTCATCTCCATTACATTCTTTCTTTCAATTTGTTCAACTTCTCAAGATTCTTTGGTTTCACTCGTTTGTCAAAGAAGCAACTTTGTTTTACCTCTTATCTTCCTCTTTTTTTTCCTCTGGTGCCATCCTGGATCTCGGGACGAGATCCTCTTGTAGTGGTGGAGTGTTGTAACGCCCCGAGACCGATGCTCCAGATGCATTCCTTTATTTTAGTTGTTATTGTGTTTGTTGCCATGATCATGATGAGTGTCTTTGTCATATTTTGCTTCTTGCTTCATGTGCATCATTGTTATTATTGCACTGCCAGTCTTATCATGGATCATAATGCATAGGCATACTGTTGGTGGTTTTGGTTGTGTGCTTGAGTGTGTGATCAACCCCTGCGTTGTCTCTTTCTCAACTTCATCTTCTTCTACACTCACAACCTTGCTTGATCATCTTCTTCTCCTTCTTCGTTAATCCATTTAAATTGTGGTATTCTATTTCCTTCACCAATTTAATGTTCATTCTTCTCCTATAAATTCTCAACCATGCCTTCAACCTCTCTGCCAAAAATTCAGCTCCTTTGAACTTGTTTTGGTTGGGTTCAAAAATGGCTCAAGTTTGAATTTAATTCAAACTTGAATTATTTTTATATCCTTAAAAATGTCCAAACCAGTTTATTCAAATTATGCATATTTTTCAGGACTCCATTAATATCTTCATCCCTGCCAAATTCTGTATCTTCCCTTGCCTTTCCTTTCTTCTAAGATTTCTGTCTGAAGAAAAAGGAAGGAAAAGAAATGTAGCAAGAGAGAGAGAGAGCCCAGCTCCAGCAGCAACGGCCCATCTCCCCAGCCCACCTACAGCAAGCCACCTCACTTACCCCTTCGAATCCAGCCCACCAACACCGCTCCTCTATTCATCGTCTTCTCCCTGTACGGCAGGACATCCAGAGCCTCCATGTCGGCAGTCCGGTCGATTTGATGGCCTCAGCCGCTCCCTTCCTCCTATATAATCCTGCCCCAACCCTAGGGTTTCCTCTTCGCTCCGTTTTCCCCTCTTATGCCTCCTCCCGCCGTCGAGGTAAGCTCCCCACGCCCCTGTTGTCGCCATCGCCATGACTAGCCGAGATGAGTTCGAGTCCGGCGTAGCCAGCATCGCCCGGTCATCGTCTTCCCCCGCGGCAAGTACCGCGACTCCCGAAACGTCTCCAAGCAGCTCCCCGAGACCCGATCGTCTTCTTCCACGACGTCCCCTTCTTCCTCTGCTTCGTCTTCTTCATGGATCAGAGGAACGCCAAGTTTAGCGAGCTCCTTCATCGCCTTCCCTCGTCTCCTCCGTTCATCCCCGAGCACGATCGACTACACCATCCTACCCACCGTGAGCTCTTCACCCTCCTGGCCTTACCTAGCGCTCGTTTTCGTCCTCTAGGTCCTGATCCACGCGAACAGGAGTTCGATCTCCATGAGCACCATGGTAGCAGCTTCATTAGCTCCCCTGCTCGGCCCCTTGCACACGCACACCTTCGCAGCGTTGCTCCACCACACGCGCCCGTAGCCCCCGCATGCATCTACACCCGCACGCACACCCTGCCTGCTTGCCGCTCGCTCGCCGCGCCATGCTTGTCCATGCATCGCTGTGCGCCGCAGCCGAGACGAGCTCCAGCTCGATGCTCGAGCTCTGGCCTCTTTCTTATGCTCCCCACATGCACGCGCGCATCCTATAGTTGCACTCCCCTCCTTTTTCCGCACCCCCGCCGCCAATAAGCCGCCGCTGCATCCGGCCGTTAAGGCTCACCGGAGACCTGCTGTCACCGTGCCTTCATGGCAGAGCAAGGCTACGCCTTTGCTTTTCTCTATAAGTAGTTGTACTCCTTTCTGAACACAAATACAGAAGCACCCTAGTGGTCAGTCACGCAGGCACAGTACAAGGTGATCCTGGGTTCGAGTCCCAGCCGCCCGTATTATTTTGCACCGTTTTCCTGTTATTTTGCACACTCAGCGCACACTCGGGCCAAGTCCTCCTGGGTCGCTGCAATCCGGCCCGTGTATTTTTTTTCCAGTCTGTGTATTTTAGCATTTTCTAGTGCCTTCTTATTTACAGAAATGCCATCATTTTTGAATTGTGAACAATTAAATAACCATGCATCGGAATTAAACAAACTTAATATGTAAAATGACTAGGATTTCATCTAGTTTCACAATATCCAACTTTCATGCATGTTTGAAATGTTTAAAATGCTGTTCGTTTAAATTTGCTTAAATGCCATGCTAAAATCATTTATTTCATAACTAAATAACCGTAACTCGGTTTTTAATAAACTTTATATGTAAATGGGTAGAATTTTGCCTAGTTTAACATGGTGGCATCATCTTGCATGTTTAATAACTATAAAATATGGTTTAGGGCAGAACAGTACCAAAACCTAAATTATGCACATGAGGAGTTTCCGGACTTGTTGTTTGTTGTTCCGGCCTCATTTAAACTTGCCTAGATGGGTAGTTTTCATATGCTTCACCTCTTGCCATGCTAACCAACATTTAATTTTGTTGAGTACCTAAACGAGAGAGAACTAAATAAGTCATGTGGTGTTTTCTTCAAAATACAACTCCGTTGCATGTTGAGCTCCACTTAATTCGTAGGATTGTTTGTGCATTTTGCCATGCCATGCCTCATTAAACCGGACATGCATCATAGTTGTTTGCGCATCGTGCCATGCTTGTGTGATTTTTGTTTACTATGTTGCTTGCTTCTTTCCGGTGTTGCTTCTTCTCGGTATTCTGGTAACGTTGCGTTTGTGAGGATACGTTGGCTACATCTGTTTGTCTTCTTCATGGACTCGTTCTTCTTCCTTGCGGGATTTCAGGCAAGATGACCATACCCTCGAAATCACTTCTATCTCTGCTTGCTAGTTGCTCGTTCTTTTGCTATGCCTATGCCGCGATACCTACCACTTGCTTATCATGCCTCCTATATTGTTGAACCAAACCTCTAAACCACCTTGTCCTAGCAAACCGTTGTTTGGCTATGTTACCTCTTTGCTCAGCCCCTCTTAGAGCCTTAATAGTTGCAGGTGAAGATTGGAGTTTGTTACTTGTTGGAACATGGACATTTTGTTGGGATATCACAATATCTCTTATTTAATTAATGCATCTATATACTTGGTAAAGGGTGGAAGGCTCGGCCTTATGCCTGGTGTTTTGTTCCACTCTTGCTGCCCTAGTTTCCGTCATATCGGTGTTATGTTCCTGGATTTTGCGTTCCTCACGCGGTTGGGTTATAATGGGAACCCCTTGACAGTTCTCCTTGAATAAAACTCCTCCAGCAAGGCCCAACCTTGGTTTTACCATTCGCCACCTAGCCTTTTTCCCTTGGGAGTCGCGCATCTCGAGGGTCATCTTTATTTTAACCCCCCGGGCTAGTGCTTGTCTAAGTGTTGGTCCAAAATAGAGCCCCTTGCAGCGCCACCTCGGGGAAACTCGAGGGCTGGTTTTAGTTGTACGGATTGCTTATCCGGTGTTGCCCTGAGAACGAGATATGTGCAGCTCCTATCAGGATGTCGGCGCATCGGGTGGTCTTGCTGGACTTGTTTTACCATTGTCGAGGATGTCTTGTAACTGGGATTCCGAGCCTGATCGGGTCTTCTCGCTAGAAGGAATATCCTTCATTGACCGTGAGAGCTTGTGATGGGATAATTTGGGACACCCCTGTAGGGATTTGAACTTTCAAAAGCCGTGCCTGCGGTTATGGGCAGATGGGAATTTGTTAA
This sequence comes from Triticum urartu, assembly GCF_056163025.1. Classification (NCBI taxonomy): domain Eukaryota; kingdom Viridiplantae; phylum Streptophyta; class Magnoliopsida; order Poales; family Poaceae; genus Triticum; species Triticum urartu. The sequence continues at coordinate 425,574,017 of NC_141874.1, read as the reverse complement.
TGTCCGGTTGTAGAAAACCTGAAGTTGACCTTAATTAAAACACATCAACCGCGTGTGTAACTGTGGTGGTCTCTTCTCGGCGGGGTCCGGGAAGTGAACACGGTGTTGGAGTAATGCTTGACATAGGTTGTTCTAGGATCACTTCTTGATCATAGTTTCTCGATCGTGCTTTGCCTTCTCTTCTCGCTCTCTTTTGCGTATGTTAGCCACCATATATGCTAGTCGCTTGCTGCAGCTCCACCTCATACCTTTTACCCTTCCTATAAGCTTAAATAGTCTTGATCGCGAGGGTGCGAGATTGCTGAGTCCCCATGACTCATAGATACTTCCAAAACCAGTTTACAGGTGCCGATGTTTCTGAGCAGGTGACGCAAACAAGCTCAAGGAGGAGCTCGATGAAGATCTTGTCCTTTGTGTTGTTTCATTCTAGTTGCTCAGTAGTGGAGCCCAGTCGGGACGATCGGGGATCTGTGTAGCTTTTGGGGTAGTCTTCTTTTATTTTGGTTCCATAGTCGGACCTTGATTGTATCTATTTGATGTAATGCTTTATTCATGTAATTGTGAAGTGGCGATTGTAAGCCAACTATGTATCTCTTTCCCTTATGTATTACATGGGTTGTGTGAAGATTACCTCACTTGCAACATTGCTTTCAATGCGGTTATGCCTCTAAGTCGTGCTTCGACACATGGGAGATATAGCCGCATCGAGGGCGTTACAGTTTATTAGGTTTAGTTTAGGTTAAGAAGAAAGATGAAAAAATAATAATAAGAAGAAGAAGAAGAAGAGGAGGAGGAGGAGGAGGAAGAAGAAGATTAGGGGTGCATCACCGACGAAACTGGGTCGAGCGGGTTAGGGGGTTCCTTGGTGTCAATGGAACCCTAAATAGCAAGTATCGTCGGTGCGAGATACATGTGGTTGTCAGTGTCGAACACTACATCCATGTCCCACAAGTGACGCCGGCGTCCGGTGTCCCGCAGCAACTATTCTCGGCGTCGATGGTGGTTGAACACCATTGCGAATATGTCTTGCAGCCTCTGCGATGACGATTAAAAGCCAAGTGTTGAAACTTGAAACACCCAAACTAACTCAAGTCGGTTTGGTTGTTTGAACTTCCAAAACTTGGCTTTAATCCTCATCGCAAAGGCTGCCAGACAAATTCGCCAAGGTGTTCGACCGTCATCGGCCACCAGAACGATTGTTGCGGGACACTAGGCGCCAGCGTCACTTGTAGGATGTGGATCTAGTGTTCAACGCCGAGCACCACATGTATCTCGCACCGATGATACTTGCTATTTAGGGCTCCATCGAAGCCGAGGAACCCCCTAACCCGCTCGTCCTGTTGTAAATATTTATTTGGGTTGATGGAAAAAACAACATTGCTATGTTTCTCATCTTTCGATTTAAATGTGCAGTTTTTTCGTCGCTGCGAGGGATCTAGTGTTCGACGAGCTCCGCCCCTGCATTTGCGGGTGAGCACAAATGACATCTCCTCCTCCCCCTTCATTTTCTCTGTTCCGATCTTCGTGCCAATGGAACTTGCTAGCTAGCTATAGGTGTCTTCAATCATCAGTATGCGTGACCACCATGTGTCTCCCGTTCGAAAGGGTTACACCTATAAATATGCATGCATTTGCATATTTATACCGGTGATTCTTTCAAATTGTCCAACGTTATCCATGGACAACCTGAGTATGTGTAGATTGGGTTCGTTTTCCCATATGCTCTGCTCCGGTTCCGATGCAGAATTTTGTCAGTGCCTCCCTGTTGTTCTCCGGGCACACATCCTCTCTGCTTATTGTCGAGATGTATATCAGGAGAACAACAGGGAGGTGCTGCCGAAATTTTGCGTTGGATCCGGAGTAGAGCATGGGAAAATGAACCCAATCTACACATACTCGGGTGGGATTAGGACCTATCTTTACCTATTAGCGTCTAGGTTGCATGGACATAATGAAAGTGACAAACTCCATTAACTGATGAATATATATATGCTGATATATATATATATTTCTTATGTGTCCAGTAGCTAGGCAAGATGAGTGATCGTGCGTGGATGTACACCGGTCACACTAGTCAGAAAGAGTTGACCATTGAATGGTTAACAAAAACCAAGGGGTTTCTAAGAGCCGCATTTGCAAATGGCCAGAGGACAACATGGTGCCCCTGTGCTGGGTGCAACAATTGGCACAAGAGGACGGAGGATGAAATGGGCAAACACCTGCAGAAGAGGGGTTTTACGCCAGATTATACAGTGTGGACATTTCATGGCGAGTCTGCCCAACGTGCCAGAGCTGAGGTGCTTCGTCGTTGCACCGACGAGCATGGTACCGGGATGGAAGACAAGCTGTAAAACTTTGATGATGCTCGAGATTCGGACGAAGAGATGGAGGAATCTGCAAAGGCCTTCAATGAAATGTTGGAGTCTTCAAAACATCCTCTTCGCGAGTACACTGAGCTTTGTTAGCTGGATGCCATCTCACAAATAATGGCTATGAAGGCTCAATTCAACTTGGGCAGAGAATGCTACGATGCGATGATGACATTATTTGGACGATTTCTACCCAAAGGCCATGTATTGCCTGCAAACCTGTACCAGTCAGACAAAATCCTCCATGCTCTTAAGATGCCCTATGAGAAGATACATGCGTGTGAGAAAGCATGTGCCTTATTTAGGCTTCAGTATGTGGACTTGAACTATTGTCCCATTTGCATGTCTTCCAGGTATATTGTGGTAGATAATGGTGAAAGGATTGATATAGTTAACTAGAGGGGGGGGGGGTTAATAGGCAACTAACAATTTTTAGCTTTTCTTTACCAATTTAAACTTTGCATCAAAGTAGGTTGTCTAGATATGCAACGAGGTGAGCAACCTATATGATGCAACAACAATAAGTACACAAGCAAGCTAAGGATACAACGCAAAAGCTTGCACAAGTAAAGGCACGAGATAACCAAGAGTGGAGCCGGAGAAGACGAGGATGTGTTACTGAAGTTCCTTCCTTTTGAGGGGAAGTATGTCTCCGTTGGAGCGGTGTGGAGGCGCAATGCTCCCCAAGAAGCCACTAGGGCCACCGTATTCTCCTCACGCCCTCACACAATGCGAGATGTCGTGATTCCACTATTGGTGCCCTTGGAGGCGGCGACCGGACCTTTACAAACAAGGTTGGGGCTCTCTCCACAAACGAATTGGAGGCTCCCAACGAAACCACAGAGCTTCACCACAATGGAATATGGCTCCGAGGTGACCTCAACCGTCTAGGGTGCTCAAACATCCAAGAGTAACAAGATCCGCAAGGGATGAGTGGGGGGAATTAAATTTCTCTTGGTGGAAGTGTAGATCTAGGTCTTCTCAACCAATCCCTAGAAAATAAACAAGTTTGATTGGGTAGGGAGTGACATCGGGCGAAAATGAGCTTTGGAGCAACAATGGAGCTTGGGGGAAAGAGATAGGTCAACTTGGAGAAGAAGACTTCCTTTTATAAGGGGGGAAGACAAACCAACCGTTACCCTCGCTCAGCCCCGCACAGGGCGGTACTACCGCATGGGTGGGCGGTACTACCGCTGTGGCCAGCTGTACTACCGCTGTGGCCAGCGGTACTACCGTTCCACCTCGCAGTACTGCCGTGCAGTAAGACGAGAGCGAGGACCTGGACCCAGGGCAGTACTACCACGGTGGTAAGAACGGTACTACCGCCTAAGAGCAGTACTACCGCCCCTAGTGCCGCAGCTAGTGCCGCAAAACCCGACACGAAAGGAGAACCCTCGAGTCGAGGCGGTAGGAGCATGGAGCCGCAGTGGTACTACTGCTGAGAGCTCCAAGCGGTACTACCGCTGAGGAGCGGTACTGCCGCTTGCATCTCTCGAGCGGTACTACCGGTGGGGTTCGCGGTACTACCGCTGGGACCAGACCTCAGGGAGAAGGCAGCAAGGGATCCTTCAACGAAACGGAAAAGCTTGGAGGGTGCAAAAGGGATGTGTACGTGTTGATACCACCCTAGCCTAACCAATGCGTTCCCCCTCTTAATAGTACGGCTTTCCTACGACTCAAGACCACCGAAAATAAACATAGACAAACGTCGTCTTTGATAGTCCTCGAGGGGGACAAAACTGTCTTGTGCCTAGTGATGAAACGTCTGAAATACGGGGTAAATATGCCCTTACAATCTCCCCCTTTTTGGTGGATTGATGACAATACGGGGTTTGCATAAAGGGGAAAATATAGGACATAAGCAGACCCCACATCTCTAAAATATAGATGAGCTCCCCCTAGATGTGTGCTATCTAGATAAGTGCTTTGGACTGCACGGCGCACATACTAGGATCAACACTCCCCCTATATTTTATAGACAATGCATATCTTGCAAAAATAGGGCTAACACTAAGCAAGATAGTAAATATGAGGATAACATAAATAGCACAAGATAACATAAGCTCAATAAGATGCGAAAGAGTGCATATGTCTTACACCATATGATAGATAAGTCTCACGAGCACAAACCAAAACAAAACAAGCAAGGTCCAACACGAGAAAAGAGTTTGCGAGAAAGACATGCAAGGCAAACACGCCACACAAACACACACTCGCAACTCGACAACGACAAATCCCTAAGCTCTCTCCCCCTTTGGCATTGAGACACCAAAAAGGCAAAGAGCGCTGCTAAGGCTCCAGGTGAAAGCAAACTGAGGGGCTCTATCATCACATCCTGGCGGGATCGTCTGCACTGCCATCCTTAGTCGGAAACTGCTCGGTGTCTGAATCGGTCCACGGACAGTGCTGCTGAATCCACTCCTCCTCATCAGTGATCTTGCCCTCAGATCCGCTGGCAACGGTCGCACCCAACTGACGCATGAGCTCCTTGTGATGACCCCTGGCCTGCTTCTCAGCCACATGAGTCATGTACTGACCATGAGACTCCATGCAGAAGAGTTTCTTCATCTTGCGCTTGAGCTTCTTTGCCCAAGAGGGCTCTGCTCTAGATGTCTCATAGTCATCGTCATCATCAGCATCAGCCTCGGTCTCCATGTCAGCAGCTCCAGGCGGAACGCCAGAACTCGGAGCTGCGGTGCCCCAGTTCTCCTTCTTCCTCAGACGCTTGATCTCATGAGAAACTAGATTCCTAGTCTCCAACAACACCTTAGGATAAACACGGTCCCAGGCCTTCTCAACGAGCAACATGATAAATGGTCCATAGATAAGGCACTTTCGCTCAGAGATGGCGGAAACCAACTCAGACCACATGACATGAGAGATATCCAAAGAGTCTCCAGTGTTTTCTTCCTTCTCATGTTGACAGAAAAGAAGCATGTCCACAAGGAAAGAGTGTACCATATCCAAGTTTCCAATGCGAGGGAATAGAGTCTCCCTGAAGATGCGATGGAGAATATCAAGAAATGCTGGCAGCTCATAGGTCTCCTTCTGAGTCACTGGGTGAATCTTCAAGGTACAGTATGGCCAGAGAGATTGCTTGTGAGTGGAAGTTGCATTGCGGTGAGGTTGAAAGCCAACTGGGTTCTCAACACCTCGATCCTCAACTTCAAGAAGCTCCATGAAGGCCTTCCACTTGACAGAGAGCATCCTGCCATTTGTCATCCAAGTCAGAGTCCTGTCCTCATCCGTGCCAAGATGGACGGTGGCATAAAACTGAGCCACCAAATCTGCATCAAAATCCTTGTTGAACTGCATGATCCTGAGGATGTTCAACTGAGAGCACATCTGAAGAGCCTCCCCAAAGTAGTCAGGATTCTTTTCCATAAAGGCATCATCGATGGAGCGAATATCAACAAAAAGATTCTTCTTGGCTTTGATCACATCGAAGTAGATGGCATACTGAAAACAGTTCCAGAACGGGCGGTTGACCAAGGCGGGTTCTTGAGCGACCTCATAGGGATTGCGCCGACGCTTCTCCCAGAATTCCTCGGCAGACAACTCTATCACATACTTGGTCCTAGGCTTGGGCTTGGATGCACTCATCTTCTTAATGTGGGGAGGAGGCGGAACACTTGATGAGGCCGCCGTTGTCTCAGGGGTGCGGTAGCGCTTGGAAGTTGCACACCCGGGGTTGATACGGCACGCATGCTGCTCAGAAGGACCATCACCTAGAACCAAACACACGGACACACGGAACAACCAGAAAGAATGAGCATAAGCCACCAAACACAACAAAAAAGATAAAAAATGGCAGGAACAGGATGGAATTGGGTAAACAGTAGTAGTACCATGATCCATAAGCAGCAGTACCGCTCCACTGGGAGCGGTGGTACCGCTCAAGACGGGGAAACGGCGGTTCCCTACTACCGTGGTCAAATCCGGCACTACCGGACTGCCAAATTCAAAAATACTCTTACCAATTATCAATCCAAATAGTCTAGTCGCCTTCTCCAACCTACACAATCCTAGATTTAGCCAAAAATCGAGAGATGCAACCACTATTGCCCCTAAGACACTAGATCTGAAATCTAGACAAAAGGAGAGGAGGAACAGGAGAAATACCGGCATCCATGGCAAGAGGACGGGGTGGGGATCGACTCCACTGAAGGAAATGGAGAGGGACGGCCCGGAGACGGTGGCCCGCCGGAGCCCTCCTGCGGCGAGTCGACATTGGAGAGACGAAGAGGAACGAGGGGGCGGTGCGAACGGGTATGGGGGAGACAAAACCTCCCCCTGTCCCGACATAACCCCCTGGCCCCGCCCCTCAATGGTAGTACTGCTCGGGTGGGTGGTAGTACCACTTGTCAACATAAGCGGTAGTGCCGCGCACCACCAGCGACAGTACCGCCCAGCAAGACTCAAAGACTAGACACCAACCGGCTAGCTCAAAAAGAAGGGGAAATAACAAAGGCAAGAAGAGGGAACCAAGACTCAGCAACGAGAACACTAGCACGAGGACATGAAACACACACCTCTTCAAGAGAGGGCAGTGGCCGAGGCCACCTATGTTTGAGTCAAGAGGTATGGTGCCGCCAAGATTTTAACCTTGGGCCCATGACCAAAAATCGTGTTTGAAGCACAAGTACCATCAAGAATGGATAATGTGAAAGACTAAATCAATTTATGCATAATGCGGAGAGGGAGAGTTCATTGAGAGAACAACACTCCCCCTATGTCCATGCCTACACCTAAACAAGACAACAAGTTGAGTATAGTGGAGTGTGCAAGGGTTCAAGCAACATTGCTCGAATCGATGATATTTAGCTCATGCCTTAACTCACGAAATCTTGCTTCATCCAAAGTCTTCGTGAAAGTATCTGCAAGGTTATCATGAGTGTTGACATAGTTGAGCTCTTATCCCCTCGACTAATGTGATCCCGGATGAAGTGATACCGAATCTCAATATGCTTCATCTTGAAGTGTTGAACTGGGTTGAGAGAAATCTTGATGGCACTTTCATTGTCACACCAAAGAGGCACTTTGTCACAAATGACACCGTAATCCTTTAAAGTTTGCCTCATCCAAAGAAGTTGTGCACAACAACTACCGGCGGCCAGGTACTCCGCCTCGATGGATGAGAGCGACACACAACTTTGCTTCTTGGAAGACCAACTCACCAAAGAGCAACCAAGAAATTGGCACACTCCGGAAGTGGACTTCCTATCCACTTTGTCTCCCGCCCAATCGGAGTCCGAATAACCTACAAGCTTGAAGTTTGCTCCTCTTGGGTACCATAAGCCAAAGTTTGGGGTATGAGCCAAATATCGAAAGATTCGCTTGACCGCCACAAAGTGGCTTTCCTTAGGTGCGGCTTGAAAACATGCACAAATTCCCACACTCAACATGATATCCGGTCTAGATGCACAAAGGTAAAGCAAGGAGCTAATCATGGAGCAATATACCTTTTGATCCACCGCTTTACCATTGGGATCTAAGTCAAGTTGGCATTTTACGGGCATTGGAGTGGAAGTCGGCTTGACATCATTGAGCTGGAATCTCTTGAGCATGTCTTGAGTGTATTTGGATTGGTTGATGAAGGTTCCTCCTCTCTGTTGCTTGACTTCAAACCCAAGAAAGAACTTCAATTCTCCCATCATGGACATCTTAAACTTGGAGGTCATGAGTGCGGCAAATTCCTCATTGAAAGCTTTGTTAGGGCAACCAAAGATAATATCAACAACATATAGTTGGCACACAAACAACTCCCCTTTGACCTTCTTAGTAAAAAGAGTGGGGTAGATTTTCCCAATTTCAAAACCGCGATCTTGCAACAACTCGGTAAGGTGGTCATACCACGCACGTGGGGCTTGCTTAAGGCCATAGAGTGCCTTATCGAGTTGGTACACATGATCGGGAAAATAGCGATCCTCGAACCCAGGGGGTTGCTTGACATACACCAACTCATTAATTGGACCATTAATAAATGCACTCTTCACATCCATTTGTTGCAACTTAAAGTTATGATGAGAAGCATAAGCGATCAACATGCGAATGGATTCAAGGCGAGCAACGGGAGCAAAGGTTTCACCATAGTCGATACCCTCGACTTGGGAGTAGCCTTGTGCTACCAACCGCGCCTTGTTGCGAATGATAATTCCATGAGCGTCTTTCTTGTTCTTGAATATCCACTTGGTTCCAATGACATTGTGGTTCCCCGTTGGCCTTGGCACCAACCTCCACACCTTGTTGTACTCGAAGTTGTTGAGTTCTTCATGCATGGCATTGAGCCAATCCAGATCTTCGAGCACCTCATAGACCTTTTGGGGTTCAACACAAGAGACAAACGCATGATGTTCACAATAGTTTGTCAATTGTCTACGAGTGCTTACCCCCTTTCGGATGCTTCCAAGCACATTTGTCATGAGATGGCCCTTGGTTGTGAGCTTGGAAGCGATCTTGGCGGCACGACGCTCCAATTCCTCCTCAGGGGTGAGTTGAGGAGCGGTGACTTGATCATCTTGGGCGCCGTCTTGAGCTTGTTCTTGATCTTGAGCTTGCTCTTGATCTTGAACTTGCTCGGAGGAGAGAACTTGACCTTGGGCATCACTTGGTGATTCAACACTGTCTTGAGTTTGATCTTGCCCTTGGTCTTGTTCATGATGTTGAGGGCCTTCACTTTGTTCTTCTAAAGCGTGTGGGCCTTGGGTTGGTGATGGATCCACTTAAGTGGAGCATTGTCCTTCTGCTTCGGCCACAAGGGGTTCCTCAATGGGTAGGATAAAGCCAACTCCCATTCTTCTTATGGCTTGGGGAGGAATTTCATCGTCTACATCACAAGTGCCACTTTGCTCCACTTGGGAGCCGTTATTCTCATCAAACTCCACGTTACACGTCTCCTCAATGAGTCCCGTGGACTTATTGAGGACACGGTAAGCATGAGAGTTGGTAGCATAACCAACAAATATGCCCTCATAAGCTCTAGACTCAAATTTAGACAAACGAACACCTTTCTTGAGAATGAAACACTTACACCCGAACACTCGGAAGTACTTGAGGTTGGGTTTGTTACCGGTGAGTATCTCATAAGGAGTCTTGTTCAAGCCCTTGCGGAGGTGGAGCCGATTGGATGCATGAAAAGTGGTGTTGATGGCTTCGTCCCAAAAGTTGTATGGAGACTTGAACTCCGCCATCATGGTCCTTGCCGCATCCATCAACGTCCGGTTCTTCCTCTCCGCTACGCCATTTTGTTGAGGGGTGTATGGTGTGGAATATTGATGCTTGATCCCCTCATCACTAACGAACTCATCCAAGGTGTAGTTCTTGAACTTAGTGCCGTTGTCGCTTCTTATTGTCAAGATCTTTGCATTGTGTTGTCGTTGGGCTTCATTTGCAAAGTCAATGACGGTTTGTTGGGTCTCTCTCTTCCTCTTAAAGAAGTATACCCAAGTGTATCTTGAAGAATCATCCACAATAACTAAGCAATACTTTCTACCCCCAAGACTATCAAAGGATGGAGGCCCAAAGAGATCCAAGTGAAGGAGCTCTAAAGTCCTCTTCGAGTAGATGATAGTCACGGGAGGGTGAGCCTTTTCATGAAGCTTTCCTTCGATACAAGCACTGCAAGCACGATCTTTAGCAAAACTAACATTTGTTAGTCCACGGACATGGTCCCCCTTGAGAAGACTTTGCAAAGATCTCATATTGACATGGGCTAAACGGCGATGCCAAAGACATCCCACGTTAACTTTAGCCATTAGGCATGTCGCGGTCTTAGTGGGTCGCTCCGAAAAGTTAATCACATAGAGATTGTTCTCGACATGCCCAACAAAGGCTACTTTAAGAGTCTTGCTCCACAAGAGGGCCACGGTATCAACATCAAAGAAAGTGGCAAAGCCCATGAGTGAAAGTTGACGAACGGAAAGTAAATTGTATGCAAGGGACTCAAGAAGCATGACCTTCTCGATCGTGAGATCATGAGAAATGACAACATTGCCAAGCCCCAATACCTTGGAGGACGAGGCATCACCCCACTCGACATTGATGGGCATAGATGGAATCTTGTGAACATGCACCACCAAGTCCTTGCTTTCGGTCATATGATTAGTGGCTCCACTATCGAGCAACCATGATCCCCCACCGGAAGCAAACACCTATAAGAGATCAATGCTTGGTTTTAGGTACCCATTTAGTAATGGGTCCTTTGATGTTAGTAACAAGGGTCTTAGGAACCCAAATAGACCATTCAATGTACTCATAAGGAGAGCCAACAAATTTGGCATAAACATGTCCATCACTAGAACGACACAACACATAAGAAGGGTTAAAGTCGCCGACTTGGTTGGGAAGGGAAGTGTTGCCCTTATTGGCATCACCACCCTTCACAGTGTTCTTCTTCTTCTTCTTCTTAGTAGCACTCACTCCTCCTTAGTAGCACCCACTCCCTCCTTCACAAAGGTTTGCTTAGAGGGGGAGGTCGTTTGGCCTTGTCATTCTTCTTCTTGTTCTTGGACTTGGGTGCGTACCCAATCCCTTCCTTGGCCACAACTCCCTTTTGATTGCTCAAAAGATCATTGAGGTTTTTCTCGCCTTGTATGCAAGAAACAAGGCCTTTCTCAAGTCGCTCCTTCAACTTAGCATTCTCCTCAACAAGATTCACATGCTCACAACATGGGTTAGTAGCATTTGCATTATCAATTAGCATCATATGAGGAAATGTGGCTTTCTCCTTGGTTAGCTTTACTTGAAGTTGATCATGAGACTCTTTGAGGCTAGCATGAGTACCCTTCAAGACCTTGTGAGCCTTGTCAAGTAGGTCAAACTCCTCTTTGAGTCTAGCAAGATCAACCCCAAGCTTGGCCTTCTCGGAGTTTAGCACATGAGAAACAACAATAGCATGATCAAGATCTTTCTTTAACTTAGCGTGATTATCGTTGTGTGACTCCTCAAGAGCCAAACGAAGACCATGCTCTTTCTCAAGAGCATTGGAAAGATCCAAAATCTCATCGGCATAGTCACGACTATGCCCCTCCATCTTAGAGATGTTATCTTCGTGAGCCTCGATCATGGCATTGGCATCACCAAGTTGTTCCAAGAGAGCAACGAAGTGCTTCTTGGATTTACCCTTGAGTTCACTCATAAAGGACTCAAACTCATTCTCCTCCACATTAGATCCATCATGTTCATCAATGCAATCCGTCAAAGAAGGATTATTAATGATGGTAGTTTTGATGTTGGGGGTTACCTTGTTGGTGGCTTTAGCCATGAGGCACTTGGCGGTGATGCTCTCATTGGGTGAGTTGAAGAGTGACACTTGTGGAGTTGTCGCAATGGCAACGGAGGCCATGGCAACCAACTCACCACCCTCCTCCTCATCATCATCCTCATTGTACTCTTCTTGTACCACCAACGCCTTGGGAGGAGTCTTCTTGGTGAAGTTGCTCTTGTTTGGGAAAGACTTGGCTTTGTCCTTTCAGATGAGCTTGCCACCATTGTCTTACCTCTTCTCATACGGGCACTCCGCAACAAAATGGCTCACATTGCCACAACTATAGCAAGTTCTCACACGTTTCTTGCCCTTCGTGCCACTTGAGTTGTTCCTGTTGAAGTTGGGCCTTGAGCTTTTCTTGCTCCAAAATTGCCTTGAAGCAAGATCCATGTGTTCATGATAGGCATACTTTGTATCTTCGGGGTTTCTCTCCTCTTCATCTTCTTCGTCCTCTTATTCCACACTAACCTTGGCCTTTAATGCAAGGTTGGGCTTCTTTGCTCTTTGAGAACGTAGCACCGCATTGTCAGTGGTCTTGTTCAAGATGCTCATGGCCAAAAACTCATCCAACACTTCACTTGAGGAAAAGGTGTGGAAGTCCGGCCTTTGATGAATGACGGAGGACATGACCTTGTGGTAAGGCATCATTGCCTTGAGGAATTTGCGCTTGATCCAATTGTCATCCGTGTCCTTGATCCCATGATCTCTAAGTGAGACCACGAGTTTGGTTACCCTCCGATAAAGTTCATGAGGTTCTTCATCTTCTTTCATTGCAAACTCATCGGCTTCATCTTGCACCACTTCATAGTTGGAGCGTTGTATGCTTGCGCTTCCCTTGTAGAGGGAAACAACTTGATGCCATGCATCTTTGGCCATGGCGAAGGGCCGGAGATGAGGAAGATATTCGGGTGGAATTGCATCTTGGATGATGAAGAGGGCATTCTCGTTGAATTGATTATCCGCAGCTTCTCTAGGAGTGAAGTTGCTTCGGTCATGCAGATAGAAACCTTATTTAATGATTCTCCAAAGATTAGTACTCACATGATTTAAATGATTCTTAAAGCGATAGACCCAAGAATCAAGGTCCTCATTTTTCACAATCTTGGGGGGAGGACCGGCATGATTCAAATGAGTGGAAGGAATCGGTCCACCATAAGCAAGTCGAGGTTCCACATGGGCAAAGATGCCGGTGCCATTTTTACCACTAGAAGAAGGAACTTGATCACTAGTGGCTTCCCCCTTGTCGGAGTTAGCATTCGTCACCTTGTTAGTGGGATCACCCACTCTCAACGGTGCGGTGGACAGTTTAAGCCCTTCTAGGAATTTATTAAACATGCTTTCAACCTCGGTCATCATGGAGGTTTTCAATGTGTCCAAAGCCACATTGAATTCCTCACAAGAGATCGCGGTTCCCCCATCGGCCGTAGACGAGATCGGATTCACACTGGAGTGCTCCTCCACACCGTCTACGGTGTCAACCATACTCTTTGGACGACAAAGTCCTTAATAAAGAGACGAGGCTCTTATACCAATTGAAAGGATCGATATAGTTGACTAGAGGGGGGGGGGTGAATTGGCAGCTAACAATTTTTAGCTTTTCTTTACCAATTTAAACTTTGCATCAAAGTAGGTTGTCTAGATATGCAACGAGGTGAGCAACCTATATGATGCAACAACAATAAGTACACAAGCAAGCTAAGGATACAACGCAAAAGCTTGCACAAGTAAAGGCACGAGATAACCAAGAGTGGAGCCCGTGAAGACGAGGATGTGTTACCGAAATTCCTTCCTTTTGAGGGGAAGTATGTCTCCATTGGAGCGGTGTGGAGGCACAATGCTCCCCAAGAAGCCACTAGGGCCATCGTATTCTCCTCACGCCCTCACACAATGCGAGATGCCGTGATTCCACTATTGGTGCCCTTGGAGGCGGCGACCGGACCTTTACAAACAAGGTTGGGGCTCTCTCCACAACCGAATTGGAGGCTCCCAGCGAAACCACAGAGCTTCACCACAATGGAATATGGCTCCGAGGTGACCTCAACCGTCTAGGGTGCTCAATCACCCAAGAGTAACAAGATCCGCAAGGGATGAGTGGGGGGAATCAAATTTCTCTTGGTGGAAGTGTAGATCTAGGCCTTCTCAACCAATCCCTATAAAATCAACAAGTTTGATTGGGTAGGGAGTGAGATCGGGCGAAAATGAGCTTTGGAGCAACAATGTAGCTTGGGGGAAAGAGATAGGTCAACTTGGAGAAGAAGACCTCCTTTTATAAGGGGGGAGACAAACCAACTGTTACCCTCACTCAGCCCCGCACAGGGCAGTACTACCACATGGGTGGGCAGTACTACCGCTGTGTCCAGCGTACTAGCATTCCACCTCGCGGTACTGCCGCACAGTAAGACGGGAGCGAGGACCTGGACCCAGGGCGGTACTACCGCGGTGGTAAGAACGGTACTACCGCCTAAGAGTAGTACTACTGCCCCTAGTGCCTCAGCTAGTGCCGCAAAACCCGACACGAAAGGAGAACCCTCGAGTCGAGGCGGTAGGAGCACGGAGCCGCAGCGGTACTACTACTGAGAGCTCCAAGTGGTACTACCGCTGAGGAGCGGCACTACTGCTTGTAGCTCTCGAGCGGTACTACCGCTGGGGTTCGCGGTACTACCGCTAGGACCAGACCTCAGGGAGAAGGCAGCAAGGGAGCCTTCAACGAAATGGAAAAGCCCAGAGGGTGCAAAAGGGATGTGTATGTGTTGATACCACCCTAGCCTAACCAATGCGGACCCCTCTTAATAGTACGACTTTCCTATGACTCAAAACCACTGAAAAGAAACGTAGACAAACGCCATCTTCGATAGTCCTCGAGGGGGACAAAACTGTCTTGTGCCTAATGATGAAATGTCTGAAATACTCAAGGCACACGATTAGTCCGCAAAAGCATTGTCACCAATCACCAAAACACCTTAGGGATAAATATGCCCTTACAAACGGTATGGGTGAGAAGTCGCAGACCAAAATCCCGGTTGATGTTCTTAGGTATATGCCAATCGTACCAAGACTTCAACGTCTTTTCATGGTCGAAGAGACGGCCAGATAGATGACATGGCACAAAATGGGCAAAAGAACTGAACTAGATGCAGATGGGAATCTGATGATGGTACATACATCGGATAGTGAAGCGTGGAAGTGCTTCGATGCATTATATGCGGAAAAAGCGGCAGATCCAAGGCATCCTCGAGTCGCCATCAACACAGATGGGTTCAGTGTGTTTGGTCTGACGGCAACCCAATACAGTTGTTGGCCCATATTTGTCTTTCCACTCAATCTCCCCTGGAGAGATTATGCAAAGAAATAAGATTTTCCTGAAGTTGATAATTCCAGGGCCGGACTATCCGGGGAGGAATATGAATGTGTACATGCAACCGCTTAAGGACGAATTGCAAGAAGCTTGGGATAATGGGTTCAAGACATACAACGTCTTTAACAAACATAACTTCATAATGCGTGTCTGGTACATGTACTCCACGCATGACTTGCCGACGTATGCGCTATTCGTTGGCTGGTGTGTGCATGGAAGGTTCCCGTGCCCCACATGCAAGGCGGCTCTTGAGTTTCGTTGGCTGTAGGCGGGTCGCAAGTTTTATTGCTTCGACTTGCATAGATAGTTCCTAGATCCTCGCCATAAGTTCAGGAAAGACAAGAAGAACTTCATGAAAGGTAGAGTTGTCAAAAACTCTGCACCACCTCCGTTGACAGGCCAAGAGACCCTAGATCAGTTAAATGCTCTCGAGCCAGATCCAAAGCATCCAGGGTATTTCGAGGGGTATAATTTGGAACACGCTTGGACTCACAAGACATGCTTGTGGGATTTTCCTTACTTCAAAGACCTCCTTTGCCCACACAACATCGATGTGATGCACACTGAAAAGAATATCGCCGAGGCACTTTTTGGTACATTGTTCGACATAGAGGGAAAGTCAAAGGATAATGCTAAGGCTAGAGTCGATCAGGAGGCGCTATGTCATAGACTGTTACAAAACATGCAAGAACCGAAAGGAAAGCAGAATTGGACGAAGCCAAAGGTATGGTTCAATCTTGGAAGGCCAGCTATGAGGGAAATTATCTTGTGGGTGAGAATGCAGTTGATGTTCCCCAATGGGTATGCAGCGAATTTAAAGAGGGGAGCGAGTCTTGATAAATTGAAAATATTTGGTCTCAAGAGTCATGATTGGCACATATGGATTGAGCGGGTAATGCCGGTGATGTTGTGTAGCTTCATCCCTGAGGATGAAATGGCTAGTACTGGTAGAGCTGAGCTATTTCTTCCGTGTTCTTTGTGTGAAAGAACTATTGCCTGTCGTGCTAGAAGAAATGGAAGAGTTGGCGCCAGAGTTGATTTGCAAGTTAGAGAAGATCTTTCCGTAGGGCTTCTTTAATCCAATGCAACACTTGATTTTGCATCTATCGACCGAGGCAAAATTGGGGGGGAATGCAAAATCATTGGTGCTACGCAACTAAGAGGATGCAGAAGACGCTTCGAGCAAAATGTAAAAATAAACGTAGAATTGAAGCATCGATGGCCGACGCATTCATTACTGAGGATACTTCGTGGAACAATGTGAAACTGCTAGTGTTCTTCTTCTTCTAGTCTTCTTCTTCTTCCAACTTTCTTACTCCCATTTTTGTAGGTTTGATTCACTTCATGGAAGCAGCATTGATGGACTGCTAGTGTTTAGTTCTTGTTTTCATTTGTACTGATGAATAATGTGAAACTATGTATGTATTGGATCTTTTAATACCCTATGTGTTATGTTGCATTGAATGGACTGCTAGATGTTTGATACATGGGCTATGTTTGAGGTTGAAACTATATATATCATACATATCTTTTGAAAATGCAGGGATATAACAGAAAAAAGAAACAACAGTAACAATACAGACACTTTGCCGTCTCCCGCGGACGGCAAAGAAGCCATGTGGCAGCAACATGTGCAACCTGGGAGCTAACGCATTTGGTCACTTTGCCGTTTCTGACAGACGGCAAAGGGCTGGGCAGCTTTGCCATCTATTGGCGGGCGACAAAGGCTGTCGTTAGCCACCTAACATGGCTAATGTATGGTTTTTGCCGTCCATGTTCTTTGATGTCTGCCACCGACGGCAAAGGGCCTTTGTTGTCCGCTTTGAGGAAGCAGACGTCAAAGAACATGTTTACAATCACTCTCTTTGCCGGGCAGGTTTGCCGTCACTGGCAGACGGCAAAGAGCTTTGCCGTCTGCCATGGCAGACGGCAAATAAGCTGATTCCTGTAGTGTTCTTTTGCCGTCTGCTGGTCAGGACGAAGGTTGAAGAAAGAAGTAGGGGAGAAAGGAAGAAGGAGCATGGAGGAGCTATGCATTGGGGAGCGGGGAGGGTGGCGGTGGGAGCAGGGAGGGTGGCCGCGGTTGCGGCTGAGATGCGATGTGTGGGGATGAGTTGTAGGGTCTTTTTCACACAACTAAAACATTTATCAGATTAGCCAGTTAAGAAGGACTGTGAGTTGAATACATTAAAACACAGGTTTTTTTTTTCTAAAAATGTTGTAATGGTGAGCGGGCAGAAACATTAGTCGCGCCGTTGCTGCTACCGGTGGGAGATCCACACGCTTCCGGGAGTCTGACGGCGTACATGGCTCACTCCTCTGCCAGGATCCCCCAATCGCTGTCTCCTGCTCCCCCTTTCCTCCCTTTTCTCTTATCCTTGGTCTAGCGTGGTGATGCCTCGTGTCCGCGTCAGTATTTCCCTGAAGAGGAAGGGATGATGTAGCACATCTACAATAGTTATTTTCCTTAGTTATGAAACCAAGGTTATTGAAACAATAGGAGAACCAAGAAACACTATGTAAATGGTACCTGCACACAAAGAACAAATACTTGCAACCCGACGTGTGAGAGGGGTTGTCAATCCCTCTCGGGTAAAAGATAGATTGATTTGTATGATTTCGGATAAATAGATCTCGTGATAAAACAAAACAGAATAAATAAATAAAAAGTGCAGCAAGGTACTTTTTGGGTTTTTAGAATAATATATCTGAAAACAAAAGCAAATAAAAATATATCTTGATGAAAATATGATAAAGAATAGACCCGGGAGGCGTAGATTTCACTGGTGGCTTCTCTCAAGAAAAATAGCATACGGCGGGTAAACAAACTACTATTGGACAATTGATAGAACCTCAAATAATTATGATGATATCCAGGAAATGATCATTATATAGGCATCACGTCCAAGATTAGTAAACTGACTCCTGCCTGCATATACCACTATTACTCCACACATCGACCGCCATCCAGCATGCATCTAGTGTATTAAGTTCATGAGAAATGGAGTAATGCAATAAGAACGATGACATGATGTACATAAGATCTATTCATGTAGGAATAGACCCCATCTTGTTATCCTTAATAGCAATGATCAATACGTGTCTTGATGCCCCTTCTATCATAGGGAAACAACACCGCACGATCGAATCCATCACAAAGCACCTCTTCCCATGGCAAGAAAAATCGATCTAGTCGGCCTAACTAAACCAAAGATTCGAAGAAGAAATACGAGGCTATAAGTAATCATGCATATAAGAGATCAAAACTCAAATAACTTCCATGGATAAAGTAGATCAAAACTCAAACTCAAATAACTCAAAGTTCATCGGATCCCAACAAAAACACCGCAAAAAAGAGTTACATCAAATAGATCTCCAAAAGACCATTGTATTGAGAATCAAAAAGAGAGAAGAAACCATCTAGCTACTGCCTACGGACCCGTAGGTTTACAATGAACTACCCGCGCATCATCGGAGAGGCACCAATGAGGATGATGAACCCCTAACTATAGAAATCAGGCACTTTGCCGTCAGCCATTGCGGATGGCAAAGGCATGCCGTCCGCCAGATTCAAATGGAAGCTTATGTTATTAAGCATTATAAGTGTATTATCTTGTTTCACCTAAACATCAAGGTTAAAGTGTTTTGTCATGCATGAAACCATTACAGATGGAAAGATTGAATTTTTCTGATCAAATTTCATATATAAATCTTTGCATTTGGAGTTATAGATTAAAAGTTCTGAATTTTAGAAGTTTTGGTTATTTTTTGGAATTTCCTATATAAGAATAAATCCAGAAAATAATTAACTGCGTCAGCACTGCATCACTATGATGTCAGCGGGTCAAAGGCGCCAGCCCAGGTCAAACCTGACTGGTGGGCCCCATCTGTCAGTGTCTCAGCTAACTAGCAGAGTTAGTTAGTGTTTAGTTAGCACTAAACTAGGTTAGTTAGGCCCTGGGCCCACATGTCAGTGAGATAGAGTTAGTTAACAAGGTCATTAACCTCTAACAGAGTGATTAGCACTAATTAAAAACTAAACGAATTAGTTAGGAGCCGGCCCCACATGTCATTGACTCAGGCGGGGTCAAACTGGGGTCAACCCGGGTCAAACTCGCCGGAGTTGACCCGGGGCTCATTGCTGGCAAGGCCAGGGACGGCGGAGGGGTGCGGGTTTCCTCCTCCGACGACCATTTGGCCGGCGGAGGGCATCTACGGCACTCGTCTGCGTCGAGTGGTGTGGGTGGTTGGGCCTGGGGTGGCCGGAGTCGTCACCGGCGTCGACCTTGGCGGTCGCCGGGGCTCAGGTGAGGTCGGGGTCGTCGTTGTGACGGCCGTGGTAGCTCATGCGGGGCACGTACGTGCTCTACGCGACGCAGGGAGGAAGCTGGGCACGACGGCCGGACCATTTGATGGCCGGAGACTCGTCGGCGGCGAGCACAGGCGGCAGCGCGTACGGGTGAGCATGGTGTGGTCGCTATGGCGCACAAGGGGGAAAACGGAGAGGGGGAGAAAGTTCAGTGGCTCATGGCGGTTGCGACGAGCTACTCAGCAGGCTCGGGGAAGACCTGACGGTGATGAATCGACGGTGGCGGTCCTCGGCGGCCGAGGAGGACGAAGACGAGGCAGCTGGCGATGCAGGCCGTCCCAGCGCTCGGGGCCAGGGTGGGGCGGAGAATTGGACGATGGCGGAGGCTGTGGACAGCACGGGGAGGCGAGGGGAGCACGGTGGCCGTGGCAAACGGCGTCGGCGGCGACGAGCTCCGCTTGGGCTGCGCCGAAGAGAGAGCAGAGGAGGGGGGAAAGGTCAGGAGAGAGTGAGAGAGATCCACGGGGGTGCGTGGCGTCTCCTAGAGGCATCCAGGCGTCGAGGGGGAGCGGCAAGCAGGAGGTGCCCAGGGCGCGTGGTCAGCGCGCGACGACACGCGCCCTCCTGCCCACTGGCAGGAGGTTGGGGACGACTGGCATCTAGGCCTGCTGGGCTGGGCCGGCCAGTGGGCTTCCAGGTTAGTTCCTATCCCTCTCTTTTTCTGTTTTTATTTATTTTCTATTATTTCTGTAACTTTAGGGATTTATTAAAAATGCCAGGGCATTTCCAAAAATCATAAAATTAATCATGGCTACTGCTTAGAATATATCCAACAGTAAACATTTTAGTTTATGATTATTTGAGCATTCAAAATATTTTATAGCATTTAAATGCCCAAATGCAAATACTATATGAATTAATCCAATGACCTAAGATGTCCTAGAAAAATGTTCACCATTTTTTTCAAAGGTTTTAACCCAAAACAAAAAGGGTGGACTTTTTGGAAGGGCATTTCAGGTTCATTGAAAAAGTTTTTAGTAAACCCTAGTTGTTCCAGGGGGGGTGCTGGGGGTTCTATCATCCCCATTTCATCTTTCTGGGAAATTTAAACATGATGCAATCACTCTAATGCATGAACTAGCTAGGGTGTGACAACTCACCCCCACTCAAAAGAATCTCGTCCCGAGATTTAGGATCCATTGGGAAGAAAGTGGTCCACTCAACGGATAGGATCCGCGAAGCAACGCCTGAGTTGAGAAACGTGGAAGACATAGTGGACTCTGGAAAGATGCGGAGGTAGTTCCAATTGGTAGGCAACTTCTCCTCGTTTGGCAAGAATGTGAAAGGGTCCAATGTAACGAGGAGCCAATTTTCCTTTGATACCGAAACGATGGGTACCCTTTAACGGAGTAACCCGAAGGTAAGCCTTCTAGCCGACTTCATAAGTCATGAGCTTATGTTTACGATCATATTGGCTCTTTTGACGAGATTGGGTTGTTTTCAATTTCTCACAAATAACGCGAACCTGCTCTTCTGCTTCCTGAATCATATCCGGGCCAAAGAGTTGTCTTTCCCTGGTTTTTGACCAGTTAAGAGGCGTTCGACATTTTCGTCCATAGAGAACTTCGAAAGGAGCTTTGCCCAAGCTAGCTTGATAACTATTGTTATAAGAAAACTCCGCGAATGGAAGGCATTTCTCCCAATCCATTCCAAATGAGATGACAGAAGCTCGGAGCATATCTTCCAGAATTTGATTTACTCGCTCTACTTGACCACTTGATTGGGGGTGGAAGGCGGTGCTAAAAGAGAGACGAGTTCCCATAGCATTTTGGAAACTTTCCCAAAATCGAGAGGTGAAGAGACTCCCACGGTCTGAGTTAATTTCCAATGGGACACCATGAAGAGACACTATTCGGGAGATGTATAGGTCAGCTAGCTGGCTAGCGGTGATACTCTCACGAACAGGTAGGAAATGGGCTACTTTGGAAAGACGATCGATCACGACGAAGATAGCATTATTCCCTCTCTTGGTCCTGGGAAACCCAGTAATGAAATCCATACTGATTTTATCCCATTTCCACTCAGGAATAGCCAAAGGTTGAAGGGTGCCAGCAGGCCGTTGATGCTCTGCTTTAACACGACGACAGACGTCGCAACTAGCAATGTATTGAGCAATTTCTCTCTTCATCCTAGTCCACCAAAACCTCTGGCGTAGGTCTTGATACATTTTAGTACTACTGGGATGAATGGTGAGAGGGGATTCATGAGCTTCCTTAAGAATCAGCCGCCTCAGGTTTCGTGCTTTGGGAACCACTAAGCGGTTTCCAAAGTATACGACACCTTGATCATCAACGGAGAAACAATTCGCGACTCCTTTCTTAATGTTTCTCTTAATACGGGAGATTCTCGGATCTACCTTCTATGCCTTGATGATCTGATCCGTAAGGGTAGGTTTCGCCACCAGGGTGGATAGGAATCCTTGAGGAACAATGTGAAGGTTAAGCTTACGAAATTCCTCGTGGAGAAGTGGTTGACTTTGTTGTAACATCAGGTTGTTACAATAAGATTTACGACTTAGCGCATCAGCCATGACATTGGCTTTGCCCGGGGTGTAAGTTATTCCTAAGTCATAATCCGAGATCAACTCGACCCAACGTCTTTGACTGAGATTCAAATCCGGTTGGGTGAAGATATATTTCAGACTTTGGTGATCAGTGAAGATCTCGCAACGATTACCGAGAAGGTAATGTCGCCATGTTTTAAGTGCATAATTGCCGTGAAGCATAGGCAATTACCTGACGATCTTGCATGAGTATGCAACCTAGTCCTTGTCGCGAGGCGTCGCAATAGATAATAAAGTGCTTGGAGAAATCTGGTGGTACCAGTACGGGAGCAGATGTCAGGCGTCTTTTCAGTTCCTGAAAGCTGAACTTGCACTGTGGGGTCCACTCGAACTTTTTATCTTTCTTGAGGAGTTCAGTTAGAGGTTTAGCAACCTTGGAGAAATTCTCGATGAAGCGGCGGCAATAGCTCGCTAAGCCAAGGAAGCTCCGAACTTGCTTGACCGTTTCAGGTGGAGTCCAATCAAGGACGGCTTGAACTCGCTCGGGATTGACAGCAATACCCTTACCAGAGATTACATGGCCTAGATAGGTCACTTCTGGCAACCAAAATTCACACTTGGAGAATTTGACATAAAGACGATGCTCTCGAAGTTTCATCAATACCAGCCTTAAATGTTCGGCATGTTCCTCTTCATTCTTGGAGTAGATGAGTATATCATCGAGGTATACTACGACGAATTTATCCAAATACTCCATGAAGACTGAGTTCATTAACCGAGAGAAGGTGGCTAGGGCATTGGTTAAACTGAAGGACATAACGGTGTACTCGTATTGGCCATAATGAGTAAACAAGGCCGTTTTGGGAATGTCCCCGTTTCTGATTTTGATTTGATGGTAGCCCAACCTCAAATCCATCTTGGAAAAGACTGAGGATCCAGCGAGCTGGTCATACAGATCATTGATCCTAGGGAGCGGATACTTGTTCTTGATAGTGACCAGGTTGACAGGTCGGTAATCTACAACCATCCGATCAGTTCCATCCTTCTTGACGAAGAGGACGGGGCAAGCCCAAGGAGAGGAACTAGGACGGATGAAACCCTTTTTCAAGGACTCATCGAGTTGGTTCTTAAGCTCGGCTAGTTCTATGGGTGCCATCTTATAGGGTCTTCTAGAAATTGGAACGGTTCCTGGAACAAGGTCTATCACAAACTCGACATCCCTGTCAGGTGGAACACCTAGCAGTTCTTCTACAAAGACATCCAGAAAGTCTCGGACTACCGGAATATCTTCAAGGTCTGGAAGGGGGTTGGCATTTAGGGAGTAAAGCTAGCGCTTGGCCACTAGAGTTAAGACATTGACTGTCTTGCCCGATGGGCGAGTAAGTTGAACGGTTCTAGTGGCACAATCAATCTTAGCATAATGAGCTGACATCCAGTCCATATCCAAGATGATGTTTATGTCCGAGGACTTGAGAGCTATTAAAGATGCAAGGAAGACAAGTCTATCGACAAGAATTTCATTCCCATGGCTTACTCTAGAAGTTTGCCATTTGGAACCCGGAGTTTGAATTACCATGGAAGTGGGCATGTCACAGAATGTCGTGTTATGCAATCGAGCATAGCTCTCAGATATGAATGAATGAGATGCTCCAGTATCGAAAAGAACAGATGCCGGATGGCAATTAACAAGGAGCGTACCAAGGACGACGTTAGGATCCTCATGAGCCTCCTCAGCTGAGACATAGTTGACATGGCCACGTGTAGTGGTGGCTGGCTTGGCGTAGAATGTCTTTCCCGCTGGCTTACCACGGCCAACGGACTTTCCAGACTGATTGGGGTTGTTGTTCTAGGGAAACTCTCGACTGTACTGACCCGGCTCTCCACACTTGAAACATGTCACAACATTGGGGCGTGGAGCAGCATTAGCAGCGGGGCCACCATAGGGTTTAGGCGGTGCAAACTGCTGGTTGGGGCGAGGCGCCTCAAAGGATGGCCTCGGAATGGACCTGGGTGGCAGCGCTGTGCTTGGAATCCACACTCGGCGCTTCTGAGATCCAGAGCCGGATGAAGAGCCAAAATCACGAGAGTGCTTGCATGAAGCGTCATAGTCAGACTGGCCTGTCTCAGCACTGATGGCTTTATTGACCAGCTTCTGGAAGGAGGTGCACTCGTGCAGACGAAGATCGCGGCGAAGCTCGGGGCTAAGTCCCTGGTGGAACCTTGCTTGCTTCTTAGCGTCGGTGGATACCTCTTCAGGAGCATATCGTGCCAGATTCCCAAATTCACGACTATATGCATCCACAGTGAGTCTTCCTTGGGTGAAATTGCAGAACTCTTCCCTCTTACGATCCATGAGACCTTCCGGGATGTGATGCTCACGGAAAGCCTCACTGAATTCAGCCCAAGTAGTGATTTGGCCGACCGGGCGCATAGCCTCAAAGTTTTCCCACCAAAGGCTAGCAGGGCCTTCGAGGTGATAGGCAGCATAGGTAACCTTGTTAGCTTCGGCTACGTTAGCAGAACATAGCTTGTGGGTGATGCTGCGAAGCCAGTCATCCGCGTCAAGGGGCTCGACGGAATGATTAAACTTTGGTGGGTACAACTTGATGAAGTCATTGATTGACACCAAGTCGTTTCGCTGATGGCGTGCAGTGTTCTGCTCAATCCACTCCAACAAGCGGTTGGTCTCACGCTTGTTTCTTTCTGCCTCCAGCATAACTTCGGCCAGAGAAGGCGGGTGAGGCAGATTTTCACCCCTAGCTGCACTGGCTTCTCCCTGCTCCGGGGCAGCAGGGTTGCTGCGGGTGTTGACCATCCTAGGAAAAACAAGACAACGGTTTAGACAAGGATGGCACAAACTTGGCAAGGAAGTGCAGAATGTAATGGATAACATGGAATGCTAAGATGTTCATTGCACGACATGGTAATATAGAAACTGCCATATATATACCATTGGTCATACACACCGTACATAGTTTAGTACAAGCCCATGCTAGAGTACAACTACGGTGAAAGACATTACATCTCATCAGAGGCACTCCAAGCTCCTATACATTATTTTTCTACACCTCCGGAGCGTGATACACACCAAGTCGTATCCCACGGTCACGCAGGACTGTGGAGAATACAACTATTACAGTACTAGTGAAACTACTACTAGCTCAGACGGCTCCATAGTAATCCTCATAAAAGTCACCACCAAAGCCTGGAAGTGGAACATGATCATCCAGGAACAGACGGTCCTGCGGAGCCTGTGGACCATAGGGACTCGGATGTGGCCTTGGCCCCACAGGCGGTGGAAGACGGGGACCACGAGGAGGGGTGATGCCTCCTACATCGCGCCACTCCATACAATCTGGCAATCCAGACCGCACAGGGTACAGGTCCCTCATGTCCATGTATCCTGCCTGCACCGCAGGTGCAAACCGAGTCAAAGTGGCCCAATGATCAAAACGAGTGTGGAAAAGCTCCATACGCAAGGCCCGATTTTCGCGGTCCTTGTCCTCGAGCATCTCGGCAGTGGTGCGGAGTAGTGACTCCTCATGTGCAGAGTCATAGTACAAAGCCTGATAGTACCCCTGTGCTCCAGGGAGTGAGGCTGGCATGTAACAGAAATCGGTGTTCTAAAGCAAGGCAGTCCTGGCTCGAATGATAGTCATCATTGAATAGGCTGCATCCTGCACAGACATCTCAATAGTGACCCCAAGTCCATAGGAACAGTGAAGGGGTTCAGTGGCTCCAGGATAAGAGGGATATATCCTGACGGTAGAAAGGTACCGGCTCTGGTTGAAGTCTCGGAACTGCTCCTCGACGGTATATTCCAGATACCACTGATAGCCTGACTCAACCTTCACTCGAACCAACATGGCCGTATGACTGGGTACATCGAGGCACCGGGTCAGACGAACCACTTGGTTCTGGGAACGGGTGGCCATATGAAAGCACAGAATAATGCAAAGGCATTAGAATTTTCTAGGGGAATTCGGACAGCATAACGACCGTAAATGCTCAGAAAAAGAATTGAGACATCCACAACAGTTTGCAATACCACTCAACAACATCATATCAAGGTTCTGATTCAACTAGCAACATACTAAAAGTAGTAGAAACTATACGGAGGCTTGTAACAACAATCCTATAAGCTACTACGGATTAGTACACGTGAACCTGATAGAGAGAAGAGAGCCTAGTCCTTAACCCATGTAGAATGAGAAGAGAATGACTCAGATCAGAGGGCATAAGCTAAAGGAGTAAAAGAGCCTTACGTTCCCTCCCACAATCAATTCCCATACATATAACTAAAGCATTTCTAGACTCGGCATCGACCAGTTTGGCTCAGCGAACCTACAGGCAGTCCGGCTCTGATGCCAATGCTATCAGGACCCCGATTCCAAGTCACATCAATCTAGCTAGTAACACCTCATATCACATTGCGGCCTCACGCACGGTATCCCCACGGGTGTCGCCTTACCATGGCTCGGGACCGTTTGCGCCTTTTGGCTCACGTATATGATAGTGTCGCTAGCATCCATATGACAGAGAACCCGGGCCGACATGGCTAGTCGTGAACCCAAAGTGGCACAGACCTATGGAGACAGGCATACATGAATCACATCGAGCATGTCGGTCAACAGCGTGTGAATCCGGGTTGTAGCACTAGGCTAACAGGACTCCGGGTAACCCGGGCTGTAGCAGGCTAGGCAGGACTCCGGATGTCACCGCGTGACATTTCCTCGAAGGGACAGACATAGGAACGAAGTGAAACACATGCCGACCAGTCAAGTGTCCTGAGCAGTAGTGCTAGGCTAGCAGGACTCCGGTGAACCGGGCTGTAGCGGACTACTATGGCTCAAGGAGCACTAGACTACATTTCCCCATAAGAGAGGCTACCAAGGATAAACAACTAGATTGTCGGATCCCACACATACCAAGCATTTCAATCATACACACAATATGCTCGATATGTGTAAATACAACATGGCATCGCAACAAAACTCTACAACTCAAGTACTTTATTTAAAGGCTCCAGAGAGCCATACAGAACATGTTCATACAGGTAGGGGTCACATGACCCGACACTCAAGTCATACAAGCATACAAGCACATGCGCAAGCAAATAGTCTGAGTACAGACACTAGAAAGAAAGAAGGCTTATCGAAGCCTGTCTATCTACATAGGGCCCTCCATGGCCAGGATCACCACCTGGGTGGCAAGTTACTCATCGACGTCGAGGTCTACATAAAACCCATTGGAGGGGGCGGTGTTGTCGTCTGAAAACAGTAATTAAAGCAACATGAGTACAAAGGTACTCAGCAAGTCTTACAACAGAACCTACTATACATGCTCATTCTCAAGAAGGTGGTCGAGTTATTGCAGCAAGCCAGATTTGACTTTTGGCTAAGCTATCCTATGAGACACCACTAGTAAAATAGTTTTCACACACGAGTCCACTAATCACCAACACAATACTCCATCGGGGATCCTCCCTCGTCATCCTACGAGAGGGCCATCCTCGGTACTAACACTTATCTTGAGTCTTTTAGTAGTAACCATTAACTTGTCTATGAACTGTATAGGAAACCAACTAGTCTTTTACCGCGGATGGGGCTATTCGAATAGATGATGTTAACCCTGCAGGGTTGTACTTCTTCATACACGCTATCACCACTTACCATTGTTTACAGGACATGTACTCGGCAACCTTCAAGCGGAAGCCCAATGAGGGTGTCGGCCACGGCCTACCTAAACACTCAAGTCTCTAGTCCAGGTTTATCGCCTATCCAGGTTCCATCCGCAGGGAGTCCGGCCGAGGTTTCCACATACGGCCCCGAACGATGTGAACAGGGTTCCCGAGACACCAAACGGGTGACTCGGTACACCGTGCCATGGTGTATCTACCGCATCATAGCCCACCCCTAGGGTCAGCGCTACGCACGGCCGTCAACACATAACCTACAAACACCATAAACTAGTTGCAACTCCTGGACAAAGTACTAGGGTGATTAAGAAGCTGAGAGGGTCCATTGTGTTTCAGGCCCAATGTATGGTAGTAACTGAATCTTAAATCACACATACAGATCTCAGTTCTTAGGGAGGGCCTCAATGAAACAACCCACCATGTACTCCTACATGGCCTCTCATCGATACCTTTAGCAAATCATGTTCAACACATCCCTCACATTACCGACATAATCACTTCACTCTAGCCCATCACCCAGATGAACCATACCTGACTCAACTCTAAGCATAGCAGGCATAGCAAGGTAGGAAACACATACATGGCTCAATCAACTCCTACACATGCTAGTGGGTTTCATCTAGTTACTGTGGCAATGATAGGTCATGCAGAGGATAAGGGTTCAACTACCGTAGCACACAGCAGTTTGAAACGTTGTTGTCTTAATGCATTAAACGAGAGCAGAGGCGAGAACATGGGATTGTATCGATATGATCAATGGGGATGCTTGCCTGATGGAGTGGTAGTAGGGTACTGCCCTTCAGTTGGATACTCTAAGATATCCTCGGAGGCAGAACCTACCACGAAAGACACCACATAATATAATCATCACATGGCAATATGCAACAATATGATGCATGCTATGACATGGCAAAATGAGGTGTCCTGCCTAATGCAATGTGAAACAAGTTGAATTGGGTTAAGCATTATAAGTGTATTATCTTGTTTCACCTAAACAGCAAGGTTAAAGTGTTTTGTCATGCTTGAAACCATTACATATGGAAAGATTGAATTTTTCTGATCAAATTTCATATATAAATCTTTGCATTTGGAGTTATAGATTAAAAGTTATGAATTTTAGAAGTTTTGGTTATTTTTTGGAATTTCCTATATAAGAATAAGTCCAGAAAATAATTAACTGCGTCAGCACTACGTCACTGTGACGTCAGCGGGTCAAAGGCGCCAGCCCAGGTCAAACCTGACTGGTGGGCCCCATCTGTCAGTGTCTCAGCTAACTAACAGAGTTAGTTAGTGTTTAGTTAGCACTAAACTAGGTTAGTAAGGCCCTGGGCCCACATGTCAGTGAGATAGAGTTAGTTAACGAGGTCATTAACCTCTAACAGAGTTATTAACACTAATTAAAAACTAAACTAATTAGTTAGGAGCCGGCCCCACATGTCATTGACTCAGGCGGGGTCAAACTGGGGTCAACCCGGGTCAAGCTCGCCGGAGATGACCCGGGGCTCATTGCCGGCAAGGCCAGGGACGGCGGAGGGGTGCGGGTTTCCTCCTCCGGCGACCATTTGGCCGGCGGAGGGCATCTACGTGACGCGGGCACTCGTCTGCGTTGAGTAGTGTGGGTGGTTGGGCCTGGGGTGTCCAGAGTCGTCGCCGGCGTCGACCTTGGTGGTCGCCGGGGCTCGGGTGAGGTCGGGGTCGTCGTTGTGACGGCCGTGGTAGCTCATGCAGGGCACGTACGTGCTCTACGCGATGCGGGGAGGAAGCTGGGCACGACGGCCGGACCATTTGATGGCCGGAGACTCGTCGGCGGCGGTGCGTACGGGTGAGCATGGTGTGGTCGCTATGGCGCACAAGGGGGAAAACGAAGAGGGGGAGAAAGTTCAGTGGCTCACGCCGGTTGCGACGAGCTACTCAGTGGGCTCGGGGAAGACCTGACGGCGATGAATCGACGGTGGCGGTCCTCGGCGGCCGAGGAGGAAGAAGGCGAGGCAGTCGGTGATGCAGGCCGTCCCAGCGCTCGGGGCCAGGGTGGGGCGGAGCATCGGACGATGGCGGAGGCTGTGGACAGCGCGGGGAGGTGAGGGGAGCACGGTGGCAGTGGAAAACAGCGTCGGCGGCGACGAGCTCCGCTTGGGCTGCGCCGGAGAGAGAGCAGAGGAGGGGGGAAAGGTCGGGAGAGAGTGAGAGAGATCCATGGGGGTGCGTGGCGTCTCCTGGAGGCATCCAGGCGTCGAGGGGGAGCGGCAAGCAGGAGGTGGCCGGGGCGCGTGGTTAGCGCGCGACGGCACGCGCCCTCCTGCCCACTGGCAGGAGGTTGGGGACGACTGGCATCTGGGCCTGCTGGGCTGGGCCGACCAGTGGGCTGCCAGGTTAGTTCCTATACCTCTCTTTTTCTGTTTTTATTTATTTTCTATTATTTCTATAACTTTAGGGCTTTATTAAAAATTCCAGGGCATTTCCAAAAATCATAAAATAATCATGGCTACTGCTTAGAATATATCCAACAGTAAACATTTTAGTTTATGATTATTTGAGCATTCAAAATATTTTATAGCATTTAAATTCCCAAATGCAAATACTATATGAATTAATCCAATGACCTTAAGATGTTCTAGAAAAATGTTCACCATTTTTGTCAAAGGTTTTAACCCAAAACAAAAAGGGTGGACTTTATAGAAGGGCATTTCAGGTTCATTGAAAAAGTTTTTAGTAAACCCTAGTTGTTCCAGGGGGGTGCTGGGGGTTCTATCATCCCCATTTCATATTTTTGGGAAATTTAAACATGATGCAATAACTCTAATGCATGAACTACCTATGGTGTGACACGCATGCTTTTCCTGTCAACGAAAAGGATCGAGTAGTTCCCAATACTTTACATGCTAGATATATCATAGGCGTTTCCCAAATAGAAATTAAAGTTTATTCCTTTTTCCATCATACTTTCACATTCCATGGCTAGCCGTATCCGCGGGTACCGTCCATACCAACACTTTCCAAGGAATTTATTATTTGACAACATAAAGTAAATTCATTTTTCATTTCGGGACTGGGCATCCCTAATACCTTTGCCATACTCTCGTGCAATCACAAGTGAATAAACACTCATCTTGAGAATAGAACATCTAGCATGGAAAAATATCAGCCACCCCCTACCGTTTCATGAGCGGTACGAGCACACAAAAAGGAAATTTATTTTGAAAATTAGAGATGGCACATACAAATTTGCTTAGAACGGCAAGAGTATACTACATATAGGTAGGTATGGTGGACTCATATAGCAAACTGGGTTAAGGATTTTGGATGCACAAGTAGTATTCCCACTTAGTGCAAGGGAAGGCTAGCAAATAGATTGAGAAGCATCCAACCAAGAAACAAAAAATCACATAAGCGAGCATTAAGCATAACTAACACCGAATAATGCACCACAAGTAGGCTGTAATTTCATTACATAACTATTGACTTCCGTGCTTGCATAGGGAATTGAAGGAAATATGCCCTAGAGGCAATAATAAAGTTATTATTTATATTTCCTTATATCATGATAAATGTTTATTATTCATGCTAGAATTGTATTAACTGGAAAGTTGATACATGTGTGGATACATAGACAAAACACAGTGTCCCTACAAAGCCTCTACTAGGCTAGCTCGTTAATCAAAGATGGTTAAGTTTCCTAACCATAGACATGTGTTGTCATTTGATGAACGTGATCACATCATTAGGAGAATGATGTGATGGACAAGACCCATCCGTTAGCTTAGCATGTTGATCGTTAAGTTTTATTGCTATTGCTTTCTTCATGTCAAATACATATTCCTTTGACTATGAGATTGTGCAACTCCCGGATACCGGAGGAATACCTTGTGTGCTATCTAACGTCACAACGTAACTGGGTGATTATAAAGATGCTCTACAGGTATCTCCGAAGGTGTTTGTTGGGTTGGCATAGATCGAGATTAGGATTTGTCACTCCTAGTATCGGAGAGGTATCTTTGGGACCTCTCGGGAATGCACATCATAATAAGCCTTGCAAGCAATGTGCTAATGAGTTAGTTATGGAATGATGCATTACGGAACGAGTAAAGAGACTTGCCAGTAACAAGATTGAACTAGGTATGAAGATACCGACGATCGAATCTCGGGGAAGTAACATACTGATGACAAAGGGAATAATGTATGTTGTCATTACGGTTTGACCAATAAAGAACTTCGTAGAATATGGAGGAACCAATATGAGCATCCAGGTTCCGCTGTTGGTTATTGACTGGAGAGGTGTCTCGGTCATGACTACATAGTTCTTGAACCTGTAGGGTCCGCACGCTTAGCGTTCGATGACGATTTGTATTATATGAGTTATGTGATTTGGTGACCGAATGTTGTTTGGAGTCCCGGATGAGATCACGGACATGACGAGGAGTCTCGAAATGGTCAATAGGTAAAGATTCTAATATAGGACGATAGTATTTGGACACCGGAAGTGTTTCGGGGCTACCAGGTATGTATCGGGTCACCAGAAGGGGTTTCGGGCAACCCCCGGCAAGCTATATGGGCTTAATGGGCCTAGGGAGGGACATACCAGCCCACAGGGGGCTGGTGTGCCCCTCCACCAGGCTGGCCAGCCCTAGGGAAGGCAAGGGAGGAGGGCTAGCCCCTTTTTCCTTCCCCTTCTCAAGGGAGAAATGAAAGGGGGGGCACCTCCTCCTTCCTTCTCCTAGTGCCAAAACAAGGAGGGGTGCAAATTCGGGTGGGAGCCCAAGTAGGATTCGGCCTACTTGGGCGCCCTCGGATGCCTCTTCCCCCATCCAACCTATATATATGTGGGGAGGGGGGCTCCTAGAGGACACACAAACATCTGTTAGCCGTGTGCGGCACCCCCTCCATAGTTTACGCCTCCGGTCATATTGTCGTAGTGCTTAGGCGAAGCCCTGCGCCGATCACTTCACCATCATCGTCACCATGTCGTCGTTCTGACGAAACTCTCTCTCGACACTTTGTTGGATCAAGAGTTCAAGGGACATCATCGAGCTGATCGTGTGTAGAACTCGGAGGTGTCGTACGTTCGGTGCTTGATCGGTCAGAAGGAGAAGAAGTTTGACTACATCAACCATGTTGTCAAACGCTTCCACTTTCGGTCTATGAGAGTATGTAGACACACTCTCCCCCTCTCTTTGATATGCATCTCTGATACGTCTCCAACATGTCTGTAATTTTTTATTATTCCACGTTGTTATATTATCAATCTTGGATGTTTCATAATCATTTTATATCATTTTTTGGTACTAACCTATTGACATAGTGCCAAGTGCCAGTTGCTGATTTTTGCATGTTTTTTACATCGCAGATAATCAATATGAAACGGAGTCCAAACGCAGTGTAACTTTTGTGGATTTTTTTGGACCAAAAGACCACCAATGGGCCGAAGAAGCACCTGGGGGCTGCTACGAGGGGAGCACAACCCACCAGGGCACGCCCGGAGGCCCATGCGCGCCATGGTGGGTTGTGCCCACCTCAGGTGCCCCTCGGACCGCCTCTTTACTCTATAAATACCCCAATATTCCATAAACCCTATGGGAGTTGACGAAAATCAATTCTAGCCGCCGCAGAATCCAGAAACGCCAGATCTAATCTAGACACCATCACGGAGGGGTTCACCACTACCATTGGTGTCTCTCTGATGATGCGTGAGTAGTTCTTTGTAGACTTTCGGGTCCGTAGTTAGTAGCTAGATGGCTTCCTCTCTCTCGTTTGATTCTCAATACAATGGTCTCTTGGAGATCCATATGATGTAACTCTTCTTGCGGTGTGTTTGTTGGGATCGGATGAACTTTGAGTTTATGATTAGATCTATCTTTTTATCCATGAAAGTTATTTGAGTTTCTTTGATCTCTTATATGCATGATTGCTTATAGCCTCGTATTTCTTCTCCGATATTTGGGTTTTGTTTGGCCAACTTGATCTATTTATCTTGCAATGGGAAGTGGTACTTTGTAGTGGGTTCAATCTTACAGTGCTTGATCCCAGCGATAGAAGGGTAATCGACACGTATGTATTGTTGCTACTAAGGATAAAACGATGGGATCTATTTCTACATAAATAGATCTTGTCTACATCATGTCATCGTTCTAATTGCATTACTTCGTTTCTCCATGAACTTAATACACTAGATGCATGCTGGATAGTAGTCGATGTGTGGAGTAATAGTAGTAGATGCAGGCAAGAGTCGGTCTACTAATCTTGGACGTGATGCCTATATAATGATCATTGCCTAGATATCGTCATGATTATTTGAAGTACCATCAATTGCCCAACAGTAATTTGTTTACCCACTGTTTGCTATTTTTCTCGAGAGAAGCCACTACTGAATCCTACGGCCTCGGGTCTCTTTCTCATATTATTGCTTTTGCGATCTATTTTATTTCCTTTCATTTTCATATCTATTAAACCCAAAAATAATAAAAATACAATTGATGTTTTATGGCATGAATCGTGAAAAGCCTGTAACAGATGAAATTCTATACAATAGAGATTATGCATTAAGACATTTGCTTGGGGATAATAAATCTTTGATGATAATCTTAAAAAGGAAGTCCCCATTCTAGATATAATTCAACAAGTTTTTAAAAATGTTAATCAACATTACTCTTGGATTGTTGCCGGAAATCAACGCGGTTATGATAATGGGCAACTTAATAGTGCTAAGGTTTCTATGGATAATATGTTTTATGTTGTTTTTACAAAACCCCATGATGAAAACACCTCTAAGCAAATTAATAATAAGGATGACAAAATTTAGATCCTTACTTTATGCCTAGCTAGGGGCGTAAAACTATAGCACTTGATGGGAGGCAACCCAATGAATACAATTTATTTTTTCTTTTTTCTATCTGTTCTTCAGTGTTAGAACAATTATGCTACTTTTATGATTGTGCTTTTTATGTTTTAATTAGTGTTTGTTCCAAGTAAAGCCTTTAGGACCTTCTTGGGTGATAGTTGTTTGATCTTGCTGAAAAATAGAAACTTTTGCGCTCACGAAAACAATTCTCATTTCTAACTAGAGAACGATAAAATATCATTTCTTTTAGCAGGAGCTTAATATACAAATTTCCCAGGTCATCCTAATTTTTTAGAGTTTTTGGAGTTATAGAAGTATTGGAAATATTCAGATTTCTACAGACTGTTCTGTTTTTGACAGATTCTGTTTTCTTTGCGTTGTGTGCTTGTTTTGATGATTCTATGGTTTTCTTTCATGAGTTTTTGCCATAGAAGAGTTGGAATACAGTAGATATAATGCAATAATAAAATATGAATTGGTTTGCAACATCACTTATAGTAGTGATTTTTTTACTTATACTAAAGGATCTCACGAAGGTTTTGGTGAGTTTTTTGTGATTCAAGTTTTCAAGTTTTGGGTTATCTTATGATGGATGAAGGAATGAGGAGTAAGAAGAGCCTAAGCTTGGGGATACCCCGGCATCCAATATATTATCCAAAGAGATCAAGCAACTAAGCTTGGGGATGCCCCGAGTGGCATCCCCTCTTTCTTCTAACGACCATCGGTATTTTACTCGAAGCTATATTTTTATTCGTCACATACTATGTGTTTTGCTTGGAGCGTCTTGTATGATATGAGTCTTTTCTTGTTTTATTTTTTGTTTTAAGTCTTGATCCCTTGCTGGACACACCTATTTGAGAGAGCCAAAATTATGCCATGACTTGTTAGAAATTGCTCTCTATGCTTCACTTAAATTTTTATGAGGTATGGATTTGCTCTAGTGGTTCACTTATATCTTTTTGAGCACGGTGTGATTTAGTATTTTTGAAGAAATTCTCTCTTGCTTCAATTAGATTTATTTGAGAGTTAGTAAAATTTTGAAGAAATTCTCTTTTGCTTCACTTAAATTAATTTGAGAGAAAGAAATATTATGCTCATGATCTTCACTTATATTTGTTTGAGCTTATCAAAAGCAACACATGAAAATTTGTCCCAAAGTGATAGATATCCAAGAAGGATATAATAAAAACTTTCATGAAGATCATTGGACAAAATAAACTTGATTCTTAGTAATAGTTTTGAGATATGATGATATGATATGTGAGTCATGTTGATGAGTAATTATGCTTTAGTAAGAATATTGGTGTTAAGGTTTGTGATTCCACATGCAAGCATGAAAGTTAATAGTCATGCAATGAAATTATACCCTACTTTTGGTGCATTATTCGGTGTTAATTATGCTTAATGCTTGCTTATGATATCATTCGTTTCTTGGTTGGTCACTTCTCAATCTTTTGCTAGCCTTCATTTTGCACTAAGTATGATCACTACTTCTGCATCCAAAATCCTTTAAACCAGTCTTGCCACATGGGTCCACTATACCTACCTATATGCGGTATTCTTTTGCCGTTCTAAGAAAATTTGTATGTGCTCGTACCGCTCGTGAGGCGGTGAGGGGTGGCTAATATTTTCCATGCTAGACGTGTTATTCTCACGATGAGTGTTTATTCACTTGTAATTGCACGAGAGTAAGGCAAAGGTATTAGGGATGCCCAGTCCCGAAATGAAAAATGAATTTACTTTATGTTGTCAATAAATAAATTCCTTGGAAAGTGTTTGTATGGAAGGCACCCGTGGATATGGTTAGCCATGTAAAGTGAAAGTATGGTGGAAAAGGAATAAACTTTAATTTCTGTTTGGGAACCGCCTATGATATATCTAGCATGGAAAGTGTTGGGAACTCTAAGTATTTTTCGTTGGTGGGAAAAGTATGCCTCTCAAAATGTTTTTATCTCTCAATTTTCGCTTTGAGATCTGGCACCTCTACAAATCCCTACTTCCCTCTGTGAAGGGCCTTTCTTTTACATTATGCTATTTTTATTTTTGAATTTGAGTCTCCATATTCTCTTGTAAAAGCACAAACTAGGAGGCAGTATGATCATACTTGAGGATTGGTTGTAGTTAATATGCGAGTGTGTTTCATGAATGGATCAATGATTGATCATGATGGGCTAGGGATAGCTTATTTTAGCATTGATATTTTGAAAGACATGGTTGCTTATTGATATGCTTGAGTATTTAAGTTATCATGTCAAAACTAGACTATTGCTTTAAACAATATAAAAGTCCAAATGTCCATTCTATAAAGAAAAGAATATGAGATGACATGTTAGGCAGCATTCCACATCAAAAATTATGCTTTTATCATTTACCTACTCGAGGACGAGCGGGAATTAAGCTTGGGGATGCTGATACATCTCCAATGTATCTATAATTTTTGATTGTTCCATGTTGTTATATTATCAATCTTGGATGTCTTATAATCATTTTGTAGTCATTTTATATCATTTTTGGTACTAACCTATTGACATAGTGCCAAGTGCCAGTTGCTATTTTTTGCATGTTTTTTACATCACAGGTAATCAATATTAAACAGAGTCCAAGCGCGGTGAAACTTTTTGTGGATTTTTTTGGACCAGAAGACAACCAATGGGCTGAAGTGCCAGTTATTGTTTACCCACCATTTGCTATTTTTCTCGAGAGAAGCCACTAGTGAAACATACGGCCCCCTGGTCTCTTTGTCATATTATTTGCATTTGCAATCTATTTTATTTGCCTTTTATTTTTCAGATCTATTAAACCCAAAAATACAAAAATACCTTGCTACAATTTATTTTATTTGGCATTCGGTCTATCAATCTACTATAATTTATTCATGTTCGTTTGCCAATTTCTGGTGCCGTTACCCGAAAGGGATTAACAACCCCTTGAATACATCGGGTTGCAAGTATTTGTTATTTGTGTGCAGGTACAGTTTACGTGTTGTTGCTTGGTTCTCCTAATGGTTCGATAACCTTGGTTTCATCACTGAGGGAAATACCTATCGTCGCTATGCTGCATCATCCCTTCCTCTTTGGGGAAATACCGACGTAGGTTCAAGACGCATCAATCTCCTAGATAGATCTTGCATGAGCGTAGGAATTTTTTTTCAAATTGCATGCTACGTTCCCCAACATTGGCATCAGAGCCAGGTCTATGCATAGATGATATGCATGAGTAGAACACAAAGAGTTGTGGGCGGTGATTGTCATTTTGCTTACCATCAATGTCTTATTTTGATTTGGCGGTATTGTTGGATGAAGCGGCCCGAACCATCCTTACATGACCATGTTTATGAGACTAGTTTCGCATGGCCATGTTTATGAGACTAGTTTTGCATAAAGGTGGCTGGCGGGTGTCTGTTTCTCCAACTTTAGTTGAATCGCATTTGACTGTGGCCGGTCCTTATTGAAGGTTAAACATCAAACTTGATAAATCACTGTTGTGGTTTTGATACGTAGGTAAGAACGATTCTTACTAGAAGCCCGTAGCAACCACGTAAAACTTGCAACAACAAAGTAGAGGATGTCTAACTTATTTTTGCAGGGCATGTTGTGATGTGATAGGTCAAGACATGATGTGATATATGTTATTGTATGAGATGATCATGTTTTGTAAAAGTTATCGGCAACTAACAGGAGCCTTATGGTTGTCTCTTTATTGTATGAAATGCAAATGCCATGTAATTGGTTTACTTTATCACTATGCGTTAGTGATAGTTGTAGAAGAAATAGTTGGCGAGACGACAACGACACTATGATGGAGATCAAGGTATCAAGCCGGTGACGATGGAAATCATGACGGTGCTTTGGAGATGGAGATCAAAGGCACAAGATGATGATGGCCATATCATGTCACATATTTTTGATTGCATGTGATGTTTATCTTTTATGCATCTTATTTTTCTTAGTACGGCGGTAGAATTATAAGATGACCCCTCACTAAAATTTCAAGGTATAAGTGTTCTCAACGAGTATGCACCGTTGCGATAGTTTGTCGTGCTGAGACACCATGTGATGATCGGGTGTGATCATCTCTACGTTCACATACAATGGGTGCAAGACAGTTTTGCACATGTGGAATACTCGGGTTAAGCTTGACGAGCCTAGCATGTACAGACATGGCCTCAGAATACTAGAGACCAAAAGGTCAAACGTGAATCATATAGTAGATATGATCAACATAGACATGTTCACCATTGAAAACTACTCCATCTCATGTGATGATTGGACATGGTTTAGTTGATATGGATCACGTGATCATTTAGATGACTCGAGGGATGTCTATCTAAGTGGGAGTTCTTAAGTAATATGATTAATAGAACTTAATTTATCATGAACTTAGTCCTGATAGTTTTTGCATATCTATGTTTTAGATCAATGACCCGTGCTACCGTTCCCTTGAATTTTAATGCGTTCCTAGAGAAAGCTAAGTTGAAAGATGATGATAGCAACTACACGGACTAAGTCCGTAACTTGAGGATTATTCTCATAGCTGCACAGAAGAATTATGTCCTTGATGCACGGCTTGGTGACAAGCCTCCTGTCAGTGTCAGAACCAACAGATCTCGGGTAGGGGGTCCCGAACTGTGCGTCTGAGGATTGATGGTAACAAGGGACAAGTGGGACACAATGTTAACCCAGGTTCGGGTCCTCTTAATGGAGGTAAAACCGTATGTCATGCTTGATTGTATTTGATGAGTACAGGGGTTACAAGAGTTGATCTACCTCGAGATCATAATGGCTAAACCCTAGCTATCTAGCCTATGAGAATTCTAATGATCTCTACGGACTAAACCCTCCAGTTTATATACACATCGGCGGGGCCTAGGGTTGTACAGGGTTGTTTTGTGGAGGAAGGAAATAACATATCGAGACACCAATCTTGCCGTCCACGCATATTGGAGTCCTACCCGGACACGGGGGTAAGTCTTCTTCTTGTATCTTCACGGCCCCTTAGTCCGGCCCATATCAAATAGCCCGGACAGCCGAGGACCCCCCAATCCAGGACTCCATCAGTAGCCCCCGAACTGGCCTTCAAATGATGATGTAGTATCTGGCGCATGTCTTCGGCTTTTGCAAGGCTGGTTCTTCATTATACCTCAGACGAATAACAATCCAGCCCTGACTTTCACGTTTTGTCTTTATGACTCCTTCCCTGCCGTCGCCTCAATTTCTATGCGCCAGGCGAATGTGAATGGTCCATAATAACTTTTTACCAAAAAAGAAAAAAACGCCAGGCCACACAGGGACAATGCCTATATAAATAGGTTAGACCCCCCAAGTGCCATCCACATCATGCAGAGAACACCAGGACTAGCCACAGAAAACTTCAAAACATGGCCAGTGCTCCTAGCTCTTCTTCGCGCCCTCATGGACCTCAAGAGGGTGATTGCGGGAGCTGCTCGGTGTCTCATCTTTAGTTGAGTCGACTCCAGACACATGGATATCTCCCCCTCGCAGATCTAGTCTCTGTGCGAGCGGGATTGGCTTCAATTGGCAATGATGTACTAGTGGAAAATTTCCCCAACCCCAATAAGGAGGAGAGGGTGTGCTTCGTTTTGTTTTTCCCGCGGGGCTTAGGATTTCTGATCCATCCCTTTCTCAGGGGTCTGTTGGAGTTTTATGGAATCCTTCTGCATAACCTCACCCTGATGTCTACTACACAACCTTCTTCTTGTAGACGTTGTTGGGCCTCCAAGTGCAGAGGTTTGTAGGACAGTAGCAAATTTCCCTCAAGTGGATGACCTAAGGTTTATCAATCCGTGGGAGGCGTAGGATGAAGAGTCTCTTGTGTCCCCAACACACCCAATACAATGGTAAATTGTATAGGTGCACTAGTTCGGCGAAGAGATGGTGATACAAGTGCAATATGGATGGTAGATATAGGTTTTTGCAATCTGAAAATATAAAAACAGCAAGGTAACTAATGATAGTGAGCGAAAACGGTATTGCAATGCGTGGAAACAAGGCCCAGGGTTCATACTTTCACTAGTGCAAGTTCCCTCAACAATAATAACATAATTGGATCATATACCTATCCCTCAACATGCAACAAAGAGTCACTCCAAAGTCACTAATAGCGGAGAACAAATGAAGAGATTATTGTAGGGTACGAAACCACCTCAAAGTTATCCTTTCTGATCGATCTATTCAAGAGTCCGTAGTAAAATAACACGAAGCTATTATTTCCGTTCAATCTATCCTAGAGTTCATACTAGAATGCCACCTTAAGACATAAATCAACCAAAACCCTAATGTCACCTAGATACTCCAATGTCACCTCAAGTATCCGTGGGTATGACTATACGATATGCATCACACAATCTCAGATTCATCTATTCAACCAACACAAAGAACTTCAAAGAGTGCCCCAAAGTTTCTACCGGAGAGTCAAGACGAAAACGTGTGCCAACCCTTATGCATAAGTTCACGAGGTCACAGAACTCACAAGTTGATCACCAAAACATACATCAAGTGGATCACGTGATACCCCATTGTCACCACAGATATGCACATGCAAGACATACATCAAGTGTTCTCAAATCCTTAAAGACTCTATCCGATAAGATAACTTCAAAGAGAAAACTCAATTCATCACAAGAGAGTAGAGGGGGAGAAACACCATAAGATCCAACTATAATAGCATAGCTCGCCATACATCAAGATTGTTCCAAGTCAAGAACACGAGAGAGAGAGAGAGATCATACACATAGCTACTAGTACATACCCTCAGCCCTGAGGGTGAACTACTCCCACCTCATCATAGAGAGCACCAGGATGATGAAGATGGCCACCGGAGAGGGATTCCCCCCTCCGGCAGGGTGCCGGAACGGGTCTAGATTGGTTTTCGGTGGCTACAGAGGCTTGCGGCAGTGGAACTCCCGATCTAGGTTATTTTCTGGAGGTTTCAGTATTTATAGGAATTTTTGGCGTAGATCT
The DNA here is from genome assembly GCF_056163025.1 of Triticum urartu. NCBI lineage: Eukaryota > Viridiplantae > Streptophyta > Magnoliopsida > Poales > Poaceae > Triticum > Triticum urartu. Next base: position 425,532,646 of record NC_141874.1, on the reverse strand, counting down.
CACGTAAGGGGGGGGGGTCTCCGGATCGTCCACGAGATTGGGGCACATGCCTAGGGGGGTAGGGCGCGCCCCCACCCGCGTGGACTGCCCGGGACTCTTTTGGCCGAACTCTTTTACTCCGGGGGCTTCTTTTGGTCCATAAAAATCATCAAAAATTGGCACTTTAATTGGACTCCGTTTGGTATTCCTTTTCTGTAAAACTGAAAAACAAGGGAAAAACAGAAACTGGCACTGGGCTCTAGGTTAATAGGTTAGTACCAAAAATCATGTAAAATAGGATATAAATGCATATAAAACATCCTAGATGGATAATATAATAGCATGGAACAAGCAAAAATTATAGATACATTGGAGACGTATCACACCCCAGGTTCAATTCTACACATCTCAAGCTTCGTCGCTCTCTGCAAACTATTTCTGGGCTGCGAGGCCCATTTCGAACTATGGAGAAAGTTCTTTTGCCTCGTCCCTCACCATCGAGGGGGTTCCATATTTGAAGTGGGCGGCGCCGAAGTATGGCGCATAGCCGGATCAGGCTACCCAATTGGAACTCCCAAAGAGGTATCCCAAGAATGGCCTTCAGCGTGGTTTTATATTGATGACGTCCCACTTCCGGACCCAGTCCGGCGTGGCCTCCCCAAATTTTCCAGTGCTCCTTTGAAGAAACGCCTCAATTGGCGTCCCCGGAGTCCCAAGGAGGAAGACAGTGCGAAAGTAAAGAGGTTGGTCAGCAAGGTTAGATTATTAGCTCATACTGAGCTCTCGATAATTGAGGTCATGGCCATTGCAATAAAATGATGTATTCAGCCACTGCAATCCATAGTAACTCCTTTATGGTGTTACAATGGAGAGGATGATGTATCTCGGTACAGACGCAAGGGTCCGGACACTCTGGCCGAACTGGCCATAATCCTGGTCGATCTGTATACGGGGGGAAAAGAAGACTTCCTCTTCTTAAACTGCCGAGAAGGCTTTTCCATGTACAACCCCATTGAATGGGTAAGATTTTGATTATTAGTGCTGCTTTACTTTGCTATCAAGGCATACGAATCAAATAGTCCTTTGTTGTCTTTAAAACAGTCATGGAAGAAGATGATCAAGGACATTCTTTGTCCTTCCCCACAGCCAGAGGATCACAATCGCAACGAAGACCCTGGCTTCTATGAGGATCCGGATATATACATAGAGTTCAATGATGGAGTATTTTATCAGGCGAGCCTTGACGGCTCGGAAGTGGTTATTACGGCTGACTACCCCCGCCCTTACTCCTTCTCCATCGTAAGTATTCAAAAAGCTTCCTCAAACAGAAGCCTTTACTTGCAACTTATCCATTGCACTAAACTGTACTTCATAGGATCGGCGTTCAGCAAGCCGCACTCCCTCGAGAGCGTTCTCTGCGCAGGGCAATGCTCAAAACGAAAGGAAACCGGGAGCATTGTCGAGCCTTCTCCTCCTTCAAAGAGGTATGTCATTTAATATATGCCTAAGCATGAGATCAGATTGTCAAATTTCTCCTCTACCTCTATTTCAGGAGGAGCACGCGGCAAACCGTGGGAAAAAACCTTGCTAGCCGAATGTTAGCTAATCTGGCACCAGATTCGTCAACTAGGATGAGGGCTGATACAGTGCCGAACCCGCCTCCTCAAGAGGATTCAGATGACGGATCCATCATGAATTCCAAGGTAGAGAGCGTGATGAATCACCGTCGACTGAAAGAGGCCATGTGCGCTCCAGTTTCTATTAACAGGAATTTACCGCACTTAGCGTGGATGCATATATCCAGGCCACCTGGGATGGACTCGCTGGTGTTACTCAATTGTTTTCAAAGGATATGCAGGTAATAATTTGTGCAAATTTAATAGACATATGCGAGTAGCCCCCGAGACTTGAAGTGGTTAGGCCAATCGATTTAAGGATCGTTACAACCTACAGGTTCTCAGGGAGAAGAACAACTTGATGTCCCAGGAACTAAAAACAAACCAGATAAAGCTGAACACCACCACCACAGAGCTTGCGGAGATGAAGAAGTCCACAATGACCACTGATTAGAAGAACAAGCTTCAGGAGGAAAAGGATAAACAAGCCAAAGAGATAAAGAGCTTAAAGGCTCAGTTATCGGTCGTGCAGCAAGAAAATAAGAAGTTGAAAGGCGGAATACTCAGTATGACCTTCTGAACCATCTAAAGGACGTATAATATCCCATAGTTCGGATTGTCATAACTTTGTTATTGCAGGTCTGTTAACTGGTCGACCTGAAGAGGAAGTATCCGGATTTCGAGGCGACATGCTTAAGGAACTGTCCGTGATGCATGAACGAGCCCGAAAGCTATGCGAAGTATAGCGAAGGCTTTATGGTCGTCCGATGCCACTCCGGAATGCACGGAGGGGTTGGCAAACCTGTTCAAAGGTGCCCGACACCGTTTCGAGGTATGGAAGGCGTCTGCATGACGGGAAGGTGCACGAGAAGCGTGGGCGATGGTGAAAACGCGCTACACCGGACTCGATCCGAATCATATGGCCCGATTTGGACCTCGGGGGACCGACGGAAAGGAGATTCCCTTGAACTTGGTATATGATCAAGTATTGATAGCTGCGAAATACTTGCAAGAAGACTGTAGTTTAGAAAGTCTTATAAATGAATAGACAAAGAGTAGGTGTTTGTTTCGACGTATCAACGTACTTTTACTCTTAAATTGTATCTCCAACTGAAAGGATCGAGAAGAGGTGTCTAGAGGGGGTGATTAGACACTAAGTGCTAAAAGTTGCAGTTTTTAGTTTCTTTAGGTTGAAGTGGAGTTTTGGCACAATTTTAACAATCACAATACATATCAAGCAAGCATGCAAAGAGTATATGAGCAGCGGAAAGTAAAGCATGCAACTTGCAAGAATGTAAAGGGATGGGATTGGAGTGTGCAAACGCAATTTGGAGACACGGAGATTTTTGAGACGTGGTTCCGATAGGTGGTGCTATCATACATCCACGTTGATGGAGACTTCAACCCATGAAGGGTAATGGTTGCACGAGTCCACGGAGGGCTCCACCCACGAAGAAGCAACCTTGTCTATCCCATCATGGCCGTCACCTACGAAGGACTTGCCTCACTAGCGGTAGATCCTCACGAAGTAGGCGATCTCCTTTCCCTTACAAACTCCTTGGTTCAACTCCACAATCTTGTCGGAGGCTCCCAAGTGACACCTAGCCAATTTAGGAGACACCATTCTCCAAGAAGTAACAAATGGTGTGTTGATGATGAACTCCTTGCTCTTGTGCTTCAAATGATAGTCTCCCCAACACTCAACTCTCTCTGACAGGATATGGATTCGGTGGAAAGAATATTTGAGTGGAAAGCAACTTGGGAAAGGCTAGAGATCAAGATTCATATGGTGAGAATGGAATGTCTTGGCCTCAACACAAGTTTAGGTAGTTCTCTCTCAGAAAAAGTTGGTTGGAAGTGTAGGTTTGTTCTGATGGCTCTCTTCACGAATGAAGAGGTGGTGGAGGGGTATATATAGCCTCCACACAAAATTGAACCGTTACACAACTTGCCAATCTCGGTGGGACCGAATTGTTAAACTCGGTCGAACCAATTCAACAAAGCTAGTGACTGTTAGGGTTTTCGGTGGGACCGACTGGATCAACTCGGTAGGACCAATGTGCTAGGGTTAGGGTAAATCCAAAACTCGGTTCGACTGATTACTCAAACTTGGTGGGACCGATTTGGGTAATAAGTGAAACAGAGAGTTGGCCAAGCAAACTCGGTGAGGCCGGTTGCATATGTCGGGTGGACCGAAAATATTGCAATAGGTAACAGAGAGTTTGCAAGCCCATCTCGGTGAGACCGAGATCCCATCGGTGAGGCCAAACTGATTAGGGTTTCTGGCAGTGGCTATGTCAACTGAACTCGGTGGCTCCGGATAGAAAGAATCGGTAGGGCCGAGTTGGATATTTGTTGTGGGACATATTTGGAAATGAGAAAGTGGTTGAGGGCTTTTGAGCATATCACTAAGCACATTGAGCAAGCAAGCCATTAAGCAACACCTCATCCCTTCTTAATAGTATTGGCTTTTCCTATAGACTCAATGTGATCTTGGATCACTAAAATAGAAAATGTAGAGTTTTGAGCTTGGAGCTTGAGCCAATCCTTTGTCCTTAGCATTTTGAAGGGGTTCCACATCCTCTAGTCCATGCCACTTCATTGTTGAACTTATCCAAAACATACTAGGTAAAAGTGTTAGTCCAACAAGAGATATGTTGACATTAATTACCAAAACCACCTAGGGAGAACTTGTGCTTTCAATCTCCCCCCCTTTTGGTAATTGATGACAACATACATCAAAGCTTTAGATAAAGATATAGAGAATAGTAAGTAAAGCTTTGGAAAGACATGTAACATGCATAGGATCCCCCTACATGTATGCAATCATGTGAATATGGAATATAGGAGCATGTGAATGCATAAACATGACAGAGTAAGCAATGTGTTACATGTATCTTGGCTATATGCATCCGAGCAAATGATGTGAATATGAGAAATGTACCTGCATGCTCATGAGTCCTTCTTGCAAACAGTATGTACATCAACAAGAATTTCTCATACGCATGACTGTGATGCATATACTTACCTTGTGGTCTCGAGTTGGCTTAGGATGGAATGAACCTGCGTAAACAAGGTTAGATAACATAGATACACCTACTGGCCAGAGCAAACAAAGGAAACCACAAGAGAACCAAGACTGGGATGTCATGTAGAGTGAGTACTAAGTACCACATTGGATATAGACATGTCCCCAAAGGTAAAGATGTGCAATAAATTCAAGGGTTTCTTCCCCTTAGATGTCTTGCTCCCCCTCAATCTAGCATGGGATGCTGGGAGAAGATAGGGAACAGAAAATTAGAGCAAAATCAAAGCTCAAGTATGAACATGTCTTTCCCCTCTTGAATACATGTGACTTCTCTCCTCTTGAACACCAAGCATCTGGGGTCCTTGAGGATTACTATTTCTTCTTGAGTATTCTCTCCACCTATAGATATGATTAAGTTTTGATGTGATCTCTCTCTCCCCCTTCGACACCAATTTCCAAGAAGGGTTCTTCTGGATTTTGTCATGATGGGTTTGGTCCTTGAGTCACAGAACAAAGCAGCAAGTTGAATGGGATGCTGGTCGAGGACAAGATTCATTGAGTGGAGCTGGATCAAAAGAATGCAGAAACAAGTGGCAAGATGTCTCTGTAGTGAAATCGGTGACACTGAGTTGTATGGTTCGGTTGTACCGAGAGCATTCGGTTGGACCGAAAGTATCAAACCGGTGAGATCGAGTTCAACGCAGTGAAAACACCTGTCAACTCAGCTCACTAGACAAGTAAGATCTCACAAGGATTTGCAAGGAATTAACTGAATGATTTGCAATGAATTTGATGCAAGGAATGCAGAACAGAAAATAAAAGAGAAGAAACTAGAATTGGTCGGCGACAAAGTCACCTATGTTAGAGTATATTGACTTAGGAGTCAAGTGAGATCACTTTATCATAGGTCATACTCATCATTTAAGCTGAAAATGGGGTTACCATTTTTTGTTTAAGCTTTTTGATGTATTCACATCTTGTCGAGTTGCTTTGACTCATGACTTGGAGTTAAGCTTCTCTAAGATGGAATAACATACCTTGGGTGGTGGCGTTGATCATAATCATGTAGTTGAACTTGTGTGGGTTGCTCAAGGTTGATGTAGCTCATCAAGAGTTGGGAGCACCACTTGGACTTTGAGTTCATTTACCTACATGGGTTAGTTCTTGCAAGGAAGAGCACTAGTATATCCAAAATGACAATCATGAAACTCAACATAGAATTTGTCAAAGGATATGTTTGAATGGTTGCGTGCTTCCTTGTCTTCATCCACCATTGTGTAGAGACTTGGTGATATAGAAATTGCTCAAGATGTGAGTGAGTTGCAATCTCATAGATTTAGATTCATCCAAGTACCTACACGGATTATATAACATGCAAGGTGCAAATATATCCAAGACATGAGATAGTCAACATAAGAGAAATATCAAGGATTAGTCATAGGCTCACGCCTTGCATGTATCAAATGGAGTTCCTACTCCAAGTTTGAAGCATCAATGATGTTCAATTAACCTCTTAACCTGCAAAACACTTTCTCATCAAGTGGTTTCGTGAATATATCAGCTAACTGTTTTTTGGTGCGAACATGCTTAAGATTAATGTCCCCTTTGGCAACATGATCTCGAATGAAATGATGACGAACTTCAATATTCTTAGTTCGAGAATGTTGCATGGGATTGTGAGAAATCTTAATAGAACTTTCATTGTCACAAAGTAATGGAACATGTTTCACATATATCTCATAATCTTTAAGAGTTTGGGTCATCCAAAGTAATTGAGCACAACATGATCCAGCGGCAATGTATTCCGCTTCGGCGGTGGATAAGGATACCTAGTTTTGTTTCTTGGAAGACCAAGACACAAGAGATCTACCAAGAAATTGACAAGTACCAAAAGTGGACTTTCTATCAACCTTGTCACCGGCATAGTCCGAGTCAGAGTAGCCAACAAGATCAAAAGAGGCCCTCCTTGGGTACCAAATGCCAAAATTTGGTGTATGGATTAAGTATCTCACTATCCTTTTCATGGCCTTAAGATGACATTCTTTAGGAGCAGCTTGATATCGTGCACACACTTAGCATAATATCAGGGCGTGAAGCACATAGATATATCAATGAACCAATCATAGAGCGATAAACCTTTTGATCAATCGGTTCACCATCTTTGGTTAAATCAAGATGTCCACTAGTAGGCATGGGTGTAGTCATACCTTTGCATTCTTGCATATTGAACTTCTTGAATAAGTCCTTGGTGTACTTCATTTGCGATACAAAGGTACCTTCCTTAGTTTGCTTGATTTGCAAACCAAGAAAGAATTTGAGTTCACTCATCATTGACATCTAGGGCTGGAAAAAAAGCTCGAAGCTCGTGAGCTAAACGAGTAACTCGTGACTCGGCTCGAATCGACTTGAACTCGAAGAATAACGAGTCGATCCGAGCTTTAGTTTAAGATCGTTTATAGACCAAGTTAAACGAGCCAATCTCACGGGTACTCGTGTAACTCGTTAGGCTCGGTACAAGAGATCAGCCAAGCACCCTGCGTCCTAGGCGCACAACACAAGGCCCAGCCGCCCAAGGCACCTTACGAATATGAAAAAATGATTACTTGTGAAAGTAAAATGTACATATTAAACATGTACAATGTTCACAAACAATGTTCATTGTTATCTTATTCATAATGTTTTATGTTCATATCCTTAACGAGCTTAACAAGCTAAACGAGCCAACTCGCGAGTTATACGAGTCGAGACAATCTTGAATTTGAGCTCGTTATAGTAACGAGTCGAGTCGAGCTAGCTCGTTAACGAAACGAGCTATAGCGAGTCAAGCCGAGCTGGCTCGACTTGACTCGAATTCCAGCCCTATTGACATCTCAAACTTCTCCGACATTAGCTTTCAAACTTTTCACTAAAATGAGGGTTAGTTGATCCAAATACAATACCATCAACATAAATTTGGCACACAAATAGTTCTCCATTAACCCTTTTAGTAAAAAGAGTAGAATCTATTTTTCCAATTTCAAAGCCTTTTTCAATAAGGAACTTGGTCAAGCATTTATACCATGCTCTAGGAGCTTGTTTAAGACCATAAAGAGCTTTGTGAAGTTTGTAAACATGATTAGGTTTCTTAGGATTGACAAATCTGGGAGGTTGCTTAAACTTCCTCCTCTATTTCACCATTTAAAAAATAACTTTTAATGTCCATTTGGCACAGGGTAATATCATGATGATTAGCATAGGCAAGTAAGATGCGAATGGACTCAAGTCTAGCAATGGGGGCATATGTCTCACCATAGTCCATACCTTCGACTTGAGTGTAGCCTTGGGCGATGAGACGTGCTTTGTTGCGAACTACTTGTCCATCTTCATCTTGCTTGTTGCGAAACACCCATTTGGTACCGATGATGTTCTAGTTGTTGTCGGGCTTCTCAACTAATGTCCAAACTTGATTTCTCTCAAAGTTGTGTAGCTCTTCATGCATGGAATCTATCCAATCCGGATCTTCCAAAGCTTCTTCAACCTTCATAGGTTCAATGCTAGATATGAATGAATAGTGTTCACAAAAGTTTGCTAAATGAGTTTTTGAGCGAGTGATTCTCCCTGTTTGGATATCATTGTAGATTTGCTCAACGGGATGGTATTTAGCAATTCTTGCTCGAACTCGTGAAAGCTTTTGCTTGGATCTTGGTTGAACATCTTCTTCATCTTGTTCTTCTTCTTGGCCTTCTTCGTTGTTGATGTTGTAGTTCTCTTGTCGTGGTGGAGAAGGAGGTTGTTGGCGTTCATCTTGGTGCACTTCCTCGTTTTCTTCGTCTTGGTGTGTCCCACTTGTGGATGCTTCTGTATCAACTCTTGGACGAATGAGGTACTCTCCTTCACCTCCGTTGGACGAATCTTGCCAGTAGACAAGTCTTGGATTGCTTCCGAAGGGTCTTTGTCTCCTACATCAATTGGAAATTGCTCTACTTGTGAGCCGTTAGATTCATGAAACTTCACATCTACCGTCTCTTCAACCTTTCGGGTGAAATTATTTTAGACACGGTATGTGTGAGAGTTTGAGCCATAACCAAGTAGGAATCCTTCATGAGACTTAGGAGCAAATTTAGAACGACGATGCTTGTCAAGAATGTAGCACTTTGAGCCGAATACTCGAAAGTATCCAACTTGTGGTTTGTTACCGATGAGGAGCTCGTATGCCGTCTTGCCGAGTAGCTTGTGAAGATACAAGCGATTTGTTGCATGCCAAGCTGTCTCAACCGCTTCCGCCCAAAAGTGCTTTGGCGTCTTGTACTCATCAAGCATCATTCTCGCCATTTCGATGAGTGTCTGGTTCTTCCTCTCAACAACTCCATTTTGTTGAGGTGTGTACGTAGCCGAGAACTCATGTGAAATCCCTTCTTCGTTAAGAAAGGTGTCCACATTTGCGTTCTTGAACTTTGTTCCATTGTCACTACGAACCTTCTTGATTTTCACTTAAAATTGATTTTGGGCCTTCCTAGCGAAGTTTTTGAAGATCTTTTGGACCTGTGATTTATCATTAAGAAAGAACACCCACGTAAATCCTGAAAAATCATCAACTATAACTAGACCAAAAGAATTTCCACCGAGACTTTTGTAAGCGTTAGGACCAAAAAGATCCTCCTGAAGTAGCTCGAGTGGCCTCCTTGTGGTCATGATGTTCTTCATGGGATGCCTTCCTCCAACCTGTTTACCTGCTTGACAAGCGCTACAAAGTCTATCCTTATCAAATATGACATCGTTAACACCAAGGATATGATTCCCCTTAATAAGCTTGTCAAGTTTTCGCTTACCAACATGACCTAATCGTCTATGCCATAACCAACCTTTAGAAGATTTAGCAATTAAGCAAGTTCTAGGTTGAGCCTTTTTAGTGAAATCAACAATGTAAAGATCACCTCTACGTATACCGGTAAAGGCCATTTTATGATTGTCTCGTCGAAACACTTGGCAATCTACTTCAGTAAATAGGACATTGAAACCGAAATTAGCAAGTCTAGATACTGAAAGTAAATTGTACCCAAGAGATTCAACGAGCATGACATTTTGTATGGAGCTATCATGTGAGATGGCCACCTTACCTAGGCCAACCACCTTACCCTTTGAGTTATCACCAAAGGTGACATACTTTCGAGGGACGTCGTTTTCAGCAAGCTCACGGAACGTATCTTTATCTCCGGTCATATGATCAGTACATCCACTATCAAGAACCCATTCCTTTCCTCCAGCCATGTAGCCGTGAAGAGTTGCCATAAGACCAAAGTGTCTCATTGCATCATTAAGATCATAGTCACTATCATCCTCATCCTCATCATAGTATGCATGTTCAACATCATCTTGTGATTGATAAATTCCTAGAGAGGGTAATTCATTAGATAAATGATCATTTCCATGGTTATGTTTATGAATTCTAATAGCTTTGGAAATGATATTGCTAATGATTCCAACATCTCCTTTGGCACTTGTAAGATTAGTAAGCTCAAATAAGCAGTCACCAAATTTGGGGTCATTAGAACTCATCTTAATCAAGGCAATAGACTTATGGAGAATTTCATCTAGATCTTTCAAGGAATAATTTGGAAAGTGTTCCTCAAGAAATCTCCATATAGTGTAGGCACAATCAAGAGTAGGCAAACATTCAATTAAGTTTCTAGGCAAGCCTCTAGTGATAAGATTAACAGTTCTAAGGTTGCGGATCATGTCAATAGACTCATCAAGGGTAGGATGCAACGGATCAACATGAGGTGCACAAGGGCTAGTAATGTACTTGTTCAAATGATATTCATTGAAAATCTCAAGCATTTCATTTTTCCACTCATGAAAATATTCTCCATCAAGAATAGGCACTCTACGTCTAAGACTCCCCAAAGTAGACTCATCCATCTTCCTCCAATGGTGTTTAAACCAAAGCAATGGAGACCAAAGCTCTGATATCAATTGAAAGGATCAAGAAGAGTTGTCTAGAGGGGGGGTGATTAGACACTAAGTGCTAAAAGTTGCAGTTTTTAATTTCTTTAAGTTGAAGTGGAGTTTTGGCACAAGTTTAACAATCACAATACATATCAAGCAAGCATGAAAAGAGTATATGAGCAGCGGAAATTAAAGCATGCAACTTGCAAGAATGTAAAGGGATGGGATTGGAGTGTGCAAACGCAATTTGGAGACACGGAGATTTTTGAGACGTGGTTCTGATAGGTGGTGCTATCGTACATCCATGTTGATGGAGACTTCAATCCATGAAGGGTAACGGTTGCACGAGTCCATGGAGGGCTCCACCCACGAAGGGTCCACGAAGAAGCAACATTGTCTATCCCACCATGGCCGTCGCCCACGAAGGACTTGCCTCACTAGCGGTAGATCTTCATGAAGTAGGCGATCTCCTTGCCCTGACAAACTCCTTGGTTCAACTCCACAATCTTGTTGGAGGCTCCCAAGTGACACCTAGCCAATCTAGGAGACACCACTCTCCAAGAAGTAACAAACGGCGTGTTGATGATGAACTCCTTGCTCTTGTGTTTCAAATGATAGTCTCCCCAACACTCAACTCTCTCTCACAGGATATGTATTTGGTGGAAAGAAGATTTGAGTGGAAAGCAACTTGGGAAAGGCTAGAGATCAAGATTCATATGGTAAGAATGGAATATCTTGGCCTCAACACAAGTTTATGTAGTTCTCTCTCAGAAAAAGTTGGTTGGAAGTGTAGGTTTGTTCTGATGGCTCTCTTCACGAATGAAGAGGTGGTGGAGGGGTATATATAGCCTCCACACAAAATCTAACCGTTACACAACTTGCCAATCTCGGTGGGACCGAATTGTTCAACTCGGTCGGACCGATTGAGCATAGCTAGTTACCGTTAGGGTTTTCGGTGGGACCAATGTGCTAGGGTTAGGGTAAATCTTAAACTTGGTTCGACCAATTACTCAAACTCGGTGGGACTGATTTGGGTAATAAGTGAAATAGAGAGTTGGCCAAGCAAACTCCGTGGGGTCGATTGCATATCTCGGTGGGACCGAAAATATTGCAATAGGTAACAGAGAGTTTGCAAGCCCATCTCGGGGAGATCAAGATCCCATCGGTGAGACCGAACTGATTATGGTTTCTGACAGTGGCTATGTCAACTAAACTCGGTGGCTCCAGATAGAAAGAATCGGTGGGGCCAAGTTGGATATTTGGTGTGGGACATATTTGGAAGTGAGAAAGTGGTTGAGGGCTTTGGAGCATATCACTAAGCACTTTGAGCAAGCAAGCCATTAAGCAACACCTCATCCCTTCTTAATAGTATTGGCTTTTCCTATAGACTCAATGTGATCTTGGATCACTAAAATAGAAAATGTAGAGTCTTGAGCTTGGAGCTTGAGCCAATCCTTTGTCCTTAGCATTTTGAAGGGGTTCCACATCCTCTAGTCCATGCCACTTCATTGTTGAACTTATCTGAAACATACTAGGTAAAAGTGTGAGTCCAACAAGAGATATGTTGATATTAACTAGCAAAACCACCTAGGGAGCACTTGTGCTTTCACCAACCGAACATGTGAAAATTTGTCATCACATACTTTCAGCTTCGGCCTCCAAACCAAGAAGGTGGAGTGTTTCCGAATACTATTTTGGAATGTAAAAACATTCATTATGTCCGGAAACCATGCAATCAGTCATGTTGCTCGAACAGACAAAAATGTAGTTCGGGGAGTTATGTTATATTACTTATTTAACGTAAGAAACATATTCCAAGGAAAATAGTTCTGTTAAGGGTTCCTTTCCTTGGGTTGGCATGCTTAATTATGCGTGCCTAGGTTTTGATCCAAATTACGAGGAGCCTGTCCTGTATTACTTTTTGAAGAGTTACCAAAATGTAAACAATCTGTCATTGCTTGCCGACCAATTATTCTCTTAAGAACGCTAGCTTTCGGCTTCACCTGTCTGAGGTACAAGCCCGGATTACCCGGTTGTAACAATCGCAGAGGTGCTCCCTTTACATCCTAGCCGAACAATTGGGAATGTAGGGTATAAACACAAGAGCGAGGCAACCCGGCTTGGCAAAAACTTAAGTCATAGAGGTGCATATAATGGCAGAAAATTTGTATATAACAAACGACATAGACAATGTAGGCCAAAAAAGCCTTTAGTGATAAGCTTCGTCAAAGAAGCCCCCAGTTGTAATGGGGTGTATACATTTAAAGATGTGTACCCCTAATAGTTCGGCATATCCGAACATGCCCTGGGATGTGTATAAAAAAGGGAAGAGGAGAAAAAGGGAAATGAGATAAAGGATGCGGCCGAACTATGCGTAGAATCTTCGGAGCCGAGCAACGTTCCATGGATTCGGCTCGAGGCGATTATCCGATGCATTACGAAGGCGATAGGCTCCTCCGGTGATAACTTCATCTATGATGAAGGGCCCCTCCCATTTCGGTTTGAGCTTATCCTTCTTCTTCTCCGGGAGGCGAAAAACGAGTTCGCCGACATTATAAGTCTTGGCCCGCATTTCTCTGATTTGGTATCTCCTAGCCTGTTGTTGATAAAATGCGGAACGGGCTCATGCAATATCGTGCTCCTCTTCAAGGCCGTCTAGGTCATCCTGCCGATCGAGCTCGGCCTCTCTCTCTTCGTACATGCACACTCAAGATGAGTCATTAATAATGTCGCAGGGCAAGACAGCCTCTACGCCGTACACCATGAAAAAGGTGTGTATCCCGTCGTTTGATTAGGTGTAGTCCGCAGCCCCCAGAGCACGGAATTGAGTTCCTCAACCCAGTGCTTATCTGACTCCCGTAGGGAGCGCACTAGTCAAGGTTTAATGCCGCTCATGATTAGGCCATTAGCCCGTTCAAGCTGACCGTTTGTTTTTGGGTGGTACATAGATGCATAATCAAGCTTAATGCCCAAGTTAGTGCACCAGTTTCTCACCTAATCGGCTGTGAAATTGGAGCCATTTCAGTGATGATTCTACGGGACACCATAACGGTGTACCACGCCGGATATAAAGTCGATCACTGGCCCTGCTTCAGCCATTTTTACTCATTTGGCCTCTATCCACTTAGTTAATTTATCCACCATAACCAGTAAATATTTTTTCTTGTGGCTTCCACCTTTAAGGGGTCCGACCATATCTAGCCCCCAGACCACGAAAGGCCAAGTGATGGGGATTGTTCTTAAGACAATGGGAGGCATATGACTTTGATTGGCGAAAAGCTGACATCCCACGTAGCGTTGCTCAAGGGTCTGTGCGTCTGCTCGGGCCATTGGCCAAAAGATACTTGTATGGAAAGCCTTGCTTATGAGGGCCCGAGCTGCAGCGTGATGGCCGCCTAGACCAACATGTATTTCAGCCAAAAGTTGTCGTCCCTCCTCTTCAGAAATGCACCTTTGGAGGACTCCAGTAGCGCTTTTCTTGTACAGCTCACCTTTGTGAACTTTATAGGCTTTAGAACACCAAACTATTCGACGGGCCTCATTTTGATCATCAGGAAGCTTCTACCTATTAAGGTAGGCCAGGAGAGGAGAGGCTCGGTCCATGGAGCAGTAACAACCATGATTTCATGGGAGGAGGGTGTTATTTTGGTGTCTGAACCCCCGATGATATCCCTATTGTGTTTGGCTGCTGGGGGTATGATCAGGTCCGGACTAGTGTTTCCTCTCTCGTCCTGCCATACCACGAATGGCTTAAAGAGACTTTCCACAAAGGTGTTAGGCAGGACGGGATCGCGCTTGGCGCCCATTCGAGCAAGGATGTCCGATGCCTGGTTACTGTCCCGAGCAACGTGGTGAAACTCGAGCCCCTCAAACCGAGCCGATATTTTTAGTATGGCATTTCGATACGCCGCCATTTTAGGATCTTTTGCATCGAACTCTCCATTTATCTGGGATATTGCGCGGTTTGAATCACCGCGCACCTCTAGGCATTGTATGCCCATGGAGACAGCCATTCAGAGACCATGTAGAAGTGCTTCATATTTGGCTGTATTATTGGAGTCCGTATACATGATTTGCAACATGTAGCAGACTATGTCCCCCATAGGGGGTGTCAAGATGACACCAGCCCCTAGTCTGGCTAGCATTTTAGAGCCGTCAAAGTACATGATCAAGTTGGAGTATGAACTGTACTCTTTAGGGAGCTCGGCTTCCATCCACTCAGCGACGAAGTCGGCCAACACCTAAGATTTAATAGCTCAGTGAGGCTTGTATGTTATTTCAAATGGTAAGAGCTCAATGGCCCATTTTGCTATGCGGTCGGTGGCATCCTAATTATTTATGATGTCATTGAGTGGTACTTCGGATGCCACCATGATCGAACACTCTTGAAAATACTGCTGAAGTTTTTGGGATGCCATAAAGACCACATAAGCTATCTTCTGATAGTGAGGGTATCGGGATTTGCATGGTGTAAGGACCACCTATACATAGTATACCGGTTTTTGGATGGGGAATTTATGTCCCTCTTCCTCTCGCTCGACGACAAGTACGGCGCTCACTACCTGGTGAGTCGCGGATATATAAAGCAACATAGGCTCGCCAACACTTGGGGCGGCTAAGATTGGGTTGCCTGCTAATAAGGTTTTTATTTCTTCCAATCCGGCTGTAGCCGCATCCATCCATTCGAAATGGTCGGTGCATCGGAGCAGTCGATAAAGTGGTAACGCCTTTTCTCCTAATCTGGAGATAAAGCGGCTCAAAGCTACCATGCACCCTACTAGTTTTTGGACCTGCTTTAAGTCTATTGGCATGGTCAATTGTGACAAGGCTCGGATTTTGGCTGGGTTCGCTTCAATTCCTCTATTGGAAACAATGAACCCCAGCAGCTTACCGGCTGGAATGCCGAAAACACATTTTTCCGGATTAAGCCTTATGTCATATGTCCGGAGGTTGTCAAATGTGAGGCGGAGATTGTCCATCAATGATTCGACGTGTTTAGTGTTAATGACCACGTCATCCACATATGCTTCCACTGCTTTGCCGATTTGTTTTTCCAAACATGTTCGAATCATGCGTTGGTAAGTGGCACCAGCATTTTTAAGCCCAAAAGGCATAGTGTTGAATCAAAAAGGCCCGTACGGGGTAATAAATGTCGTTGCGGCCTGATCGGACTCCATCTTAATCTGATGGTAGCCGGAGTAGGCATCGAGGAAACACAATGAGTCGTGTCCCGCGGTTGCGTCAATGATTTGGTCAATGCGTGGCAACAGGAAAGGGTCCTTGGGGCAAGCCTTATTGAGGTCTTTGAAATCGACACAGAGGCGCCAGGATTTATCCTTCTTTGACACCATGACCAAGTTGGCTAGCCAGTTCGAGTGCTTGATTTCTCTAATGAACCCAGCCTCGAGTAGTTTAGCTAGCTCTTCCCCCATAGCTTGTCGTTTGGGTTCGAAAAATCACCGTAGCGTTTGCTTGACCGGTTTGAACCCCTTGATTATGTTGAGGCTATGTTCGGCCAGTCTGCATGGGATACCTGGCATGTCCGAAGGGTGCCAGGCAAAGATGACCCAATTTTCGCGCAAGAACGCTTGTAGGGCGGCATCGACCGTCGTATCCAGTTGTGCTCCAATGGACGCTGTTTTGTTGGGATCTGTCGGGTGCACTTGAAATTGAACTATTTCATCTGCTGGTTTGAAAGAGGTAGATTGGGCCTATTATCGAGGATCACATCATTCTTATCCACCATGGATCGCATGAAGGTTAGTTCTTCTGCCGCAAGGGCCTCGGATAGTGCCTCAAGGGCTAAGGATGTAGTTTTGTTTTTGGCGCGGAGTGCTTTATCCGGATCACTTGTAACTGTGATTATTCCATTAGGCCCCGGCATTTCAAGCTTCATGTACCCGTAATGGGATATTTCTTGGAAGCGTGAGAAGGCGTCCCACCCTAAAAGGGCGTGATATCCGTTGTTGAAGGGGGCCACATGGAAGAGCAATTCTTCAGACCTGTAATTCTCCAGCATGCTGAATACTACATCAAGTTTGATTTTCCTCGAACATCGTGCTTCTCAACTAGGGATGATGCCTCGCAAGGTGGTACTGCTTTCCTCTATGCGGGCCTTGTCAATTTGCATTTTGTCGAGCGTGTCCTCATATATGAGGTTAAGTCCGCTTCGGCCGTCCATGAACAATTGGGTGAGTCGGAAGCCATCCACAATTGGGTTTAAGACCAAGGCGGCTGGTGCTCTGACTGATCGGGCCCTTGGTTCGTCATCTGTGGTGAAAGTTATTGTTGCGTCGTTCCAAGGGCTCATTGCGGTTACTTGGTTGATTTCGGCGAGGTCGCGGAGCACCCTTTTGCGCTGATTATTTGAAGAGAAGGTCTCGAATACCGTAAATACGTGAAGATCGTCATCCTCCAGAGAATGCTTCTCTGGAGTAGTGTTGGTGAGGATAGCCTCATCGCTTTTAGCCACCTGCCGGAGTAGCCAACATGCTCGGAGGTTGTGAGTTGGTTCGGTGCTCGGTGTCGCATGTATCGGACAGGGTTTGTCGACGAGTTCATCAAGAAATGTTCTGTATCCCGTAAAGGGTTTGTTTTTCTTAACGACGGGCTTATGATATGATGCCTCATAAGGGTGTATCTGTTTTGCCCGTGTGGTGGACTGCTTATAGGTAGCGGGTTCCAACCGGGATTTTTGGGCCTTCCGTGTGCTTTCCATCGAGCAGTACTTCTGTACTAAGTGTGATAATTCCATAAAGTTCTGTATGCAACGGTGGTTTAGGGCGTTCAAAATTCCCTCGTCCATACAATTACGATAAAAAACCAAAACTTCATCGTCATCGCAGCAATCTTTAATCTTGTTTTTAACAAGGAGGAATTTTGCCCAGAAGTGATGGATCGTTTCCTGAGGTTGCTGTCATATATACATTAGGTTACATATGCCTGGAGGGCCTGAATTACTGGGAGAGTATTGATTGTGGTGGGCAGGTGGGCTAAAACCCGAATCCCGACCCAAGATTGAGTCCGGAGCTTGAAAAGTCTCCGAGGTCACCAGTTCGGGTCCAGGAAGATCCAAGTGCTTTCCGGGCCCTATGTCCGACCCTGAGTTCGGAGGACGTGAAGTCTCATACCGAGGGAGGGTGTCTGGCTCGAGGGGCTCAGATATCCAAACATAGCTGGTCTTTAACTTAGGGGAAGAAGTCTTTTCGTCTTGTTCCTCGACAACCGCTACCAGATGGGTAATCGACAGGGAATTGATTTCCCTCTGATCGGGTTTGAGCCCGATCCGATCATAATCTATTGCAAGCCCCAGGGAAGCGATGCGATATAGCAGCTCGTTCAAGGACGAGATGTCCGTCGGATCCATCTTTTTGGAGTGTTCAAGGTCGATGCAAAGGTGATGTTTGGCGATCGCGGGGGGCGTTGTCGGCTTGACGGTCGTGCGGGTGCCCACGGTGAAACTGCCAAGCTGGAGGACCTGTCCTGAATCTAGGTTCCTTCCAAAAGTGATATCATTGTTGATGACAAGGCGAGCCATCGATCCTTCTATCGACAACATGGTGGAACTCTCAATGAAAGCACCAATGTTCGTGTCAAAACTGGCAGATCTCGGGTAGGGGGTCTCGAATAGTGCGTCTGAGGATTGATGATAACAAGGGACAAGTGGGACACAATGTTTACCCAGGTTTCGGCCCTCTTAATGGAGGTAAAACCCTATGTCCTGCTTGATTGTATTTGATGAGTATAGGGGTTACAAGAGTTGATCTACCTCGAGATCGTAATGGCTAAACCCTAGCTGTCTAGCCTATGAGAATTCTGATGATCTCTATGAACTAAACCCTCTAGTTTATATACACAAGGAGGGGCCTAGGGTTGTACAGGGTCAGTTTGTGGAGGAAGGAAATAACATATCCGAACACCAATCTTGCCGTCCACGCATATAGGATTCCTACCCGGACACGGGGGAAAGTCTTCTGCTTGTATCTTCACGGCCCATTAGGCCGGACCATATCAAATAGCCCGGACAACCGAGGACACCCCAATCCAGGACTCCCTCACCCCCTCCCACTAATGTAGACACTTTGAACATCTGGCAGACGCGGTCTGATGACTACTCTATAGTTCAGTGTGCCATGCTCTACGGCTTAGAATCGGGACTTCAAAGACGTTTTGAATGTCATGGATCATATGAGATGTTCCAGGAGTTGAAGTTAATATTTCAAGTAAATGCCCGAGTTGAGAGATATGAAGTCTACAACAAGTTCTATAGCTGCAAGATGGAGGAGAACAGTTGTGTCAGTGAACACATACTCAGAATGTTTGGGTACCATAACCACTTAACTTAGCTGGGAGTTAATCTTCCGGATGATAGTGTTATTGACAGAGTTCCTCAATCACTGCCACCAAGCTACAAAGGCTTTGTGATGAACGATAATATGCAAGGGATAGATAAGAAAATTCCTGAGCTCTTTGTTATGCTCAAAGCTACGGAGGTAGAAATCAAGAAAGAGCATCAAGTGTTGATGGTTAACAAGACCACTAGTTTGAAGAAAAAGGGCAAGGTAAAGAAGAGGAACTTCAAGAAGAATGGCAAGCAAGTTGTCACTCCCGGGAAGAAGCCCAAGTCTGGACCCAAGCTTGAAACTGAGTGCTTCTACTGCAAAGGGACTGGTCACTGGAGGCGGAATTGCCCCAAGTATTTGGCGGATAAGAAGGATGGCAAAGTGAACAAAGGTATATTTGATATACATGTTATTGATGTGTACCTTACTAATGCTTGTAGTAGCGCCTGGGTATTTGATACTGGTTCTGTTGCACATATTTGCAACTCGAAACAGGGGCTATAGATTAAACGAAGATTGTCTAAGGACGAGGAGACGTTGCGCGTCGGGAATGGTTCCAAGGTCGATGCGATCGCCGTCGGCACGCTACCTCTACATCTACCTTCGGGATTAGTTTTAGACCTCAATAATTGTTGTTTGGTGCCAGCATTGAGCATGAACATTATATGTGGATCTTGTTTGATGCGAGACGGTTATTCATTTAATCAGAGAATAATGGTTGTTCGATTTATATGAGTAATATCTTTTATGGTCATGCACCCTTGAAGAGTGTTCTATTTTTGTTGAATCTCGATCGTGGTGATACACATATTCATAATATTGATGCCAAAAGATGCAAGGTTGATAATGACCGTGCAAACATATTTGTGGCACTGTTGTTTAGGTCATACTGTTGTAAAGCACATGAAGAAACTCCATGCGGATGGAATTTTGGAATCACTTGATTATGAATCATTTGATGCTTGCGAACCATGCCTCATGGGCAAGATGACTAAAACTCCGTTCTCCAGAACAATGGAGCGAGCCACTGACTTATTGGAAATAATACATATCGATATATGCGGTCCAATGAGTGTTGAGGCTCGCGGCGGGTATCATTATTTTCTGACCTTCACAGATGATTTGAGCAGATATGGGTATATCTACTTAATGAAACACAACTCTGAAACATTTGAAAAGTTCAAAGAATTTCAGAGTGAAGTGGAGAATCATCGTAATAAGAAAATAAAGTTTCTACGATCTGATCGCGGAGGTGAATATTTGATGTACGATTTTGGCCTTCATTTAAAACAATGTGGAATAGTTTGACAACTCATGCCACCTAGAACACCACAGCGTAATGGTGTGTGCGAATGTCGTAACCGTACTTTATTAGATATGGTGCAATCTATGATGTCTCTTACCGATTTACCACTATCGTTTTGAGGTTATGCATTACACTACTGGAATCAGCTTCTTTGCCATCCGCCATGGTAGACGGCAAAGGAATAGATCACAGACGGCAAACGTCTTTGTCGTCCGCCAGCAGACGGCAAACTGTCTGTTTGAACACGTGCCAGCAAAGGCCTTCTTTGCCATCCGCTTCCTAGAAATGGACGGTAAAGGATTTTGCCATCCGCCATCCGAGGCCAGTAGACGGCAAAGACAACGGACGTCAGTGCGGTGGCGTGAGTGCCGTTAGGGGGTTAACGGCGCTCTTTGCCGTCTGCCAGCGGACGGCAAAGAGTCAAAGCTCTTTGCCGTCCGCTGACAGACGACAAAGAGCTCAGCTAGGCAGTACTGGGGAGCTGCCACGTGGCCAGCTATGCCGTCTGCCAGCAGACGACAAAGTGATTTGAATCTTTGCCGTCTGCCAGCAGACGACAAAGTGACCAAATAGGCAGCCAGTGTTTCCCAGGTTTTACAGGTAGCTGCCACGTGTCCTCTTTGCCGTCCGCTAGCAGACGGCAAAGAGCTTCGCCGTCTGCTAGCAGGCGGCAAAGAGGCTACATACCCCCTGTTTTTATTTGAATCCATTTAATTTCACAGGAATTCACACACAGATATATATATATATTTTTGACATGCACATCAGACATATGATGTGTCCAACACATAGTTCCATCCATACATACTACAGTAACATCACAATGTTCATCCAACACATTGTTCCATGCATGCATCCATATAACAAAGTTCCACATTTTTTATCGATACGAACGAAAAAAAAGAAAAGGGAAACAAGCACTCCATCCATGCAAGCTTCCATATGGTGAATTAAATCTGCAAAATGGGAAACAAGAAAGTTAGAAGAAGACTAGAATCAGAAGAAGAAGAAGAAGAAAATGAAGAAGAAGAAGAAGTAAGCATACTTAGGTAAAATGGAGCTAACCTAGCTAATTGTGCCATTTTTGAGTGAACTAAGCATATTATGCCATTTTTGATATAACTTAGAGCTAACTTCATTTTGGAGAAGAAGAAGAAAACTAGAAGAAGAAGAAGACTAGAAGAAGAACTTCTTCTTCTTCTCTTCTTCTTCTTCTTCTTCTTCTTCTTCTTATTCTTCTTTTCTTCCTATTCCTTCTTTTCTTCCTCTTCCTGGATTTTCTTCATCTTATTATGTCATTTGTGGACTAAATAGACTAAATTATGTCATAAATGGACTAAATAGGCTAAATAAGAAGAAAAATTCCATTTTTGAGCTTACCTAGCTAATTATGTCATTTTTGACCTAACTAAGCATATTATGAGATATAACTTAGAGCATACTTCATTTTGGAGAAGAAGAAGAAGACTAGAAGAAGAAGACTAGAAGAAGAAGAAGAAGACTTCTTCTTCTTCTTCTTCTTCTTCTTCTAAGAAGAAAACTTGTTGTTCTTCTTCTTTTCTTCTCCTTCTTCTTCTTTTCTTCCTA